>NW_026974905.1:0-300000 GCF_030014295.1 Loxodonta africana | reverse complement strand
CGTGGAATCGAATCCAGTAGAATAGATTAGATTAGGGTAGGATGGAATAGAGTAGACTTGAACACAGTAGAAGAGAATGGAAAGGATACAATAGAATAGAGTAGAAAAGGGTAGAGCAGAGCAGAATAGTGTAGAGTAGAATAGAGTAGAGTAGAACAGAGTCGAATCAAGCTGAATGGAGACGAAACGAGACAAATCGCGTCGAATGGCGTCGAATCCCATCGAATCAATTACAGTAGGGTATAGTAGAAGTGCGTAGAATGGAGTAGAATGGTGTGAAATGGAATCGAGTAGAGTAGAAAAGAGCTGAAGAGAGCCGAAGAGGGCCAAAGAGGGCGAAATCGAGCTGAATTGAGAGAAATCGAGCCGAATCCAGTGAATCGAGCCTAATGGAGCCAAATCGAGCCTAATCGAGCTGAATCGACACTATTCGAGACAAATGGGAGGCGAATGGACATGAATCACACCGATTCGGCCCCTAGTCGCGTCAAAATTTCTCGAATTCAATTGAATAGACTAGAGTAGGGGAGGTTCGGGTAGGCTAGAGTAGGGTAGAATAGAGTAGAATAGAATAAAACAGAACAGAACACAACAAAATAGAACAGAACAACACAGAACGAATACAGAAAAGAGTAGGCTAGAGTAGAATAGAGGGGAATAGAGTAGAGTAGAATAGATTTGAACAGAGCCAAATAACGTCGAAATGGGTTGAATCAAATCCAATCAAGTGGATTACAATACCTTAGAGTTGGGTAGCACAGGGTAGGGTAGAATAGAGTAGAATCGTACAGAACAGAGTAGAAACAATACAATAGAGTAGAGAAGAGTAGAATAGAGCTGAATAGAGCCAAATGCAGACAAAATGAGAGGAATCGTGTAGAAGCAAGTAGAGTAAATTAGAGTGGTGTTGGGTAGGGTAGAGCAGAATAGAGTAGAACAGTGTGGAATGAATAGAATGGAGTAGAATGGAGTCAAGTAGAAACGAATAGAGTAGAAAAGAGTCGAATAGAGCAGAATAGGGCCGAAGAAGGCCAAATCGAGCAGATTCGAAGCGATTCAAGCCAAAACAAGCTGAATGGAGCCTAACTGAGCCGAATAGAGCCGAATCGAGCCGATTCAAGCTTCATCGCCTCGAATCGCGTTCAACGCGTCAAATCCAATCGAGACGTATAGATTAGAGAAGGGGAGGGGAGGGTAGAATAGAACAGAGTAGAGTGGAATAGAAGAGATTAGAACAGAATAGAAGGAATAGAATCGAGTAGAATCGAGTGGAAAAGAGTAGAGTCGAATACAGTCGAATAGAGCCGAATAAGCTGAATAGAGACGAATGGAGCTGAATACAGCCGAAAAGAGCTGTATACTGCCGAATCACACCTAATCGAGCGGAATCAAGCAGAATCGCACTGACTGTCACCGAACAGCGTCGAATCGAATCAGGTCGAATCGAGTCGAGTCACATCGTTTTGAATCAAACAAGGTCAAATCGCTTCATATCGTGTCGAATCCCATCGAATCACGTCGAATAACTTCGAATTGCGTCAAACCTCAGAGAATCCTACTGAATCACGTCGAGTCGCATGGAATCTCATCAAATCCCTTCAGATCTTGCCGAATCCAGTCAAGTCCTATCAAATCGCTTTGCACGGAACCGAATTGAATCCAATAGATTAAAGTAGGGTAGGTTCGGGTGGGGTGCCGTTGGGTCGGGTAGAGTAGAATAGAATAGAGTACAACAGAATAGGAGAGAATAGAACAGAACAGAAAGAATACAACAGAATAGAATAGAGTCAAAGAGAGAGAACATAGCCGAATTGAGCCGAGTGGAGACAAAACGAGACGAATCACGTCCGGTTGCTTCGAATCGCGTCAAATCAAATCGAATCGAATAGAAGAGATTAGGGTAGGGAAGGGTAGAATAGAAGAGAGGAAAATAGTGAGGAATGGAGTTGAACGGAGTCCAATAGAGACGGATAGATATGAATAGAGTACAAAAGAGTCTAATAGAGCAGAATAGGGCCGAATAGGCCCAAATAAGGCCTAATTGAGCAGAATCCAGCAGAATCGATGGAATTCAAGCCTAATCGAGCCGAATGGAGTGAAATGGAGCCAAGTCGAGCCGAATAGAGTCGATTCGAACTGAATCGAGCTAATTCAAGATTAATCACGTCAAATCGCGTGGAAATACGTCACATCGAATCTACTGAAATAGATTAGGGAAGGGGAGGGGAGGGGCGGGTGGGTAGAACAGAACAGAATAGTACAGAATAGAATATAGTACAGTAGGGTACAGTAGAGAGAGTAAAGCAGACAAGAGTAGAGCAGAGTAGAATTGAGTCAAATAGAGTCAAAGAGTGCAGGATATAGCTGAATAGAGCCAATTCTGGCCGAATCGAGTCAAATGGAAACAAAACGAGATGAATCACACCGAATTGCTTCGAATCGCATCCAATCGAATAGATTAGAGTATCGTAGGGTAGAGTAGGATAGCGTAGAATGGAGAAGAGTGGAGTCAAATGGAGTCGAACAGAGACAAATAGAGTAGAAAAGAGTCGAATCGAGCCAAATAGGGCCGAATAAGGCTGAACCGAGTGGAAACGAGCTGAATTGAAGCGATTCGAGCCAAATCGAGCTGAATCGAGCTGATGTTGCAGAATCGAGCCGACTCAAGCGTGATGGTGTCTGGTCGCATCGAAATGCTTTGAATCGAATCAAATGGAATTGATTAGAATAGGTTAGGGTAGGGTAGTTTATGATAGGAAGACTAGGGTAGATGCAAGTAGACTACATTAGAGTAGACAAGAGAAGGCTAGAGTAGAAGCCTAGACTAGTAAGCTGGACTAGTCAGCTAGACTAGTGGCATAGAGCAGTAGCCTAGACAACTAGTCTTGAATAGTACCCTAAGTCAGTAATCTGAACGAGTACCCTTGCCTGAACTCTTAGCCTAATCTAGTACCCTTGCCTTAACTAGTAGTCCTAACAAGTACCCTTGCCTTAACCAGTAGTCTTCACTAGTACCCTTGCCTTCACTAGTAGTACATCCTTAACAAGTAGCCTGAACTGGTACCCTTGCCTTAACCAGTACCCTCAACAAGTACCCATGCCTTAACTAGTAGCCTGGCCTTAACTAGTGCCCTTGCATAACTAGTACCCTGGCCTTAACTAGTAGCCTGAACTAGTACACTTGCCTTAAGGAGTACCCTTGCCCGAACTACTCCCCTTAATTAGGACCCTTATTGAGTAACCCTAAGTAGTAGAGTATGGTACGGTGGGGTAGCATAGGGTAGGGAAGCATACGGTGGAACAGAGAAAATAGAAGGAAATAGAATAGAACAGCATAGGTCAGGGTAGGTTAGCTTAGTGCAGGGTATGGTAGAGTAGCATAGGATGGAATCGAGAAAATAGAAAAGGAGACTAGAAAAGAGCAGACTAGATTAGGATAGGCTAGGGTGGGGGAGGGTTTTGTAGAATACAGTAGTGTAGAATGGAATAGAATGGTGTGGAATGGAGTCAAATGGATTCAAACAGAGATGAATAGAGTAGAAAAGAGTTGAATAGAGCCGAATAACGCTGAATAGGACCACATATGACCAAAATGAGCCGAATCGAGTCGAGTCGACCAGATTCGGGATGAATGGAGCCTGGTGGAGCTGAAATGAGCCAAATAGAGACAATCTGAACCCAGCAAAATCAAGCCAAAACACACTTAATTGCATCCTATTGCATCGGATCTCGTCGAATTCCATCAAATCCCACCAAAACGCATCAAATCTCGCGGAATCTCACCGAATCCCATCGAATTGTCTCAAATCGGGTCGAATGGTGTCAAACGGAATGGAATCGAATTAAATTGAATAGATTGGAGTAGTGTAGGTTAGACTGGGATTCAGTAGGGAAGGGCACAGAAGAATAGAATAGAGTAGAACAGAAGAGAATACCAAGAGTAGAATGGAGTAGAGTTGAGTAGAGTGGAATAGTCAGAGTCGGGTAGTGCAGAATATAGATGAATAGATCCAATTCAAGCCGAATCGATTCGAATGGAGAGGAAAGGAGACAAATCGTGATGAATCGAATCGATTAGAATAGATTAGAGTAGGGTAGGGTAGAACAGAATAGAATAGAGTAGAAAAGAGTAGAATGGTGTGGAATGGAGTTGAATGGAGCCAAATAGAGACAAATAAAGTAGAAAGGGTTGAGTAGAGCTGAACAGGGCTGAATAAGGTTCACTCGAGCCTAATTATGCTGAATTGAGCAGAATCGAGACGAATTGACCCAATTCAAGCCAAATAGAGCTAAATCGAGCCGATTCAAGCCTAATCACATGGAATCGCGTCAAAATGCGTTGAATCGAATAGATTAGAGTAGAGGAGGGTACGGCAGGAGAGGCTAGACTACAACACAACAGAACACAATAGAAAGAAGAGAATAGAATTAAGTAGAGTCGGGTCCAGTAGAATAGAGTCAAATTGAGTTGAAGAGAGCCGAAAAGAGCCAAACAGAGCTGAATACAGCCGAATTGACCAAATTCAAGGTGAATCGAGATGAATCATGTCGAGTCGTTTGAAACGTGTCGAATCGAATCAAATAGATTAGTGTGGGGAAGGTAAGGTTAGGGTGGGGTACAGAAGAATAGAATAGAGTAGAATAGAACAGAACAGAAAGAATCGAGTAGACTAGAGTCAAATAGAGTCGAATACTGCCAAAAAGAGCCAAATAGAGTGGAAAAGAGCCGAATAGAACCGAATCGAGTTTAATGGAGCAGAAAGGAGATGAATCGAGCCGATATGACCCGAATCAGGTCGAATCCCATTCAAGTGTGTCGAACAGCATAGAACAGATTACAGTAGGCTAAGTTAGGGTACGGTAGGGTAGAATAGAGTGCAGTAGAACAGAAGAGAACTGAACTGAAAGAATAGGGTCGAGACGAGCAGAGTATAGAAGAGTAGAGTAGAGCAGAGTCGAACATTGCCGAATAGAGCCAAATAGAGCCCAAAAGAGCTAAATGGATAGAAACCAAGACGAATCACGCCGAATCCCGTGGAATCGTGCCGTATCGCGTCGAATCCCGTCGAATTGCATTGAATCTGATCAATTCCAATCCAATCAAATAGAATAGACTAGAGTAGGATAGAGTACAATACAATACAGTAGAGAATAGTTTAGGATGGAGTAGAATGGTGTAGCATGGAGTCGAGTGGAGTCGAAAAGAGATAATAGAGTTGAGTAGAGTCTAATAGAGCCGAATAGAGCTGAATAGAGCCTATTCGAGCTGACTAGAGCCGAATGGAGCCGATTAGAGCTGAACCGAACCGATTTGAGCCGATTGGGGATGAATGGAGTGGAAAGGAGCCGATTTGAGCCGAATCGCATCGAGATGCGTGGAATCGAATCCAGTAGAATAGATTAGATTAGGGTAGGATGGAATAGAGTAGACTTGAACACAGTAGAAGAGAATGGAAAGGATACAATAGAATAGAGTAGAAAAGGGTAGAGCAGAGCAGAATAGTGTAGAGTAGAATAGAGTAGAGTAGAACAGAGTCGAATCAAGCTGAATGGAGACGAAACGAGACAAATCGCGTCGAATGGCGTCGAATCCCATCGAATCAATTACAGTAGGGTATAGTAGAAGAGCGTAGAATGGAGTAGAATGGTGTGCAATGGAATCGAGTAGAGTAGAAAAGAGCTGAAGAGAGCCGAAGAGGGCCAAAGAGGGCCAAATCGAGCTGAATTGAGCGAAATCGAGCCGAATCCAGTGAATCGAGCCTAATGGAGCCAAATCGAGCCTAATCGAGCTGAATCGACACTATTCGAGACAAATGGGAGCCGAATGGACATGAATCACACCGATTCGGCCCCTAGTCGCGTCAAAATTTCTCGAATTCAATTGAATAGACTAGAGTAGGGGAGGTTCGGGTAGGCTAGAGTAGGGTAGAATAGAGTAGAATAGAATAAAACAGAACAGAACACAACAAAATAGAACAGAACAACACAGAACGAATACAGAAAAGAGTAGGCTAGAGTAGAATAGAGGGGAATAGAGTAGAGTAGAATAGATTTGAACAGAGCCGAATCACGTCGAAATGGGTTGAATCAAATCCAATCAAGTGGATTACAATACCTTAGAGTTGGGTAGCACAGGGTAGGGTAGAATAGAGTAGAATCGTACAGAACAGAGTAGAAACAATACAATAGAGTAGAGAAGAGTAGAATAGAGCTGAATAGAGCCAAATGCACACAAAATGAGAGGAATCGTGTAGAAGCAAGTAGAGTAAATTAGAGTGGTGTTGGGTAGGGTAGAGCAGAATAGAGTAGAATAGTGTAGAATAGTGTGGAATGAATAGAATGGAGTAGAATGGAGTCAAATAGAAACGAATAGAGTAGGAAAGAGTCGAATAGAGCAGAATAGGGCCGAAGAAGGCCAAATCGAGCAGATTCGAAGCGATTCAAGCCAAAACAAGCTGAATGGAGCCTAACTGAGCCGAATAGAGCCAAATCGAGCCGAATCGAGCCGATTCAAGCTTCATCGCCTCCAATCGCGTTCAACGCGTCAAATCCAATCGAGACGTATAGATTAGAGAAGGGGAGGGGAGGGGAGGGTAGAATAGAACAGAGTAGAGTGGAATAGAAGAGATTAGAACAGAATAGAAGGAATAGAATCAAGTAGAATAGAGTGGAAAAGAGTAGTCGAATACAGTCGAATAGAGCCGAATAAGCTGAATAGAGACGAATGGAGCTGAATACAGCTGAAAAGAGCTGTATACTGCCAAATCACACCTAATCGAGCGGAATCAAGCAGAATCGCACTGTCACCGAACAGCATCGAATCGAATCAGGTCGAATCGAGTCGAGTCACATCGTTTTGAATGAAACAAGGTCAAATCGCTTCATATCGTGTCGAATCCCATCGAATCACGTCGAATAACTTCGAATTGCGTCAAACCTCAGAGAATCCTACTGAATCACATCGAGTCGCATGGAATCTCATCAAATCCCTTCAGATTTGCCAAATCCAGTCAAGTCCTATAAAATCGCGTTGCACGGAATCGAATTGAATCCAATAGATTAAAGTAGGGAAGGTTCGGGTGGGGTGCCGTTGGGTCGGGTAGGGTAGAATAGAATAGAGTACAACAGAATAGGAGAGAATAGAACAGAACAGAAAGAATACAACAGAATAGAATAGAGTCAAAGACAGAGAACATAGCCGAATTGAGCCGAGTGGAGACAAAACGAGACGAATCACGTCCGGTTGCTTCGAATCGCGTCAAATCAAATCGAATCGATTAGAAGAGATTAGGGTAGGGAAGGGTAGAATAGAAGAGAGGAAAATAGTGAGGAATGGAGTTGAACGGAGTCCAATAGAGACGGATAGATATGAATAGAGTACAAAAGAGTCTAATAGAGCAGAATAGGGCCGAATAGGCCCAAATAAGGCCTAATCGAGCAGAATCCAGCAGAATCGATGGAATTCGAGCCTAATCGAGCCGAATGGAGTGAAATGGAGCCAAGTCGACCCGAATAGAGTCGATTCGAACTGAATCGAGCTGATTCAAGCCTAATCGCGTCAAATCGCGTGGAAATACGTCACATCGAATCTAATCAAATAGATTAGGGAAGGGGAGGGTAGGGGCGGGTGGGTAGAAAAGAACAGAATAGTACAGAATAGAATATAGTACAGTAGGGTAGAGTAGAGAGAGTAAAGCAGACAAGAGTAGAGCAGAGTAGAATTGAGTCAAATAGAGTCAAAGAGTGCAGGATATAGCTGAATAGAGCCAATTCTGGCCGAATCGAGTCAAATGGAAACAAAACGAGATGAATCACACCGAATTGCTAAGAATCGCATCCAATCGAATAGATTAGAGTATCGTAGGGTAGAGTAGAACACAATAGAGTAGAATAGCGTAGAATGGAGAAGAGTGGAGTCAAATGGAGTCGAACAGAGACAAATAGAGTAGAAAAGAGTCGAATCGAGCCAAATAGGGCCGAATAAGGCTGAACCGAGTGGAAACGAGCTGAATTGAAGCGATTCGAGCCAAATCGAGCTGAATCGAGCTGATGTTGTGGAATCGAGCCGACTGAAGCGTGATGGTGTCCGGTCGCATCGAAATGCTTTGAATCGAATCAAATGGAATCGATTAGAATAGGTTAGGGTAGGGTAGTTTATGATAGGAAGACTAGGGTAGATGCAAGTAGACTACATTAGAGTAGACAAGAGAAGGCTAGAGTAGAAGCCTAGACTAGTAAGCTGGACTAGTCAGCTAGACTAGTGGCATAGAGCAGTAGCCTAGACAACTAGTCTTGAATAGTACCCTAAGTCAGTAATCTGAACGAGTACCCTTGCCTGAACTCTTAGCCTAATCTAGTACCCTTGCCTTAACTAGTAGTCCTAACAAGTACCCTTGCCTTAACCAGTAGTCTTCACTAGTACCCTTGCCTTCACTAGTAGTACGTCCTTAACAAGTAGCCTGAACTGGTACCCTTGCCTTAACCAGTACCCTCAACAAGTACCCATGCCTTAACTAGTAGCCTGGCCTTAACTAGTGCCCTTGCATAACTAGTACCCTGGCCTTAACTAGTAGCCTGAACTAGTACACTTGCCTTAAGGAGTACCCTTGCCCGAACTACTCCCCTTAATTAGGACCCTTATTGAGTAACCCTAAGTAGTAGAGTATGGTACGGTGGGGTAGCATAGGGTAGGGAAGCATACGGTGGAACAGAGAAAATAGAAGGAAATAGAATAGAACAGCATAGGTCAGGGTAGGTTAGCTTAGTGCAGGGTATGGTAGAGTAGCATAGGATGGAATCGAGAAAATAGAAAAGGAGACTAGAAAAGAGCAGACTAGATTAGGATAGGCTAGGGTGGGGGAGGGTTTTGTAGAATACAGTAGTGTAGAATGGAATAGAATGGTGTGGAATGGAGTCAAATGGATTCGAACAGAGATGCAGAGAGTAGAAAAGAGTTGAATAGAGCCGAATAACGCTGAATAGGACCACATATGACCAAAATGAGCCGAATCGAGTCGAGTCGATCAGATTCGGGATGAATGGAGCCTAGTGGAGCTGAAATGAGCCAAATAGAGACAATCTGAACCCAGCAAAATCGAGCCAAAACACACTTAATTGCATCCTATTGCATCGGATCTCGTCGAATTCCATCAAATCCCACCAAAACGCATCAAATCTCGCGGAATCTCACCGAATCCCATCGAATTGTCTCAAATCGGGGCGAATGGTGTCAAACTGAATGGAATCGAATTAAATTGAATAGATTGGAGTAGTGTAGGTTAGACTGGGATTCAGTAGGGAAGGGCACAGAAGAATAGAATAGAGTAGAACAGAAGAGAATACCAAGAGTAGAATGGAGTAGAGTTGAGTAGAGTGGAATAGTCAGAGTCGGGTAGTGCAGAATATAGATGAATAGATCCAATTCAAGGCGAATCGATTCGAATGGAGAGGAAAGGAGACAAATCGTGATGAATCGAATGGATTAGAATAGATTAGAGTAGAGTAGGGTAGAACAGAATAGAATAGAGTAGAAAAGAGTAGAATGGTGTGGAAGGGAGTTGAATGGAGCCAAATAGAGACAAATAAAGTAGAAAGGGTTGAGTAGAGCTGAACAGGGCTGAATAAGGTTCACTCGAGCCTATTATGCTGAATTGAGCAGAATCGAGACGAATTGCAACAATTCAAGCCAAATAGAGCTAAATCGAGCCGATTCAAGCCTAATCACATGGAATCGCGTCAAAATGCGTTGAATCGAATAGATTAGAGTAGAGGAGGGTACGGCAGGAGAGGCTAGACTACAACACAACAGCACACAATAGAAAGAAGAGAATAGAATTAAGTAGAGTCGGGTCCAGTAGAATAGAGTCAAATTGAGTTGAAGAGAGCCGAAAAGAGCCAAACAGAGCTGAATACAGCCGAATTGACCAAATTCAAGGTGAATCGAGATGAATCATGTCGAGTCGTTTGAAATGTGTCGAATCGAATCAAATAGATTAGTGTGGGGAAGGTAAGGCTACGGTAGGGTAGAGAAGAATAGAGTAGAATAGAACAGAACAGAAAGAATCGAGTAGACTAGAGTCAAATAGAGTCGAATACTGCCAAAAAGAGCCGAATAGAGTGGAAAAGAGCCGAATAGAACCGAATCGAGTTTAATGGAGCAGAAAGGGGATGAATCGAGCTGATATGACCCGAATCAGGTCGAATCCCATTCAAGAGTGTCGAATAGCATAGAACAGATTACAGTAGGCTAAGTTAGGGTAGGGTAGGGTAGAATAGAGTGCAGTAGAACAGAACAGAAGAGAACTGAACTGAAAGAATAGGGTCGAGACTAGCAGAGTATAGAAGAGTAGAGTAGAGTCGAACATTGCCGAATAGAGCCAAATAGAGCCCAAAAGAGCTAAATGGATAGAAAAAAAGACAAATCACGCCGAATCCTGTGGAATCGTGCCGTATCGCGTCGAATCCCGTCGAATTGCATTGAATCTGATCAATTCCAATCCAATCAAATAGAATAGACTACAGTAGGGTAGAGTACAATACAATACAGTAGAGAATAGTTTAGGATGGAGTAGAATGGTGTAGCATGGAGTCGAGTGGAGTCGAAAAGAGATAATAGAGTTGAGTAGAGTCTAATAGAGCCGAATAGAGCTGAATAGAGCCTATTCGAGCTGACTGGAGCCGAATGGAGCCGATTAGAGCTGAATCGAACCGATTTGAGCCGATTGGGGATGAATGGAGTGGAAAGGAGCCGATTTGAGCCGAATCGCATCGAGATGCGTGGAACCGAATCCAGTAGAATAGATTAGATTAGGGTAGGATGGAATAGAGTAGACTTGAACACAGTAGAAGAGAATGGAAAGGATACAATAGAATAGAGTAGAAAAGGGTAGAGCAGAGCAGAATAGTGTAGAGTAGAATAGAGTAGAGTAGAACAGAGTCGAATCAAGCTGAATGGAGACAAAACGAGACAAATCGCGTCGAATGGCGTCGAATCCCATCGAATCAATTACAGTAGGGTATAGTAGAAGAGCGTAGAATGGAGTAGAATGGTGTGCAATGGAATCGAGTAGAGTAGAAAAGAGCTGAAGAGAGCCGAAGAGGGCCAAAGAGGGCGAAATCGAGCTGAATTGAGCGAAATCGAGCCGAATCCAGTGAATCGAGCCTAATGGAGCCAAATCGAGCCTAATCGAGCTGAATCGACACTATTCGAGACAAATGGAGCCGAATGGACATGAATCACACCGATTCGGCCCCTAGTCGCATCAAAATTTCTCGAATTCAATTGAATAGACTAGAGTAGGGGAGGTTCGGGTAGGCTAGAGTAGGGTAGAATAGAGTAGAATAGAATAAAACAGAACAGAACACAACAAAATAGAACAGAACAACACAGAACGAATACAGAAAAGAGTAGGCTAGAGTAGAATAGAGGGGAATAGAGTAGAGTAGAATAGATTTGAACAGAGCCGAATCACGTCGAAATGGGTTGAATCAAATCCAATCAAGTGGATTACAATACCTTAGAGTTGGGTAGCACAGGGTAGGGTAGAATAGAGTAGAATCGTACAGAACAGAGTAGAAACAATACAATAGAGTAGAGAAGAGTAGAATAGAGCTGAATAGAGCCAAATGCAGACAAAATGAGAGGAATCGTGTAGAAGCAAGTAGAGTAAATTAGAGTGGTGTTGGGTAGGGTAGAGCAGAATAGAGTAGAACAGTGTGGAATGAATAGAATGGAGTAGAATGGAGTCAAGTAGAAACGAATAGAGTAGAAAAGAGTCGAATAGAGCAGAATAGGGCCGAAGAAGGCCAAATCGAGCAGATTCGAAGCGATTCAAGCCAAAACAAGCTGAATGGAGCCTAACTGAGCCGAATAGAGCCGAATCGAGCCGATTCAAGCTTCATCGCCTCGAATCGCGTTCAACGCGTCAAATCCAATCGAGACGTATAGATTAGAGAAGGGGAGGGGAGGGTAGAATAGAACAGAGTAGAGTGGAATAGAAGAGATTAGAACAGAATAGAAGGAATAGAATCGAGTAGAATCGAGTGGAAAAGAGTAGAGTCGAATACAGTCGAATAGAGCCGAATAAGCTGAATAGAGACGAATGGAGCTGAATACAGCCGAAAAGAGCTGTATACTGCCGAATCACACCTAATCGAGCGGAATCAAGCAGAATCGCACTGACTGTCACCGAACAGCGTCGAATCGAATCAGGTCGAATCGAGTCGAGTCACATCGTTTTGAATCAAACAAGGTCAAATCGCTTCATATCGTGTCGAATCCCATCGAATCACGTCGAATAACTTCGAATTGCGTCAAACCTCAGAGAATCCTACTGAATCACGTCGAGTCGCATGGAATCTCATCAAATCCCTTCAGATCTTGCCGAATCCAGTCAAGTCCTATCAAATCGCTTTGCACGGAACCGAATTGAATCCAATAGATTAAAGTAGGGTAGGTTCGGGTGGGGTGCCGTTGGGTCGGGTAGAGTAGAATAGAATAGAGTACAACAGAATAGGAGAGAATAGAACAGAACAGAAAGAATACAACAGAATAGAATAGAGTCAAAGAGAGAGAACATAGCCGAATTGAGCCGAGTGGAGACAAAACGAGACGAATCACGTCCGGTTGCTTCGAATCGCGTCAAATCAAATCGAATCGAATAGAAGAGATTAGGGTAGGGAAGGGTAGAATAGAAGAGAGGAAAATAGTGAGGAATGGAGTTGAACGGAGTCCAATAGAGACGGATAGATATGAATAGAGTACAAAAGAGTCTAATAGAGCAGAATAGGGCCGAATAGGCCCAAATAAGGCCTAATTGAGCAGAATCCAGCAGAATCGATGGAATTCAAGCCTAATCGAGCCGAATGGAGTGAAATGGAGCCAAGTCGAGCCGAATAGAGTCGATTCGAACTGAATCGAGCTAATTCAAGATTAATCACGTCAAATCGCGTGGAAATACGTCACATCGAATCTACTGAAATAGATTAGGGAAGGGGAGGGGAGGGGCGGGTGGGTAGAACAGAACAGAATAGTACAGAATAGAATATAGTACAGTAGGGTAGAGTAGAGAGAGTAAAGCAGACAAGAGTAGAGCAGAGTAGAATTGAGTCAAATAGAGTCAAAGAGTGCAGGATATAGCTGAATAGAGCCAATTCTGGCCGAATCGAGTCAAATGGAAACAAAACGCGATGAATCACACCGAATTGCTTCGAATCGCATCCAATCGAATAGATTAGAGTATCGTAGGGTAGAGTAGGATAGCGTAGAATGGAGAAGAGTGGAGTCAAATGGAGTCGAACAGAGACAAATAGAGTAGAAAAGAGTCGAATCGAGCCAAATAGGGCCGAATAAGGCTGAACCGAGTGGAAACGAGCTGAATTGAAGCGATTCGAGCCAAATCGAGCTGAATCGAGCTGATGTTGCAGAATCGAGCCGACTCAAGCGTGATGGTGTCTGGTCGCATCGAAATGCTTTGAATCGAATCAAATGGAATTGATTAGAATAGGTTAGGGTAGGGTAGTTTATGATAGGAAGACTAGGGTAGATGCAAGTAGACTACATTAGAGTAGACAAGAGAAGGCTAGAGTAGAAGCCTAGACTAGTAAGCTGGACTAGTCAGCTAGACTAGTGGCATAGAGCAGTAGCCTAGACAACTAGTCTTGAATAGTACCCTAAGTCAGTAATCTGAACGAGTACCCTTGCCTGAACTCTTAGCCTAATCTAGTACCCTTGCCTTAACTAGTAGTCCTAACAAGTACCCTTGCCTTAACCAGTAGTCTTCACTAGTACCCTTGCCTTCACTAGTAGTATGTCCTTAACAAGTAGCCTGAACTGGTACCCTTGCCTTAACCAGTACCCTCAACAAGTACCCATGCCTTAACTAGTAGCCTGGCCTTAACTAGTGCCCTTGCATAACTAGTACCCTGGCCTTAACTAGTAGCCTGAACTAGTACACTTGCCTTAAGGAGTACCCTTGCCCGAACTACTCCCCTTAATTAGGACCCTTATTGAGTAACCCTAAGTAGTAGAGTATGGTACGGTGGGGTAGCATAGGGTAGGGAAGCATACGGTGGAACAGAGAAAATAGAAGGAAATAGAATAGAACAGCATAGGTCAGGGTAGGTTAGCTTAGTGCAGGGTATGGTAGAGTAGCATAGGATGGAATCGAGAAAATAGAAAAGGAGACTAGAAAAGAGCAGACTAGATTAGGATAGGCTAGGGTGGGGGAGGGTTTTGTAGAATACAGTAGTGTAGAATGGAATAGAATGGTGTGGAATGGAGTCAAATGGATTCGAACAGAGATGCAGAGAGTAGAAAAGAGTTGAATAGAGCCGAATAACGCTGAATAGGACCACATATGACCAAAATGAGCCGAATCGAGTCGAGTCGATCAGATTCGGGATGAATGGAGCCTAGTGGAGCTGAAATGAGCCAAATAGAGACAATCTGAACCCAGCAAAATCGAGCCAAAACACACTTAATTGCATCCTATTGCATCGGATCTCGTCGAATTCCATCAAATCCCACCAAAACGCATCAAATCTCGCGGAATCTCACCGAATCCCGTCGAATTGTCTCAAATCGGGTCGAATGGTGTCAAACTGAATGGAATCGAATTAAATTGAATAGATTAGAGTAGTGTAGGTTAGACTGGGATTCAGTAGGGAAGGGCACAGAAGAATAGAATAGAGTAGAACAGAAGAGAATACCAAGAGTAGAATGGAGTAGAGTTGAGTAGAGTGGAATAGTCAGAGTCGGGTAGTGCAGAATATAGATGAATAGATCCAATTCAAGCCGAATCGATTCGAATGGAGAGGAAAGGAGACAAATCGTGATGAATCGAATCGATTAGAATAGATTAGAGTAGGGTAGGGTAGAACAGAATAGAATAGAGTAGAAAAGAGTAGAATGGTGTGGAATGGAGTTGAATGGAGCCAAATAGAGACAAATAAAGTAGAAAGGGTTGAGTAGAGCTGAACAGGGCTGAATAAGGTTCACTCGAGCCTAATTATGCTGAATTGAGCAGAATCGAGACGAATTGACCCAATTCAAGCCAAATAGAGCTAAATCGAGCCGATTCAAGCCTAATCACATGGAATCGCGTCAAAATGCGTTGAATCGAATAGATTAGAGTAGAGGAGGGTACGGCAGGAGAGGCTAGACTACAACACAACAGAACACAATAGAAAGAAGAGAACAGAATTAAGTAGAGTCGGGTCCAGTAGAATAGAGTCAAATTGAGTTGAAGAGAGCCGAAAAGAGCCAAACAGAGCTGAATACAGCCGAATTGACCAAATTCAAGGTGAATCGAGATGAATCATGTCGAGTCGTTTGAAACGTGTCGAATCGAATCAAATAGATTAGTGTGGGGAAGGTAAGGTTGGGGTGGGGTACAGAAGAATAGAATAGAGTAGAATAAAACAGTACAGAAAGAATCTAGTAGACTAGAGTCAAATAGAGTCGAATACTGCCAAAAAGAGCCAAATAGAGTGGAAAAGAGCCGAATAGAACCGAATCGAGTTTAATGGAGCAGAAAGGAGATGAATCGAGCCGATATGACCCGAATCAGGTCGAATCCCATTCAAGTGTGTCGAACAGCATAGAACAGATTACAGTAGGCTAAGTTAGGGTACGGTAGGGTAGAATAGAGTGCAGTAGAACAGAAGAGAACTGAACTGAAAGAATAGGGTCGAGACGAGCAGAGTATAGAAGAGTAGAGTAGAGCAGAGTCGAACATTGCCGAATAGAGCCAAATAGAGCCCAAAAGAGCTAAATGGATAGAAACCAAGACGAATCACGCCGAATCCCGTGGAATCGTGCCGTATCGCGTCGAATCCCGTCGAATTGCATTGAATCTGATCAATTCCAATCCAATCAAATAGAATAGACTAGAGTAGGATAGAGTACAATACAATACAGTAGAGAATAGTTTAGGATGGAGTAGAATGGTGTAGCATGGAGTCGAGTGGAGTCGAAAAGAGATAATAGAGTTGAGTAGAGTCTAATAGAGCCGAATAGAGCTGAATAGAGCCTATTCGAGCTGACTAGAGCCGAATGGAGCCGATTAGAGCTGAATCGAACCGATTTGAGCCGATTGGGGATGAATGGAGTGGAAAGGAGCCGATTTGAGCCGAGTCGCATCGAGATGCGTGGAATCGAATCCAGTAGAATAGATTAGATTAGGGTAGGATGGAATAGAGTAGACTTGAACACAGTAGAAGAGAATGGAAAGGATACAATAGAATAGAGTAGAAAAGGGTAGAGCAGAGCAGAATAGTGTAGAGTAGAATAGAGTAGAGTAGAACAGAGTCGAATCAAGCTGAATGGAGACGAAACGAGACAAATCGCGTCGAATGGCGTCGAATCCCATCGAATCAATTACAGTAGGGTATAGTAGAAGTGCGTAGAATGGAGTAGAATGGTGTGAAATGGAATCGAGTAGAGTAGAAAAGAGCTGAAGAGAGCCGAAGAGGGCCAAAGAGGGCGAAATCGAGCTGAATTGAGAGAAATCGAGCCGAATCCAGTGAATCGAGCCTAATGGAGCCAAATCGAGCCTAATCGAGCTGAATCGACACTATTCGAGACAAATGGGAGGCGAATGGACATGAATCACACCGATTCGGCCCCTAGTCGCGTCAAAATTTCTCGAATTCAATTGAATAGACTAGAGTAGGGGAGGTTCGGGTAGGCTAGAGTAGGGTAGAATAGAGTAGAATAGAATAAAACAGAACAGAACACAACAAAATAGAACAGAACAACACAGAACGAATACAGAAAAGAGTAGGCTAGAGTAGAATAGAGGGGAATAGAGTAGAGTAGAATAGATTTGAACAGAGCCGAATAACGTCGAAATGGGTTGAATCAAATCCAATCAAGTGGATTACAATACCTTAGAGTTGGGTAGCACAGGGTAGGGTAGAATAGAGTAGAATTGTACAGAACAGAGTAGAAACAATACAATAGAGTAGAGAAGAGTAGAATAGAGCTGAATAGAGCCAAATGCAGACAAAATGAGAGGAATCGTGTAGAAGCAAGTAGAGTAAATTAGAGTGGTGTTGGGTAGGGTAGAGCAGAATAGAGTAGAACAGTGTGGAATGAATAGAATGGAGTAGAATGGAGTCAAGTAGAAACGAATAGAGTAGAAAAGAGTCGAATAGAGCAGAATAGGGCCGAAGAAGGCCAAATCGAGCAGATTCGAAGCGATTCAAGCCAAAACAAGCTGAATGGAGCCTAACTGAGCCGAATAGAGCCGAATCGAGCCGATTCAAGCTTCATCGCCTCGAATCGCGTTCAACGCGTCAAATCCAATCGAGACGTATAGATTAGAGAAGGGGAGGGGAGGGTAGAATAGAACAGAGTAGAGTGGAATAGAAGAGATTAGAACAGAATAGAAGGAATAGAATCGAGTAGAATCGAGTGGAAAAGAGTAGAGTCGAATACAGTCGAATAGAGCCGAATAAGCTGAATAGAGACGAATGGAGCTGAATACAGCCGAAAAGAGCTGTATACTGCCGAATCACACCTAATCGAGCGGAATCAAGCAGAATCGCACTGACTGTCACCGAACAGCGTCGAATCGAATGAGGTCGAATTGAGTCGAGTCACATCGTTTTGAATCAAACAAGGTCAAATCGCTTCATATCGTGTCGAATCCCATCGAATCACGTCGAATAACTTCGAATTGCGTCAAACCTCAGAGAATCCTACTGAATCACGTCGAGTCGCATGGAATCTCATCAAATCCCTTCAGATCTTGCCGAATCCAGTCAAGTCCTATCAAATCGCTTTGCACGGAACCGAATTGAATCCAATAGATTAAAGTAGGGTAGGTTCGGGTGGGGTGCCGTTGGGTCGGGTAGAGTAGAATAGAATAGAGTACAACAGAATAGGAGAGAATAGAACAGAACAGAAAGAATACAACAGAATAGAATAGAGTCAAAGAGAGAGAACATAGCCGAATTGAGCCGAGTGGAGACAAAACGAGACGAATCACGTCCGGTTGCTTCGAATCGCGTCAAATCAAATCGAATCGAATAGAAGAGATTAGGGTAGGGAAGGGTAGAATAGAAGAGAGGAAAATAGTGAGGAATGGAGTTGAACGGAGTCCAATAGAGACGGATAGATATGAATAGAGTACAAAAGAGTCTAATAGAGCAGAATAGGGCCGAATAGGCCCAAATAAGGCCTAATTGAGCAGAATCCAGCAGAATCGATGGAATTCAAGCCTAATCGAGCCGAATGGAGTGAAATGGAGCCAAGTCGAGCCGAATAGAGTCGATTCGAACTGAATCGAGCTAATTCAAGATTAATCACGTCAAATCGCGTGGAAATACGTCACATCGAATCTACTGAAATAGATTAGGGAAGGGGAGGGGAGGGGCGGGTGGGTAGAACAGAACAGAATAGTACAGAATAGAATATAGTACAGTAGGGTAGAGTAGAGAGAGTAAAGCAGACAAGAGTAGAGCAGAGTAGAATTGAGTCAAATAGAGTCAAAGAGTGCAGGATATAGCTGAATAGAGCCAATTCTGGCCGAATCGAGTCAAATGGAAACAAAACGAGATGAATCACACCGAATTGCTTCGAATCGCATCCAATCGAATAGATTAGAGTATCGTAGGGTAGAGTAGGATAGCGTAGAATGGAGAAGAGTGGAGTCAAATGGAGTCGAACAGAGACAAATAGAGTAGAAAAGAGTCGAATCGAGCCAAATAGGGCCGAATAAGGCTGAACCGAGTGGAAACGAGCTGAATTGAAGCGATTCGAGCCAAATCGAGCTGAATCGAGCTGATGTTGCAGAATCGAGCCGACTCAAGCGTGATGGTGTCTGGTCGCATCGAAATGCTTTGAATCGAATCAAATGGAATTGATTAGAATAGGTTAGGGTAGGGTAGTTTATGATAGGAAGACTAGGGTAGATGCAAGTAGACTACATTAGAGTAGACAAGAGAAGGCTAGAGTAGAAGCCTAGACTAGTAAGCTGGACTAGTCAGCTAGACTAGTGGCATAGAGCAGTAGCCTAGACAACTAGTCTTGAATAGTACCCTAAGTCAGTAATCTGAACGAGTACCCTTGCCTGAACTCTTAGCCTAATCTAGTACCCTTGCCTTAACTAGTAGTCCTAACAAGTACCCTTGCCTTAACCAGTAGTCTTCACTAGTACCCTTGCCTTCACTAGTAGTACATCCTTAACAAGTAGCCTGAACTGGTACCCTTGCCTTAACCAGTACCCTCAACAAGTACCCATGCCTTAACTAGTAGCCTGGCCTTAACTAGTGCCCTTGCATAACTAGTACCCTGGCCTTAACTAGTAGCCTGAACTAGTACACTTGCCTTAAGGAGTACCCTTGCCCGAACTACTCCCCTTAATTAGGACCCTTATTGAGTAACCCTAAGTAGTAGAGTATGGTACGGTGGGGTAGCATAGGGTAGGGAAGCATACGGTGGAACAGAGAAAATAGAAGGAAATAGAATAGAACAGCATAGGTCAGGGTAGGTTAGCTTAGTGCAGGGTATGGTAGAGTAGCATAGGATGGAATCGAGAAAATAGAAAAGGAGACTAGAAAAGAGCAGACTAGATTAGGATAGGCTAGGGTGGGGGAGGGTTTTGTAGAATACAGTAGTGTAGAATGGAATAGAATGGTGTGGAATGGAGTCAAATGGATTCAAACAGAGATGAATAGAGTAGAAAAGAGTTGAATAGAGCCGAATAACGCTGAATAGGACCACATATGACCAAAATGAGCCGAATCGAGTCGAGTCGACCAGATTCGGGATGAATGGAGCCTGGTGGAGCTGAAATGAGCCAAATAGAGACAATCTGAACCCAGCAAAATCAAGCCAAAACACACTTAATTGCATCCTATTGCATCGGATCTCGTCGAATTCCATCAAATCCCACCAAAACGCATCAAATCTCGCGGAATCTCACCGAATCCCATCGAATTGTCTCAAATCGGGTCGAATGGTGTCAAACGGAATGGAATCGAATTAAATTGAATAGATTGGAGTAGTGTAGGTTAGACTGGGATTCAGTAGGGAAGGGCACAGAAGAATAGAATAGAGTAGAACAGAAGAGAATACCAAGAGTAGAATGGAGTAGAGTTGAGTAGAGTGGAATAGTCAGAGTCGGGTAGTGCAGAATATAGATGAATAGATCCAATTCAAGCCGAATCGATTCGAATGGAGAGGAAAGGAGACAAATCGTGATGAATCGAATCGATTAGAATAGATTAGAGTAGGGTAGGGTAGAACAGAATAGAATAGAGTAGAAAAGAGTAGAATGGTGTGGAAGGGAGTTGAATGGAGCCAAATAGAGACAAATAAAGTAGAAAGGGTTGAGTAGAGCTGAACAGGGCTGAATAAGGTTCACTCGAGCCTAATTATGCTGAATTGAGCAGAATCGAGACGAATTGACCCAATTCAAGCCAAATAGAGCTAAATCGAGCCGATTCAAGCCTAATCACATGGAATCGCGTCAAAATGCGTTGAATCGAATAGATTAGAGTAGAGGAGGGTACGGCAGGAGAGGCTAGACTACAACACAACAGAACACAATAGAAAGAAGAGAATAGAATTAAGTAGAGTCGGGTCCAGTAGAATAGAGTCAAATTGAGTTGAAGAGAGCCGAAAAGAGCCAAAGAGAGCTGAATACAGCCGAATTGACCAAATTCAAGGTGAATCGAGATGAATCATGTCGAGTCGTTTGAAACGTGTCGAATCGAATCAAATAGATTAGTGTGGGGAAGGTAAGGTTAGGGTGGGGTACAGAAGAATAGAATAGAGTAGAATAGAACAGAACAGAAAGAATCGAGTAGACTAGAGTCAAATAGAGTCGAATACTGCCAAAAAGAGCCGAATAGAGTGGAAAAGAGCCGAATAGAACCGAATCGAGTTTAATGGAGCAGAAAGGAGATGAATCGAGCCGATATGACCCGAATCAGGTCGAATCCCATTCAAGTGTGTCGAACAGCATAGAACAGATTACAGTAGGCTAAGTTAGGGTACGGTAGGGTAGAATAGAGTGCAGTAGAACAGAAGAGAACTGAACTGAAAGAATAGGGTCGAGACGAGCAGAGTATAGAAGAGTAGAGTAGAGCAGAGTCGAACATTGCCGAATAGAGCCAAATAGAGCCCAAAAGAGCTAAATGGATAGAAACCAAGACGAATCACGCCGAATCCCGTGGAATCGTGCCGTATCGCGTCGAATCCCGTCGAATTGCATTGAATCTGATCAATTCCAATCCAATCAAATAGAATAGACTAGAGTAGGATAGAGTACAATACAATACAGTAGAGAATAGTTTAGGATGGAGTAGAATGGTGTAGCATGGAGTCGAGTGGAGTCGAAAAGAGATAATAGAGTTGAGTAGAGTCTAATAGAGCCGAATAGAGCTGAATAGAGCCTATTCGAGCTGACTAGAGCCGAATGGAGCCGATTAGAGCTGAACCGAACCGATTTGAGCCGATTGGGGATGAATGGAGTGGAAAGGAGCCGATTTGAGCCGAATCGCATCGAGATGCGTGGAATCGAATCCAGTAGAATAGATTAGATTAGGGTAGGATGGAATAGAGTAGACTTGAACACAGTAGAAGAGAATGGAAAGGATACAATAGAATAGAGTAGAAAAGGGTAGAGCAGAGCAGAATAGTGTAGAGTAGAATAGAGTAGAGTAGAACAGAGTCGAATCAAGCTGAATGGAGACGAAACGAGACAAATCGCGTCGAATGGCGTCGAATCCCATCGAATCAATTACAGTAGGGTATAGTAGAAGAGCGTAGAATGGAGTAGAATGGTGTGCAATGGAATCGAGTAGAGTAGAAAAGAGCTGAAGAGAGCCGAAGAGGGCCAAAGAGGGCGAAATCGAGCTGAATTGAGCGAAATCGAGCCGAATCCAGTGAATCGAGCCTAATGGAGCCAAATCGAGCCTAATCGAGCTGAATCGACACTATTCGAGACAAATGGGAGCCGAATGGACATGAATCACACCGATTCGGCCCCTAGTCGCGTCAAAATTTCTCGAATTCAATTGAATAGACTAGAGTAGGGGAGGTTCGGGTAGGCTAGAGTAGGGTAGAATAGAGTAGAATAGAATAAAACAGAACAGAACACAACAAAATAGAACAGAACAACACAGAACGAATACAGAAAAGAGTAGGCTAGAGTAGAATAGAGGGGAATAGAGTAGAGTAGAATAGATTTGAACAGAGCCGAATCACGTCGAAATGGGTTGAATCAAATCCAATCAAGTGGATTACAATACCTTAGAGTTGGGTAGCACAGGGTAGGGTAGAATAGAGTAGAATCGTACAGAACAGAGTAGAAACAATACAATAGAGTAGAGAACAGTAGAATAGAGCTGAATAGAGCCAAATGCACACAAAATGAGAGGAATCGTGTAGAAGCAAGTAGAGTAAATTAGAGTGGTGTTGGGTAGGGTAGAGCAGAATAGAGTAGAATAGTGTAGAATAGGGTGGAATGAATAGAATGGAGTAGAATGGAGTCAAATAGAAACGAATAGAGTAGAAAAGAGTCGAATAGAGCAGAATAGGGCCGAAGAAGGCCAAATCGAGCAGATTCGAAGCGATTCAAGCCAAAACAAGCTGAATGGAGCCTAACTGAGCCGAATAGAGCCAAATCGAGCCGAATCGAGCCGATTCAAGCTTCATCGCCTCCAATCGCGTTCAACGCGTCAAATCCAATCGAGACGTATAGATTAGAGAAGGGGAGGGGAGGGGAGGGTAGAATAGAACAGAGTAG
Organism: Loxodonta africana; assembly: GCF_030014295.1. NCBI lineage: Eukaryota > Metazoa > Chordata > Mammalia > Proboscidea > Elephantidae > Loxodonta > Loxodonta africana. The sequence goes on along the minus strand of NW_026974905.1, from coordinate 277,240 downwards.
AGTGGAATAGAAGAGATTAGAACAGAATAGAAGGAATAGAATCAAGTAGAATAGAGTGGAAAAGAGTAGTCGAATACAGTCGAATAGAGCCGAATAAGCTGAATAGAGACGAATGGAGCTGAATACAGCTGAAAAGAGCTGTATACTGCCAAATCACACCTAATCGAGCGGAATCAAGCAGAATCGCACTGTCACCGAACAGCATCGAATCGAATCAGGTCGAATCGAGTCGAGTCACATCGTTTTGAATCAAACAAGGTCAAATCGCTTCATATCGTGTCGAATCCCATCGAATCACGTCGAATAACTTCGAATTGCGTCAAACCTCAGAGAATCCTACTGAATCACATCGAGTCGCATGGAATCTCATCAAATCCCTTCAGATTTGCCAAATCCAGTCAAGTCCTATAAAATCGCGTTGCACGGAATCGAATTGAATCCAATAGATTAAAGTAGGGAAGGTTCGGGTGGGGTGCCGTTGGGTCGGGTAGGGTAGAATAGAATAGAGTACAACAGAATAGGAGAGAATAGAACAGAACAGAAAGAATACAACAGAATAGAATAGAGTCAAAGAGAGAGAACATAGCCGAATTGAGCTGAGTGGAGACAAAACGAGACGAATCACGTCCGGTTGCTTCGAATCGCGTCAAATCAAATCGAATCGATTAGAAGAGATTAGGGTAGGGAAGGGTAGAATAGAAGAGAGGAAAATAGTGAGGAATGGAGTTGAACGGAGTCCAATAGAGACGGATAGATATGAATAGAGTACAAAAGAGTCTAATAGAGCAGAATAGGGCCGAATAGGCCCAAATAAGGCCTAATCGAGCAGAATCCAGCAGAATCGATGGAATTCGAGCCTAATCGAGCCGAATGGAGTGAAATGGAGCCAAGTCGAGCCGAATAGAGCCGATTCGAACTGAATCGAGCTGATTCAAGCCTAATCGCGTCAAATCGCGTGGAAATACGTCACATCGAATCTAATCAAATAGATTAGGGAAGGGGAGGGTAGGGGCGGGTGGGTAGAATAGAACAGAATAGTACAGAATAGAATATAGTACAGTAGGGTAGAGTAGAGAGAGTAAAGCAGACAAGAGTAGAGCAGAGTAGAATTGAGTCAAATAGAGTCAAAGAGTGCAGGATATAGCTGAATAGAGCCAATTCTGGCCGAATCGAGTCAAATGGAAACAAAACGAGATGAATCACACCGAATTGCTTCGAATCGCATCCAAACGAATAGATTAGAGTATCGTAGGGTAGAGTAGGATAGCGTAGAATGGAGAAGAGTGGAGTCAAATGGAGTCGAACAGAGACAAATAGAGTAGAAAAGAGTCGAATCGAGCCAAATAGGGCCGAATAAGGCTGAACCGAGTGGAAACGAGCTGAATTGAAGCGATTCGAGCCAAATCGAGCTGATGTTGCAGAATCGAGCCGACTCAAGCGTGATGGTGTCTGGTCGCATCGAAATGCTTTGAATCGAATCAAATGGAATTGATTAGAATAGGTTAGGGTAGGGTAGTTTATGATAGGAAGACTAGGGTAGATGCAAGTAGACTACATTAGAGTAGACAAGAGAAGGCTAGAGTAGAAGCCTAGACTAGTAAGCTGGACTAGTCAGCTAGACTAGTGGCATAGAGCAGTAGCCTAGACAACTAGTCTTGAATAGTACCCTAAGTCAGTAATCTGAACGAGTACCCTTGCCTGAACTCTTAGCCTAATCTAGTACCCTTGCCTTAACTAGTAGTCCTAACAAGTACCCTTGCCTTAACCAGTAGTCTTCACTAGTACCCTTGCCTTCACTAGTAGTACATCCTTAACAAGTAGCCTGAACTGGTACCCTTGCCTTAACCAGTACCCTCAACAAGTACCCATGCCTTAACTAGTAGCCTGGCCTTAACTAGTGCCCTTGCATAACTAGTACCCTGGCCTTAACTAGTAGCCTGAACTAGTACACTTGCCTTAAGGAGTACCCTTGCCCGAACTACTCCCCTTAATTAGGACCCTTATTGAGTAACCCTAAGTAGTAGAGTATGGTACGGTGGGGTAGCATAGGGTAGGGAAGCATACGGTGGAACAGAGAAAATAGAAGGAAATAGAATAGAACAGCATAGGTCAGGGTAGGTTAGCTTAGTGCAGGGTATGGTAGAGTAGCATAGGATGGAATCGAGAAAATAGAAAAGGAGACTAGAAAAGAGCAGACTAGATTAGGATAGGCTAGGGTGGGGGAGGGTTTTGTAGAATACAGTAGTGTAGAATGGATTAGAATGGTGTGGAATGGAGTCAAATGGATTCGAACAGAGATGAATAGAGTAGAAAAGAGTTGAATAGAGCCGAATAACGCTGAATAGGACCACATATGACCAAAATGAGCCGAATCGAGTCGAGTCGACCAGATTCGGGATGAATGGAGCCTGGTGGAGCTGAAATGAGCCAAATAGAGACAATCTGAACCCAGCAAAATCAAGCCAAAACACACTTAATTGCATCCTATTGCATCGGATCTCGTCGAATTCCATCAAATCCCACCAAAACGCATCAAATCTCGCGGAATCTCACCGAATCCCATCGAATTGTCTCAAATCGGGTCGAATGGTGTCAAACGGAATGGAATCGAATTAAATTGAATAGATTGGAGTAGTGTAGGTTAGACTGGGATTCAGTAGGGAAGGGCACAGAAGAATAGAATAGAGTAGAACAGAAGAGAATACCAAGAGTAGAATGGAGTAGAGTTGAGTAGAGTGGAATAGTCAGAGTCGGGTAGTGCAGAATATAGATGAATAGATCCAATTCAAGCCGAATCGATTCGAATGGAGAGGAAAGGAGACAAATCGTGATGAATCGAATCGATTAGAATAGATTAGAGTAGGGTAGGGTAGAACAGAATAGAATAGAGTAGAAAAGAGTAGAATGGTGTGGAAGGGAGTTGAATGGAGCCAAATAGAGACAAATAAAGTAGAAAGGGTTGAGTAGAGCTGAACAGGGCTGAATAAGGTTCACTCGAGCCTAATTATGCTGAATTGAGCAGAATCGAGACGAATTGACCCAATTCAAGCCAAATAGAGCTAAATCGAGCCGATTCAAGCCTAATCACATGGAATCGCGTCAAAATGCGTTGAATCGAATAGATTAGAGTAGAGGAGGGTACGGCAGGAGAGGCTAGACTACAACACAACAGAACACAATAGAAAGAAGAGAATAGAATTAAGTAGAGTCGGGTCCAGTAGAATAGAGTCAAATTGAGTTGAAGAGAGCCGAAAAGAGCCAAACAGAGCTGAATACAGCCGAATTGACCAAATTCAAGGTGAATCGAGATGAATCATGTCGAGTCGTTTGAAACGTGTCGAATCGAATCAAATAGATTAGTGTGGGGAAGGTAAGGTTAGGGTGGGGTACAGAAGAATAGAATAGAGTAGAATAGAACAGAACAGAAAGAATCGAGTAGACTAGAGTCAAATAGAGTCGAATACTGCCAAAAAGAGCCAAATAGAGTGGAAAAGAGCCGAATAGAACCGAATCGAGTTTAATGGAGCAGAAAGGGGATGAATCGAGCTGATATGACCCGAATCAGGTCGAATCCCATTCAAGAGTGTCGAATAGCATAGAACAGATTACAGTAGGCTAAGTTAGGGTAGGGTAGGGTAGAATAGAGTGCAGTAGAACAGAACAGAAGAGAACTGAACTGAAAGAATAGGGTCGAGACTAGCAGAGTATAGAAGAGTAGAGTAGAGTCGAACATTGCCGAATAGAGCCAAATAGAGCCCAAAAGAGCTAAATGGATAGAAAAAAAGACAAATCACGCCGAATCCTGTGGAATCGTGCCGTATCGCGTCGAATCCCGTCGAATTGCATTGAATCTGATCAATTCCAATCCAATCAAATAGAATAGACTACAGTAGGGTAGAGTACAATACAATACAGTAGAGAATAGTTTAGGATGGAGTAGAATGGTGTAGCATGGAGTCGAGTGGAGTCGAAAAGAGATAATAGAGTTGAGTAGAGTCTAATAGAGCCGAATAGAGCTGAATAGAGCCTATTGGAGCTGACTGGAGCCGAATGGAGCCGATTAGAGCTGAATCGAACCGATTTGAGCCGATTGGGGATGAATGGAGTGGAAAGGAGCCGATTTGAGCCGAATCGCATCGAGATGCGTGGAACCGAATCCAGTAGAATAGATTAGATTAGGGTAGGATGGAATAGAGTAGACTTGAACACAGTAGAAGAGAATGGAAAGGATACAATAGAATAGAGTAGAAAAGGGTAGAGCAGAGCAGAATAGTGTAGAGTAGAATAGAGTAGAGTAGAACAGAGTCGAATCAAGCTGAATGGAGACAAAACGAGACAAATCGCGTCGAATGGCGTCGAATCCCATCGAATCAATTACAGTAGGGTATAGTAGAAGAGCGTAGAATGGAGTAGAATGGTGTGCAATGGAATCGAGTAGAGTAGAAAAGAGCTGAAGAGAGCCGAAGAGGGCCAAAGAGGGCCAAATCGAGCTGAATTGAGCGAAATCGAGCCGAATCCAGTGAATCGAGCCTAATGGAGCCAAATCGAGCCTAATCGAGCTGAATCGACACTATTCGAGACAAATGGAGCCGAATGGACATGAATCACACCGATTCGGCCCCTAGTCGCGTCAAAATTTCTCGAATTCAATTGAATAGACTAGAGTAGGGGAGGTTCGGGTAGGCTAGAGTAGGGTAGAATAGAGTAGAATAGAATAAAACAGAACAGAACACAACAAAATAGAACAGAACAACACAGAACGAATACAGAAAAGAGTAGGCTAGAGTAGAATAGAGGGGAATAGAGTAGAGTAGAATAGATTTGAACAGAGCCGAATCACGTCGAAATGGGTTGAATCAAATCCAATCAAGTGGATTACAATACCTTAGAGTTGGGTAGCACAGGGTAGGGTAGAATAGAGTAGAATCGTACAGAACAGAGTAGAAACAATACAATAGAGTAGAGAAGAGTAGAATAGAGCTGAATAGAGCCAAATGCAGACAAAATGAGAGGAATCGTGTAGAAGCAAGTAGAGTAAATTAGAGTGGTGTTGGGTAGGGTAGAGCAGAATAGAGTAGAACAGTGTGGAATGAATAGAATGGAGTAGAATGGAGTCAAGTAGAAACGAATAGAGTAGAAAAGAGTCGAATAGAGCAGAATAGGGCCGAAGAAGGCCAAATCGAGCAGATTCGAAGCGATTCAAGCCAAAACAAGCTGAATGGAGCCTAACTGAGCCGAATAGAGCCGAATCGAGCCGATTCAAGCTTCATCGCCTCGAATCGCGTTCAACGCGTCAAATCCAATCGAGACGTATAGATTAGAGAAGGGGAGGGGAGGGTAGAATAGAACAGAGTAGAGTGGAATAGAAGAGATTAGAACAGAATAGAAGGAATAGAATCGAGTAGAATCGAGTGGAAAAGAGTAGAGTCGAATACAGTCGAATAGAGCCGAATAAGCTGAATAGAGACGAATGGAGCTGAATACAGCCAAAAAGAGCTGTATACTGCCGAATCACACCTAATCGAGCGGAATCAAGCAGAATCGCACTGACTGTCACCGAACAGCGTCGAATCGAATCAGGTCGAATCGAGTCGAGTCACATCGTTTTGAATCAAACAAGGTCAAATCGCTTCATATCGTGTCGAATCCCATCGAATCACGTCGAATAACTTCGAATTGCGTCAAACCTCAGAGAATCCTACTGAATCACGTCGAGTCGCATGGAATCTCATCAAATCCCTTCAGATCTTGCCGAATCCAGTCAAGTCCTATCAAATCGCTTTGCACGGAACCGAATTGAATCCAATAGATTAAAGTAGGGTAGGTTCGGGTGGGGTGCCGTTGGGTGGGGTAGAGTAGAATAGAATAGAGTACAACAGAATAGGAGAGAATAGAACAGAACAGAAAGAATACAACAGAATAGAATAGAGTCAAAGAGAGAGAACATAGCCGAATTGAGCCGAGTGGAGACAAAACGAGACGAATCACGTCCGGTTGCTTCGAATCGCGTCAAATCAAATCGAATCGAATAGAAGAGATTAGGGTAGGGAAGGGTAGAATAGAAGAGAGGAAAATAGTGAGGAATGGAGTTGAACGGAGTCCAATAGAGACGGATAGATATGAATAGAGTACAAAAGAGTCTAATAGAGCAGAATAGGGCCGAATAGGCCCAAATAAGGCCTAATTGAGCAGAATCCAGCAGAATCGATGGAATTCGAGCCTAATCGAGCCGAATGGAGTGAAATGGAGCCAAGTCGAGCCGAATAGAGTCGATTCGAACTGAATCGAGCTAATTCAAGATTAATCACGTCAAATCGCGTGGAAATACGTCACATCGAATCTACTGAAATAGATTAGGGAAGGGGAGGGGAGGGGCGGGTGGGTAGAACAGAACAGAATAGTACAGAATAGAATATAGTACAGTAGGGTAGAGTAGAGAGAGTAAAGCAGACAAGAGTAGAGCAGAGTAGAATTGAGTCAAATAGAGTCAAAGAGTGCAGGATATAGCTGAATAGAGCCAATTCTGGCCGAATCGAGTCAAATGGAAACAAAACGCGATGAATCACACCGAATTGCTTCGAATCGCATCCAATCGAATAGATTAGAGTATCGTAGGGTAGAGTAGGATAGCGTAGAATGGAGAAGAGTGGAGTCAAATGGAGTCGAACAGAGACAAATAGAGTAGAAAAGAGTCGAATCGAGCCAAATAGGGCCGAATAAGGCTGAACCGAGTGGAAACGAGCTGAATTGAAGCGATTCGAGCCAAATCGAGCTGAATCGAGCTGATGTTGCAGAATCGAGCCGACTGAAGCGTGATGGTGTCTGGTCGCATCGAAATGCTTTGAATCGAATCAAATGGAATAGATTAGAATAGGTTAGGGTAGGGTAGTTTATGATAGGAAGACTAGGGTAGATGCAAGTAGACTACATTAGAGTAGACAAGAGAAGGCTAGAGTAGAAGCCTAGACTAGTAAGCTGGACTAGTCAGCTAGACTAGTGGCATAGAGCAGTAGCCTAGACAACTAGTCTTGAATAGTACCCTAAGTCAGTAATCTGAACGAGTACCCTTGCCTGAACTCTTAGCCTAATCTAGTACCCTTGCCTTAACTAGTAGTCCTAACAAGTACCCTTGCCTTAACCAGTAGTCTTCACTAGTACCCTTGCCTTCACTAGTAGTACATCCTTAACAAGTAGCCTGAACTGGTACCCTTGCCTTAACCAGTACCCTCAACAAGTACCCATGCCTTAACTAGTAGCCTGGCCTTAACTAGTGCCCTTGCATAACTAGTACCCTGGCCTTAACTAGTAGCCTGAACTAGTACACTTGCCTTAAGGAGTACCCTTGCCCGAACTACTCCCCTTAATTAGGACCCTTATTGAGTAACCCTAAGTAGTAGAGTATGGTACGGTGGGGTAGCATAGGGTAGGGAAGCATACGGTGGAACAGAGAAAATAGAAGGAAATAGAATAGAACAGCATAGGTCAGGGTAGGTTAGCTTAGTGCAGGGTATGGTAGAGTAGCATAGGATGGAATCGAGAAAATAGAAAAGGAGACTAGAAAAGAGCAGACTAGATTAGGATAGGCTAGGGTGGGGGAGGGTTTTGTAGAATACAGTAGTGTAGAATGGAATAGAATGGTGTGGAATGGAGTCAAATGGATTCAAACAGAGATGAATAGAGTAGAAAAGAGTTGAATAGAGCCGAATAACGCTGAATAGGACCACATATGACCAAAATGAGCCGAATCGAGTCGAGTCGACCAGATTCGGGATGAATGGAGCCTGGTGGAGCTGAAATGAGCCAAATAGAGACAATCTGAACCCAGCAAAATCAAGCCAAAACACACTTAATTGCATCCTATTGCATCGGATCTCGTCGAATTCCATCAAATCCCACCAAAACGCATCAAATCTCGCGGAATCTCACCGAATCCCATCGAATTGTCTCAAATCGGGTCGAATGGTGTCAAACGGAATGGAATCGAATTAAATTGAATAGATTGGAGTAGTGTAGGTTAGACTGGGATTCAGTAGGGAAGGGCACAGAAGAATAGAATAGAGTAGAACAGAAGAGAATACCAAGAGTAGAATGGAGTAGAGTTGAGTAGAGTGGAATAGTCAGAGTCGGGTAGTGCAGAATATAGATGAATAGATCCAATTCAAGCCGAATCGATTCGAATGGAGAGGAAAGGAGACAAATCGTGATGAATCGAATCGATTAGAATAGATTAGAGTAGGGTAGGGTAGAACAGAATAGAATAGAGTAGAAAAGAGTAGAATGGTGTGGAAGGGAGTTGAATGGAGCCAAATAGAGACAAATAAAGTAGAAAGGGTTGAGTAGAGCTGAACAGGGCTGAATAAGGTTCACTCGAGCCTAATTATGCTGAATTGAGCAGAATCGAGACGAATTGACCCAATTCAAGCCAAATAGAGCTAAATCGAGCCGATTCAAGCCTAATCACATGGAATCGCGTCAAAATGCGTTGAATCGAATAGATTAGAGTAGAGGAGGGTACGGCAGGAGAGGCTAGACTACAACACAACAGAACACAATAGAAAGAAGAGAATAGAATTAAGTAGAGTCGGGTCCAGTAGAATAGAGTCAAATTGAGTTGAAGAGAGCCGAAAAGAGCCAAACAGAGCTGAATACAGCCGAATTGACCAAATTCAAGGTGAATCGAGATGAATCATGTCGAGTCGTTTGAAACGTGTCGAATCGAATCAAATAGATTAGTGTGGGGAAGGTAAGGTTGGGGTGGGGTACAGAAGAATAGAATAGAGTAGAATAAAACAGAACAGAAAGAATCGAGTAGACTAGAGTCAAATAGAGTCGAATACTGCCAAAAAGAGCCAAATAGAGTGGAAAAGAGCCGAATAGAACCGAATCGAGTTTAATGGAGCAGAAAGGAGATGACTCGAGCCGATATGACCCGAATCAGGTCGAATCCCATTCAAGTGTGTCGAACAGCATAGAACAGATTACAGTAGGCTAAGTTAGGGTAGGGTAGGGTAGAATAGAGTGCAGTAGAACAGAAGAGAACTGAACTGAAAGAATAGGGTCGAGACGAGCAGAGTATAGAAGAGTAGAGTAGAGCAGAGTCGAACATTGCCGAATAGAGCCAAATAGAGCCCAAAAGAGCTAAATGGATAGAAACCAAGACGAATCACGCCGAATCCCGTGGAATCGTGCCGTATCGCGTCGAATCCCGTCGAATTGCATTGAATCTGATCAATTCCAATCCAATCAAATAGAATAGACTAGAGTAGGATAGAGTACAATACAATACAGTAGAGAATAGTTTAGGATGGAGTAGAATGGTGTAGCATGGAGTCGAGTGGAGTCGAAAAGAGATAATAGAGTTGAGTAGAGTCTAATAGAGCCGAATAGAGCTGAATAGAGCCTATTCGAGCTGACTAGAGCCGAATGGAGCCGATTAGAGCTGAATCGAACCGATTTGAGCCGATTGGGGATGAATGGAGTGGAAAGGAGCCGATTTGAGCCGAGTCGCATCGAGATGCGTGGAATCGAATCCAGTAGAATAGATTAGATTAGGGTAGGATGGAATAGAGTAGACTTGAACACAGTAGAAGAGAATGGAAAGGATACAATAGAATAGAGTAGAAAAGGGTAGAGCAGAGCAGAATAGTGTAGAGTAGAATAGAGTAGAGTAGAACAGAGTCGAATCAAGCTGAATGGAGACGAAACGAGACAAATCGCGTCGAATGGCGTCGAATCCCATCGAATCAATTACAGTAGGGTATAGTAGAAGTGCGTAGAATGGAGTAGAATGGTGTGCAATGGAATCGAGTAGAGTAGAAAAGAGCTGAAGAGAGCCGAAGAGGGCCAAAGAGGGCCAAATCGAGCTGAATTGAGTGAAATCGAGCCGAATCCAGTGAATCGAGCCTAATGGAGCCAAATCGAGCCTAATCGAGCTGAATCGACACTATTCGAGACAAATGGGAGGCGAATGGACATGAATCACACCGATTCGGCCCCTAGTCGCGTAAAAATTTCTCGAATTCAATTGAATAGACTAGAGTAGGGGAGGTTCGGGTAGGCTAGAGTAGGGTAGAATAGAGTAGAATAGAATAAAACAGAACAGAACACAACAAAATAGAACAGAACAACACAGAACGAATACAGAAAAGAGTAGGCTAGAGTAGAATAGAGGGGAATAGAGTAGAGTAGAATAGATTTGAACAGAGCCGAATCGAGCCAAATCACGTCGAAATGGGTTGAATCAAATCCAATCAAGTGGATTACAATACCTTAGAGTTGGGTAGCACAGGGTAGGGTAGAATAGAGTAGAATCGTACAGAACAGAGTAGAAACAATACAATAGAGTAGAGAAGAGTAGAATAGAGCTGAATAGAGCCAAATGCAGACAAAATGAGAGGAATCGTGTAGAAGCAAGTAGAGTAAATTAGAGTGGTGTTGGGTAGGGTAGAGCAGAATAGAGTAGAACAGTGTGGAATGAATAGAATGGAGTAGAATGGAGTCAAGTAGAAACGAATAGAGTAGAAAAGAGTCGAATAGAGCAGAATAGGGCCGAAGAAGGCCAAATCGAGCAGATTCGAAGCGATTCAAGCCAAAACAAGCTGAATGGAGCCTAACTGAGCCGAATAGAGCCGAATCGAGCCGATTCAAGCTTCATCGCCTCGAATCGCGTTCAACGCGTCAAATCCAATCGAGACGTATAGATTAGAGAAGGGGAGGGGAGGGTAGAATAGAACAGAGTAGAGTGGAATAGAAGAGATTAGAACAGAATAGAAGGAATAGAATCGAGTAGAATCGAGTGGAAAAGAGTAGAGTCGAATACAGTCGAATAGAGCCGAATAAGCTGAATAGAGACGAATGGAGCTGAATACAGCCGAAAAGAGCTGTATACTGCCGAATCACACCTAATCGAGCGGAATCAAGCAGAATCGCACTGACTGTCACCGAACAGCGTCGAATCGAATCAGGTCGAATCGAGTCGAGTCACATCGTTTTGAATCAAACAAGGTCAAATCGCTTCATATCGTGTCGAATCCCATCGAATCACGTCGAATAACTTCGAATTGCGTCAAACCTCAGAGAATCCTACTGAATCACGTCGAGTCGCATGGAATCTCATCAAATCCCTTCAGATCTTGCCCAATCCAGTCAAGTCCTATCAAATCGCTTTGCACGGAACCGAATTGAATCCAATAGATTAAAGTAGGGTAGGTTCGGGTGGGGTGCCGTTGGGTCGGGTAGAGTAGAATAGAATAGAGTACAACAGAATAGGAGAGAATAGAACAGAACAGAAAGAATACAACGGAATAGAATAGAGTCAAAGAGAGAGAACATAGCCGAATTGAGCCGAGTGGAGACAAAACGAGACGAATCACGTCCGGTTGCTTCGAATCGCGTCAAATCAAATCGAATCGAATAGAAGAGATTAGGGTAGGGAAGGGTAGAATAGAAGAGAGGAAAATAGTGAGGAATGGAGTTGAACGGAGTCCAATAGAGACGGATAGATATGAATAGAGTACAAAAGAGTCTAATAGAGCAGAATAGGGCCGAATAGGCCCAAATAAGGCCTAATTGAGCAGAATCCAGCAGAATCGATGGAATTCAAGCCTAATCGAGCCGAATGGAGTGAAATGGAGCCAAGTCGAGCCGAATAGAGTCGATTCGAACTGAATCGAGCTAATTCAAGATTAATCACGTCAAATCGCGTGGAAATACGTCACATCGAATCTACTGAAATAGATTAGGGAAGGGGAGGGGAGGGGCGGGTGGGTAGAACAGAACAGAATAGTACAGAATAGAATATAGTACAGTAGGGTACAGTAGAGAGAGTAAAGCAGACAAGAGTAGAGCAGAGTAGAATTGAGTCAAATAGAGTCAAAGAGTGCAGGATATAGCTGAATAGAGCCAATTCTGGCCGAATCGAGTCAAATGGAAACAAAACGAGATGAATCACACCGAATTGCTTCGAATCGCATCCAATCGAATAGATTAGAGTATCGTAGGGTAGAGTAGGATAGCGTAGAATGGAGAAGAGTGGAGTCAAATGGAGTCGAACAGAGACAAATAGAGTAGAAAAGAGTCGAATCGAGCCAAATAGGGCCGAATAAGGCTGAACCGAGTGGAAACGAGCTGAATTGAAGCGATTCGAGCCAAATCGAGCTGATGTTGCAGAATCGAGCCGACTCAAGCGTGATGGTGTCTGGTCGCATCGAAATGCTTTGAATCGAATCAAATGGAATTGATTAGAATAGGTTAGGGTAGGGTAGTTTATGATAGGAAGACTAGGGTAGATGCAAGTAGACTACATTAGAGTAGACAAGAGAAGGCTAGAGTAGAAGCCTAGACTAGTAAGCTGGACTAGTCAGCTAGACTAGTGGCATAGAGCAGTAGCCTAGACAACTAGTCTTGAATAGTACCCTAAGTCAGTAATCTGAACGAGTACCCTTGCCTGAACTCTTAGCCTAATCTAGTACCCTTGCCTTAACTAGTAGTCCTAACAAGTACCCTTGCCTTAACCAGTAGTCTTCACTAGTACCCTTGCCTTCACTAGTAGTACATCCTTAACAAGTAGCCTGAACTGGTACCCTTGCCTTAACCAGTACCCTCAACAAGTACCCATGCCTTAACTAGTAGCCTGGCCTTAACTAGTGCCCTTGCATAACTAGTACCCTGGCCTTAACTAGTAGCCTGAACCAGTACACTTGCCTTAAGGAGTACCCTTGCCCGAACTACTCCCCTTAATTAGGACCCTTATTGAGTAACCCTAAGTAGTAGAGTATGGTACGGTGGGGTAGCATAGGGTAGGGAAGCATACGGTGGAACAGAGAAAATAGAAGGAAATAGAATAGAACAGCATAGGTCAGGGTAGGTTAGCTTAGTGCAGGGTATGGTAGAGTAGCATAGGATGGAATCGAGAAAATAGAAAAGGAGACTAGAAAAGAGCAGACTAGATTAGGATAGGCTAGGGTGGGGGAGGGTTTTGTAGAATACAGTAGTGTAGAATGGAATAGAATGGTGTGGAATGGAGTCAAATGGATTCGAACAGAGATGCAGAGAGTAGAAAAGAGTTGAATAGAGCCGAATAACGCTGAATAGGACCACATATGACCAAAATGAGCCGAATCGAGTCGAGTCGATCAGATTCGGGATGAATGGAGCCTAGTGGAGCTGAAATGAGCCAAATAGAGACAATCTGAACCCAGCAAAATCGAGCCAAAACACACTTAATTGCATCCTATTGCATCGGATCTCGTCGAATTCCATCAAATCCCACCAAAACGCATCAAATCTCGCGGAATCTCACCGAATCCCATCGAATTGTCTCAAATCGGGTCGAATGGTGTCAAACGGAATGGAATCGAATTAAATTGAATAGATTGGAGTAGTGTAGGTTAGACTGGGATTCAGTAGGGAAGGGCACAGAAGAATAGAATAGAGTAGAACAGAAGAGAATACCAAGAGTAGAATGGAGTAGAGTTGAGTAGAGTGGAATAGTCAGAGTCGGGTAGTGCAGAATATAGATGAATAGATCCAATTCAAGCCGAATCGATTCGAATGGAGAGGAAAGGAGACAAATCGTGATGAATCGAATCGATTAGAATAGATTAGAGTAGGGTAGGGTAGAACAGAATAGAATAGAGTAGAAAAGAGTAGAATGGTGTGGAAGGGAGTTGAATGGAGCCAAATAGAGACAAATAAAGTAGAAAGGGTTGAGTAGAGCTGAACAGGGCTGAATAAGGTTCACTCGAGCCTAATTATGCTGAATTGAGCAGAATCGAGACGAATTGACCCAATTCAAGCCAAATAGAGCTAAATCGAGCCGATTCAAGCCTAATCACATGGAATCGCGTCAAAATGCGTTGAATCGAATAGATTAGAGTAGAGGAGGGTACGGCAGGAGAGGCTAGACTACAACACAACAGAACACAATAGAAAGAAGAGAATAGAATTAAGTAGAGTCGGGTCCAGTAGAATAGAGTCAAATTGAGTTGAAGAGAGCCGAAAAGAGCCAAACAGAGCTGAATACAGCCGAATTGACCAAATTCAAGGTGAATCGAGATGAATCATGTCGAGTCGTTTGAAACGTGTCGAATCGAATCAAATAGATTAGTGTGGGGAAGGTAAGGTTAGGGTGGGGTACAGAAGAATAGAATAGAGTAGAATAGAACAGAACAGAAAGAATCGAGTAGACTAGAGTCAAATAGAGTCGAATACTGCCAAAAAGAGCCAAATAGAGTGGAAAAGAGCCGAATAGAACCGAATCGAGTTTAATGGAGCAGAAAGGAGATGAATCGAGCCGATATGACCCGAATCAGGTCGAATCCCATTCAAGTGTGTCGAACAGCATAGAACAGATTACAGTAGGCTAAGTTAGGGTAGGGTAGGGTAGAATAGAGTGCAGTAGAACAGAAGAGAACTGAACTGAAAGAATAGGGTCGAGACGAGCAGAGTATAGAAGAGTAGAGTAGAGCAGAGTCGAACATTGCCGAATAGAGCCAAATAGAGCCCAAAAGAGCTAAATGGATAGAAACCAAGACGAATCACGCCGAATCCCGTGGAATCGTGCCGTATCGCGTCGAATCCCGTCGAATTGCATTGAATCTGATCAATTCCAATCCAATCAAATAGAATAGACTAGAGTAGGATAGAGTACAATACAATACAGTAGAGAATAGTTTAGGATGGAGTAGAATGGTGTAGCATGGAGTCGAGTGGAGTCGAAAAGAGATAATAGAGTTGAGTAGAGTCTAATAGAGCCGAATAGAGCTGAATAGAGCCTATTCGAGCTGACTAGAGCCGAATGGAGCCGATTAGAGCTGAACCGAACCGATTTGAGCCGATTGGGGATGAATGGAGTGGAAAGGAGCCGATTTGAGCCGAATCGCATCGAGATGCGTGGAATCGAATCCAGTAGAATAGATTAGATTAGGGTAGGATGGAATAGAGTAGACTTGAACACAGTAGAAGAGAATGGAAAGGATACAATAGAATAGAGTAGAAAAGGGTAGAGCAGAGCAGAATAGTGTAGAGTAGAATAGAGTAGAGTAGAACAGAGTCGAATCAAGCTGAATGGAGACGAAACGAGACAAATCGCGTCGAATGGCGTCGAATCCCATCGAATCAATTACAGTAGGGTATAGTAGAAGAGCGTAGAATGGAGTAGAATGGTGTGCAATGGAATCGAGTAGAGTAGAAAAGAGCTGAAGAGAGCCGAAGAGGGCCAAAGAGGGCCAAATCGAGCTGAATTGAGCGAAATCGAGCCGAATCCAGTGAATCGAGCCTAATGGAGCCAAATCGAGCCTAATCGAGCTGAATCGACACTATTCGAGACAAATGGGAGCCGAATGGACATGAATCACACCGATTCGGCCCCTAGTCGCGTCAAAATTTCTCGAATTCAATTGAATAGACTAGAGTAGGGGAGGTTCGGGTAGGCTAGAGTAGGGTAGAATAGAGTAGAATAGAATAAAACAGAACAGAACACAACAAAATAGAACAGAACAACACAGAACGAATACAGAAAAGAGTAGGCTAGAGTAGAATAGAGGGGAATAGAGTAGAGTAGAATAGATTTGAACAGAGCCGAATCACGTCGAAATGGGTTGAATCAAATCCAATCAAGTGGATTACAATACCTTAGAGTTGGGTAGCACAGGGTAGGGTAGAATAGAGTAGAATCGTACAGAACAGAGTAGAAACAATACAATAGAGTAGAGAAGAGTAGAATAGAGCTGAATAGAGCCAAATGCACACAAAATGAGAGGAATCGTGTAGAAGCAAGTAGAGTAAATTAGAGTGGTGTTGGGTAGGGTAGAGCAGAATAGAGTAGAATAGTGTAGAATAGGGTGGAATGAATAGAATGGAGTAGAATGGAGTCAAATAGAAACGAATAGAGTAGGAAAGAGTCGAATAGAGCAGAATAGGGCCGAAGAAGGCCAAATCGAGCAGATTCGAAGCGATTCAAGCCAAAACAAGCTGAATGGAGCCTAACTGAGCCGAATAGAGCCAAATCGAGCCGAATCGAGCCGATTCAAGCTTCATCGCCTCGAATCGCGTTCAACGCGTCAAATCCAATCGAGACGTATAGATTAGAGAAGGGGAGGGGAGGGGAGGGGAGAATAGAACAGAGTAGAGTGGAATAGAAGAGATTAGAACAGAATAGAAGGAATAGAATCGAGTAGAATCGAGTGGAAAAGAGTAGAGTCGAATACAGTCGAATAGAGCCGAATAAGCTGAATAGAGACGAATGGAGCTGAATACAGCCGAAAAGAGCTGTATACTGCCGAATCACACCTAATCGAGCGGAATCAAGCAGAATCGCACTGACTGTCACCGAACAGCGTTGAATCGAATCAGGTCGAATCGAGTCGAGTCACATCCTTTTGATTCAAACAAGGTCAAATTGCTTCATATCGTGTCGAATCCCATCGAATCACGTCGAATAACTTCGAATTGCGTCAAACCTCAGAGAATCCTACTGAATCACATCGAGTCGCATGGAATCTCATCAAATCCCTTCAGATTTGCCAAATCCAGTCAAGTCCTATAAAATCGCGTTGCACGGAATCGAATTGAATCCAATAGATTAAAGTAGGGAAGGTTCGGGTGGGGTGCCGTTGGGTCGGGTAGGGTAGAATAGAATAGAGTACAACAGAATAGGAGAGAATAGAACAGAACAGAAAGAATACAACAGAATAGAATAGAGTCAAAGAGAGAGAACATAGCCGAATTGAGCCGTGTGGAGACAAAACGAGATGAATCACGTCCGGTTGCTTCGAATCGCGTCAAATCAAATCGAATCGATTAGAAGAGATTAGGGTAGGGAAGGGTAGAATAGAAGAGAGGAAAATAGTGAGGAATGGAGTTGAACGGAGTCCAATAGCGACGGATAGATATGAATAGAGTACAAAAGAGTCTAATAGAGCAGAATAGGGCCGAATAGGCCCAAATAAGGCCTAATCGAGCAGAATCCAGCAGAATCGATGGAATTCGAGCCTAATCGAGCCGAATGGAGTGAAATGGAGCCAAGTCGACCCGAATAGAGTCGATTCGAACTGAATCGAGCTGATTCAAGCCTAATCGCGTCAAATCGCGTGGAAATACGTCACATCGAATCTAATCAAATAGATTAGGGAAGGGGAGGGTAGGGGCGGGTGGGTAGAAAAGAACAGAATAGTACAGAATAGAATATAGTACAGTAGGGTAGAGTAGAGAGAGTAAAGCAGACAAGAGTAGAGCAGAGTAGAATTGAGTCAAATAGAGTCAAAGAGTGCAGGATATAGCTGAATAGAGCCAATTCTGGCCGAATCGAGTCAAATGGAAACAAAACGAGATGAATCACACCGAATTGCTAAGAATCGCATCCAATCGAATAGATTAGAGTATCGTAGGGTAGAGTAGAACACAATAGAGTAGAATAGCGTAGAATGGAGAAGAGTGGAGTCAAATGGAGTCGAACAGAGACAAATAGAGTAGAAAAGAGTCGAATCGAGCCAAATAGGGCCGAATAAGGCTGAACCGAGTGGAAACGAGCTGAATTGAAGCGATTCGAGCCAAATCGAGCTGAATCGAGCTGATGTTGTGGAATCGAGCCGACTGAAGCGTGATGGTGTCCGGTCGCATCGAAATGCTTTGAATCGAATCAAATGGAATCGATTAGAATAGGTTAGGGTAGGGTAGTTTATGATAGGAAGACTAGGGTAGATGCAAGTAGACTACATTAGAGTAGACAAGAGAAGGCTAGAGTAGAAGCCTAGACAAGTAAGCTGGACTAGTCAGCTAGACTAGTGGCATAGAGCAGTAGCCTAGACAACTAGTCTTGAATAGTACCCTAAGTCAGTAATCTGAACGAGTACCCTTGCCTGAACTCAGCCTAATCTAGTACCCTTGCCTTAACTAGTAGTCCTAACAAGTACCCTTGCCTTAACCAGTAGTCTTCACTAGTACCCTTGCCTTCACTAGTAGTACGTCCTTAACAAGTAGCCTGAACTGGTACCCTTGCCTTAACCCGTACCCTCAACAAGTACCCATGCCTTAACTAGTAGCCTGGCCTTAACTAGTGCCCTTGCATAACTAGTACCCTGGCCTTAACTAGTAGCCTGAACTAGTACACTTGCCTTAAGGAGTACCCTTGCCCGAACTACTCCCCTTAATTAGGACCCTTATTGAGTAACCCTAAGTAGTAGAGTATGGTACGGTGGGGTAGCATAGGGTAGGGAAGCATACGGTGGAACAGAGAAAATAGAAGGAAATAGAATAGAACAGCATAGGTCAGGGTAGGTTAGCTTAGTGCAGGGTATGGTAGAGTAGCATAGGATGGAATCGAGAAAATAGAAAAGGAGACTAGAAAAGAGCAGACTAGATTAGGATAGGCTAGGGTGGGGGAGGGTTTTGTAGAATACAGTAGTGTAGAATGGAATAGAATGGTGTGGAATGGAGTCAAATGGATTCGAACAGAGATGCAGAGAGTAGAAAAGAGTTGAATAGAGCCGAATAACGCTGAATAGGACCACATATGACCAAAATGAGCCGAATCGAGTCGAGTCGATCCGATTCGGGATGAATGGAGCCTAGTGGAGCTGAAATGAGCCAAATAGAGACAATCTGAACCCAGCAAAATCGAGCCAAAACACACTTAATTGCATCCTATTGCATCGGATCTCGTCGAATTCCATCAAATCTAACCAAAACGCATCAAATCTCACGGAATCTCACCGAATCCCGTCGAATTGTCTCAAATCGGGTTGAATGGTGTCAAACTGAATGGAATCGAATTAAATTGAATAGATTAGAGTAGTGTAGGTTAGACTGGGATTCAGTAGGGAAGGGCACAGAAGAATAGAATAGAGTAGAACAGAAGAGAATACCAAGAGTAGAATGGAGTAGAGTTGAGTAGAGTGGAATAGTCAGAGTCGGGTAGTGCAGAATATAGATGAATAGATCCAATTCAAGCCGAATCGATTCGAATGGAGAGGAAAGGAGACAAATCGTGATGAATCGAATCGATTAGAATAGATTAGAGTAGGGTAGGGTAGAACAGAATAGAATAGAGTAGAAAAGAGTAGAATGGTGTGGAAGGGAGTTGAATGGAGCCAAATAGAGACAAATAAAGTAGAAAGGGTTGAGTAGAGCTGAACAGGGCTGAATAAGGTTCACTCGAGCCTAATTATGCTGAATTGAGCAGAATCGAGACGAATTGACCCAATTCAAGCCAAATAGAGCTAAATCGAGCCGATTCAAGCCTAATCACATGGAATCGCGTCAAAATGCGTTGAATCGAATTGATTAGAGTAGAGGAGGGTACGGCAGGAGAGGCTAGACTACAACACAACAGAACACAATAGAAAGAAGAGAATAGAATTAAGTAGAGTCGGGTCCAGTAGAATAGAGTCAAATTGAGTTGAAGAGAGCCGAAAAGAGCCAAACAGAGCTGAATACAGCCGAATTGACCAAATTCAAGGTGAATCGAGATGAATCATGTCGAGTCGTTTGAAACGTGTCGAATCGAATCAAATAGATTAGTGTGGGGAAGGTAAGGTTAGGGTAGGGTAGAGAAGAATAGAATAGAGTAGAATAGAACAGAACAGAAAGAATCGAGTAGACTAGAGTCAAATAGAGTCGAATACTGCCAAAAAGAGCCGAATAGAGTGGAAAAGAGCCGAATAGAACCGAATCGAGTTTAATGGAGCAGAACGGAGATGAATCGAGCCAATATGACCCGAATCAGGTCGAATCCCATTCAAGTGTGTCGAATAACATAGAACAGATTACAGTAGGCTAAGTTAGGGTAGGGAAGGGTAGAATAGAGTGCAGTAGAACAGAACAGAAGAGAACTGAAAGAATAGGGTCGAGACGAGCAGAGTATAGAAGAGTAGAGTAGAGCAGAGTCGAACATTGCCGAATAGAGCCAAATAGAGCCCAAAAGAGCTAAATGGATAGAAACCAAGACGAATCACGCCGAATCCCGTGGAATCGTGCCGTATCGCGTCGAATCCCGTCGAATTGCATTGAATCTGATCAATTCCAATCCAATCAAATAGAATAGACTAGAGTAGGGTAGAGTACAATACAATACAGTAGAGAATAGTTTAGGATGGAGTAGAATGGTGTAGCATGGAGTCGAGTGGAGTCGAAAAGAGATAATAGAGTTGAGTAGAGTCTAATAGAGCCGAATAGAGCTGAATAGAGCCTATTGGAGCTGACTGGAGCCGAATGGAGCCGATTAGAGCTGAATCGAACCGATTTGAGCCGATTGGGGATGAATGGAGTGGAAAGGAGCCGATTTGGGCCGAATCGCATCGAGATGCGTGGGATCGAATCCAGTAGAATAGATTAGATTAGGGTAGGATGGAATAGAGTAGACTTGAACACAGTAGAAGAGAATGGAAAGGATACAATAGAATAGAGTAGAAAAGGGTAGAGCAGAGCAGAATAGTGTAGAGTAGAATAGAGTAGAGTAGAACAGAGTCGAATCAAGCTGAATGGAGACGAAACGAGACAAATCGCGTCGACTGGCGTCGAATCCCATCGAATCAATTACAGTAGGGTATAGTAGAAGAGCATAGAATGGAGTAGAATGGTGTGCAATGGAATTGAGTAGAGTAGAAAAGAGCTGAAGAGAGCCGAAGAGGGCCAAAGAGGGCCAAATCGAGCTGAATTGAGCGAAATCGAGCCGAATCCAGTGAATCGAGCCTAATGGAGCCAAATCGAGCCTAATCGAGCTGAATCGACACTATTCGAGACAAATGGAGCCGAATGGACATGAATCACACCGATTCGGCCCCTAATCGCGTCAAACTTTCTCGAATTCAATTGAATAGACTAGAGTAGGGGAGGTTCGGGTAGGCTAGAGTAGGCTAGAGTAGGGTAGAATAGAATAAAACAGAACAGAACACAACAAAATAGAACAGAACAACACAGAACGAATACAGAAAAGAGTAGGCTAGAGTAGAATAGAGGGGAATAGAGTAGAGTAGAATAGATTTGAACAGAGCCAAATCGAGCCGAATCGCGTCGAAATGGGTTGAATCAAATCCAATCAAGTGGATTACAATACCTTAGAGTTGGGTAGCATAGGGTAGGGTAGAATAGAGTAGAATAGTACAGAACAGAGTAGAAACAATACAATAGAGTAGAGAAGAGTAGAATAGAGCTGAATAGAGCCAAATGCAGACAAAATGAGAGGAATCGTGTAGAAGCAAGTAGAGTAAATTAGAGTGGTGTTGGGTAGGGTAGAGCAGAATAGAGTAGAATAGTGTAGAATAGTGTGGAATGAATAGAATGGAGTAGAATGGAGTCAAATAGAAACGAATAGAGTAGAAAAGAGTCGAATAGAGCAGAATAGGGCCGAAGAAGGCCAAATCGAGCAGATTCGAAGCGATTCAAGCCAAAACAAGCTGAATGGAGCCTAACTGAGCCGAATAGAGCCAAATCGAGCCGAATCGAGCCGATTCAAGCTTCATCGCCTCCAATCGCGTTCAACGCGTCAAATCCAATCGAGACGTATAGATTAGAGAAGGGGAGGGGAGGGGAGGGTAGAATAGAACAGAGTAGAGTGGAATAGAAGAGATTAGAACAGAATAGAAGGAATAGAATCAAGTAGAATAGAGTGGAAAAGAGTAGTCGAATACAGTCGAATAGAGCCGAATAAGCTGAATAGAGACGAATGGAGCTGAATACAGCCGAAAAGAGCTGTATACTGCCGAATCACACCTAATCGAGCGGAATCAAGCAGAATCGCACTGTCACCGAACAGCATCGAATCGAATCAGGTCGAATCGAGTCGAGTCACATCGTTTTGAATCAAACAAGGTCAAATCGCTTCATATCGTGTCGAATCCCATCGAATCACGTCGAATAACTTCGAATTGCGTCAAACCTCAGAGAATCCTACTGAATCACATCGAGTCGCATGGAATCTCATCAAATCCCTTCAGATTTGCCAAATCCAGTCAAGTCCTATAAAATCGCGTTGCACGGAATCGAATTGAATCCAATAGATTAAAGTGGGGAAGGTTCGGGTGGGGTGCCGTTGGGTCGGGTAGGGTAGAATAGAATAGAGTACAACAGAATAGGAGAGAATAGAACAGAACAGAAAGAATACAACAGAATAGAATAGAGTCAAAGAGAGAGAACATAGCCGAATTGAGCCGTGTGGAGACAAAACGAGATGAATCACGTCCGGTTGCTTCGAATCGCGTCAAATCAAATCGAATCGATTAGAAGAGATTAGGGTAGGGAAGGGTAGAATAGAAGAGAGGAAAATAGTGAGGAATGGAGTTGAACGGAGTCCAATAGAGACGGATAGATATGAATAGAGTACAAAAGAGTCTAATAGAGCAGAATAGGGCCGAATAGGCCCAAATAAGGCCTAATCGAGCAGAATCCAGCAGAATCGATGGAATTCGAGCCTAATCGAGCCGAATGGAGTGAAATGGAGCCAAGTCGAGCCGAATAGAGCCGATTCGAACTGAATCGAGCTGATTCAAGCCTAATCGCGTCAAATCGCGTGGAAATACGTCACATCGAATCTAATCAAATAGATTAGGGAAGGGGAGGGGAGGGGCGGGTGGGTAGAATAGAACAGAATAGTACAGAATAGAATATAGTACAGTAGGGTAGAGTAGAGAGAGTAAAGCAGACAAGAGTAGAGCAGAGTAGAATTGAGTCAAATAGAGTCAAAGAGTGCAGGATATAGCTGAATAGAGCCAATTCTGGCCGAATCGAGTCAAATGGAAACAAAACGAGATGAATCACACCGAATTGCTAAGAATCGCATCCAATCGAATAGATTAGAGTATCGTAGGGTAGAGTAGAACAGAATAGAGTAGAATAGCGTAGAATGGAGAAGAGTGGAGTCAAATGGAGTCGAACAGAGACAAATAGAGTAGAAAAGAGTCGAATCGAGCCAAATAGGGCCGAATAAGGCTGAACCGAGTGGAAACGAGCTGAATTGAAGCGATTCGAGCCAAATCGAGCTGATGTTGCGGAATCGAGCCGACTCAAGCGTGATGGTGTCCGGTCGCATCGAAATGCTTTGAATCGAATCAAATGGAATCGATTAGAATAGGTTAGGGTAGGGTAGTTTATGATAGGAAGACTAGGGTAGATGCAAGTAGACTACATTAGAGTAGACAAGAGAAGGCTAGAGTAGAAGCCTAGACTAGTAAGCTGGACTAGTCAGCTAGACTAGTGGCATAGAGCAGTAGCCTAGACAACTAGTCTTGAATAGTACCCTAAGTCAGTAATCTGAACGAGTACCCTTGCCTGAACTCTTAGCCTAATCTAGTACCCTTGCCTTAACTAGTAGTCCTAACAAGTACCCTTGCCTTAACCAGTAGTCTTCACTAGTACCCTTGCCTTCACTAGTAGTACGTCCTTAACAAGTAGCCTGAACTGGTACCCTTGCCTTAACCCGTACCCTCAACAAGTACCCATGCCTTAACTAGTAGCCTGGCCTTAACTAGTGCCCTTGCATAACTAGTACCCTGGCCTTAACTAGTAGCCTGAACTAGTACACTTGCCTTAAGGAGTACCCTTGCCCGAACTACTCCCCTTAATTAGGACCCTTATTGAGTAACCCTAAGTAGTAGAGTATGGTACGGTGGGGTAGCATAGGGTAGGGAAGCATACGGTGGAACGAAGGAAATAGAATAGAACAGCATAGGTCAGGGTAGGTTAGCTTAGTGCAGGGTATGGTAGAGTAGCATAGGATGGAATCGAGAAAATAGAAAAGGAGACTAGAAAAGAGCAGACTAGATTAGGATAGGCTAGGGTGGGGGAGGGTTTTGTAGAATACAGTAGTGTAGAATGGAATAGAATGGTGTGGAATGGAGTCAAATGGATTCGAACAGAGATGCAGAGAGTAGAAAAGAGTTGAATAGAGCCGAATAACGCTGAATAGGACCACATATGACCAAAATGAGCCGAATCGAGTCGAGTCGACCAGATTCGGGATGAATGGAGCCTAGTGGAGCTGAAATGAGCCAAATAGAGACAATCTGAACCCAGCAAAATCGAGCCAAAACACACTTAATTGCATCCTATTGCATCGGATCTCATCGAATTCCATCAAATCCCACCAAAACGCATCAAATCTCACGGAATCTCACCGAATCCCGTCGAATTGTCTCAAATCGGGTCGAATGGTGTCAAACTGAATGGAATCGAATTAAATTGAATAGATTAGAGTAGTGTAGGTTAGACTGGGATTCAGTAGGGAAGGGCACAGAAGAATAGAATAGAGTAGAACAGAAGAGAATACCAAGAGTAGAATGGAGTAGAGTTGAGTAGAGTGGAATAGTCAGAGTCGGGTAGTGCAGAATATAGATGAATAGATCCAATTCAAGCCGAATCGATTCGAATGGAGAGGAAAGGAGACAAATCGTGATGAATCGAATCGATTAGAATAGATTAGAGTAGGGTAGGGTAGAACAGAATAGAATAGAGTAGAAAAGAGTAGAATGGTGTGGAAGGGAGTTGAATGGAGCCAAATAGAGACAAATAAAGTAGAAAGGGTTGAGTAGAGCTGAACAGGGCTGAATAAGGTTCACTCGAGCCTAATTATGCTGAATTGAGCAGAATCGAGACGAATTGACCCAATTCAAGCCAAATAGAGCTAAATCGAGCCGATTCAAGCCTAATCACATGGAATCGCGTCAAAATGCGTTGAATCGAATTGATTAGAGTAGAGGAGGGTACGGCAGGAGAGGCTAGACTACAACACAACAGAACACAATAGAAAGAAGAGAATAGAATTAAGTAGAGTCGGGTCCAGCAGAATAGAGTCAAATTGAGTTGAAGAGAGCCGAAAAGAGCCAAACAGAGCTGAATACAGCCGAATTGACCAAATTCAAGGTGAATCGAGATGAATCATGTCGAGTCGTTTGAAACGTGTCGAATCGAATCAAATAGATTAGTGTGGGGAAGGTAAGGTTAGGGTAGGGTAGAGAAGAATAGAATAGAGTAGAATAGAACAGAACAGAAAGAATCGAGTAGACTAGAGTCAAATAGAGTCGAATACTGCCAAAAAGAGCCGAATAGAGTGGAAAAGAGCCGAATAGAACCGAATCGAGTTTAATGGAGCAGAACGGAGATGAATCGAGCCAATATGACCCGAATCAGGTCGAATCCCATTCAAGTGTGTCGAATAACATAGAACAGATTACAGTAGGCTAAGTTAGGGTAGGGAAGGGTAGAATAGAGTGCAGTAGAACAGAACAGAAGAGAACTGAAAGAATAGGGTCGAGACGAGCAGAGTATAGAAGAGTAGAGTAGAGCAGAGTCGAACATTGCCGAATAGAGCCAAATAGAGCCCAAAAGAGCTAAATGGATAGAAACCAAGACGAATCACGCCGAATCCCGTGGAATCGTGCCGTATCGCGTCGAATCCCGTCGAATTGCATTGAATCTGATCAATTCCAATCCAGTCAAATAGAATAGACTACAGTAGGGTAGAGTACAATACAATACAGTAGAGAATAGTTTCGGATGGAGTAGAATGGTGTAGCATGGAGTCGAGTGGAGTCGAAAAGAGATAATAGAGTTGAGTAGAGTCTAATAGAGCCGAATAGAGCTGAATAGAGCCTATTCGAGCTGACTGGAGCCGAATGGAGCCAATTAGAGCTGAATCGAACCGATTTGAGCCGATTGGGGATGAATGGAGTGGAAAGGAGCCGATTTGGGCCGAATCGCATAGAGATGCGTGGAATCGAATCCAGTAGAATAGATTAGATTAGGGTAGGATGGAATAGAGTAGACTTGAACACAGTAGAAGAGAATGGAAAGGATACAATAGAATAGAGTAGAAAAGGGTAGAGCAGAGCAGAATAGTGTAGAGTAGAATAGAGTAGAACAGAGTCGAATCAAGCTGAATGGAGACGAAACGAGACAAATCGCGTCGAATGGCGTCGAATCCCATCGAATCAATTACAGTAGGGTATAGTAGAAGAGCGTAGAATGGAGTAGAATGGTGTGCAATGGAATCGAGTAGAGTAGAAAAGAGCTGAAGAGAGCCGAAGAGGGCCAAAGAGGGCCAAATCGAGCTGAATTGAGCGAAATCGAGCCGAATCCAGTGAATCGAGCCTAATGGAGCCAAATCGAGCCTAATCGAGCTGAATCGACACTATTCGAGACAAATGGAGCCGAATGGACATGAATCACACCGATTCGGCCCCTAGTCGCGTCAAAATTTCTCGAATTCAATTGAATAGACTAGAGTAGGGGAGGTTCGGGTAGGCTAGAGTAGGGTAGAATAGAGTAGAATAGAATAAAAGAGAACAGAACACAACAAAATAGAACACAACAACACAGAACGAATACAGAAAAGAGTAGGCTAGAGTAGAGTAGAGGGGAATAGAGTAGAGTAGAATAGATTTGAACAGAGCCAAATCGAGGCGAAACGCGTTGAAATGGGTTGAATCAAATCCAATCAAGTTGATTACAATACCTTAGAGTTGGGTAGCATAGGGTAGGGTAGAATAGAGTAGAATAGTACAGAACAGAGTAGAAACAATACAATAGAGTAGAGAAGAGTAGAATAGAGCTGAATAGAGCCAAATGCAGACAAAATGAGAGGAATCGTGTAGAAGCAATTAGAGTAAATTAGAGTGATGTTGGGTAGGGTAGAGCAGAATAGAGTAGAATAGTGTGGAATGAATAGAATGGAGTAGAATGGAGTCAAGTAGAAACGAATAGAGTAGAAAAGAGTCGAATAGAGCAGAATAGGGCCGAAGAAGGCCGAATCGAGCAGATTCGAAGCGAATCAAGCCAAAACAAGCTGAATGGAGCCTAACTGAGCCGAATAGAGCCAAATCGAGCCGAATCGAGCCGATTCAAGCTTCATCGCCTCGAATCGCGTTCAACGCGTCAAATCCAATCGAGACGTATAGATTAGAG
The DNA here is from genome assembly GCF_030014295.1 of Loxodonta africana. Classification (NCBI taxonomy): domain Eukaryota; kingdom Metazoa; phylum Chordata; class Mammalia; order Proboscidea; family Elephantidae; genus Loxodonta; species Loxodonta africana. Next base: position 250,348 of record NW_026974905.1, on the reverse strand, counting down.
AAGGGGAGGGGAGGGGAGGGGAGAATAGAACAGAGTAGAGTGGAATAGAAGAGATTAGAACAGAATAGAAGGAATAGAATCGAGTAGAATCGAGTGGAAAAGAGTAGAGTCGAATACAGTCGAATAGAGCCGAATAAGCTGAATAGAGACGAATGGAGCTGAATACAGCCGAAAAGAGCTGTATACTGCCGAATCACACCTAATCGAGCGGAATCAAGCAGAATCGCACTGACTGTCACCGAACAGCGTTGAATCGAATCATGTCGAATCGAGTCGAGTCACATCGTTTTGAATCAAACAAGGTCAAATTGCTTCATATCGTGTCGAATCCCATCGAATCACGTCGAATAACTTCGAATTGCGTCAAACCTCAGAGAATCCTACTGAATCACGTCGAGTCGCATGGAATCTCATCAAATCCCTTCAGATTTGCCGAATCCAGTCAAGTCCTATCAAATCGCGTTGCACGGAATCGAATTGCATCCAATAGATTAAAGTAGGGAAGGTTCGGGTGGGGTGCCATTGGGTCGGGTAGGGTAGAATAGAATAGAGTACAACAGAATAGGAGAGAATAGAACAGAACAGAAAGAATACAACAGAATAGAATAGAGTCAAAGAGAGAGAACATAGCCGAATTGAGCCGAGTGGAGACAAAACGAGACGAATCACGTCCGGTTGCTTCGAATCGCGTCAAATCAAATCGAATCGATTAGAAGAGATTAGGGTAGGGAAGGGTAGAATAGAAGAGAGGAAAATAGTGAGGAATGGAGTTGAACGGAGTCCAATAGAGACGGATAGATATGAATAGAGTACAAAAGAGTCTAATAGAGCAGAATAGGGCCGAATAGGCCCAAATAAGGCCTAATCGAGCAGAATCCAGCAGAATCGATGGAATTCGAGCCTAATCGAGCCGAATGGAGTGAAATGGAGCCAAGTCGAGCCGAATAGAGCCGATTCGAACTGAATCGAGCTGATTCAAGCCTAATCGCGTCAAATCGCGTGGAAATACGTCACATCGAATCTAATCAAATAGATTAGGGAAGGGTAGGGGAGGGGCGGGTGGGTAGAATAGAACAGAATAGTACAGAAAAGAATATAGTACAGTAGGGTAGAGTAGAGAGAGTAAAGCAGACAAGAGTAGAGCAGAGTAGAATTGAGTCAAATAGAGTCAAAGAGTGCAGGATATAGCTGAATAGAGCCAATTCTGGCCGAATCGAGTCAAATGGAAACAAAACGAGATGAATCACACCGAATTGCTTCGAATCGCATCCAATCGAATAGATTAGAGTATCGTAGGGTAGAGTAGAACAGAATAGAGTAGAATAGCGTAGAATGGAGAAGAGTGGAGTCAAATGGAGTCGAACAGAGACAAATAGAGTAGAAAAGAGTCGAATCGAGCCAAATAGGGCCGAATAAGGCTGAACCGAGTGGAAACGAGCTGAATTGAAGCGATTCGAGCCAAATCGAGCTGAATCGAGCCGACTCAAGCATGATGGTCTCCAGTGGCATCGAAATGCTTTGAATCGAATCAAATGGAATCGATTAGAATAGGTTAGGGTAGGGTAGTTTATGATAGGAAGACTAGGGTAGATGCAAGTAGACTACATTAGAGTAGACAAGAGAAGGCTAGAGTAGAAGCCTAGACTAGTAAGCTGGACTAGTCAGCTAGGCTACTGGCATAGAGCAGTAGCCTAGACAACTAGTCTTGAATAGTACCCTAAGTCAGTAATCTGAACGAGTACCCTTGCCTGAACTCTTAGCCTAATCTAGTACCCTTGCCTTAACTAGTAGTCCTAACAAGTACCCTTGCCTTAACCAGTAGTCTTCACTAGTACCCTTGCCTTCACTAGTAGTATGTCCTTAACAAGTAGCCTGAACTGGTACCCTTGCCTTAACCAGTACCCTCAACAAGTACCCATGCCTTAACTAGTAGCCTGGCCTTAACTAGTGCCCTTGCATAACTAGTACCCTGGCCTTAACTAGCAGCCTGAACTAGTACACTTGCCTTAAGGAGTACCCTTGCCCGAACTACTCCCCTTAATTAGGACCCTTATTGAGTAACCCTAAGTAGTAGAGTATGGTACGGTGGGGTAGCATAGGGTAGGGAAGCATACGGTGGAACAGAGAAAATAGAAGGAAATAGAATAGAACAGCATAAGCCGGGTAGGTTAGCTTAGTGCAGGGTATGGTAGAGTAGCATAGGATGGAATCGAGAAAATAGAAAAGGAGACTAGAAAAGAGCAGACTAGATTAGGATAGGCTAGGGTGGGGGAGGGTTTTGTAGAATACAGTAGTGTAGAATGGAATAGAATGGTGTGGAATGGAGTCAAATGGATTGGAACAGAGATGCAGAGAGTAGAAAAGAGTTGAATAGAGCCGAATAACGCTGAATAGGACCACATATGACCAAAATGAGCCGAATCGAGTCGAGTCGATCAGATTCGGGATGAATGGAGCCTAGTGGAGCTGAAATGAGCCAAATAGAGACATTCTGAACCCAGCAAAATCGAGCCAAAACACACTTAATTGCATCCTATTGCATCGGATCTCGTCGAATTCCATCAAATCCCACCAAAACGCATCAAATCTCGCGGAATCTCACCGAATCCCGTCGAATCGTCTCAAATCGGGTCGAATGGTGTCAAACTGAATGGAATCGAATTAAATTGAATAGATTAGAGTAGTGTAGGTTAGACTGGGATTCAGTAGGGAAGGGCACAGAAGAATAGAATAGAGTAGAACAGAAGAGAATACCAAGAGTAGAATGGAGTAGAGTTGAGTAGAGTGGAATAGTCAGAGTCGGGTAGTGCAGAATATAGATGAATAGATCCAATTCAAGCCGAATCGATTCGAATGGAGAGGAAAGGAGACAAATCGTGATGAATCGAATCGATTAGAATAGATTAGAGTAGGGTAGGGTAGAACAGAATAGAATAGAGTAGAAAAGAGTAGAATGGTGTGGAAGGGAGTTGAATGGAGCCAAATAGAGACAAATAAAGTAGAAAGGGTTGAGTAGAGCTGAACAGGGCTGAATAAGGTTCACTCGAGCCTAATTATGCTGAATTGAGCAGAATCGAGACGAATTGACCCAATTCAAGCCAAATAGAGCTAAATCGAGCCGATTCAAGCCTAATCACATGGAATCGCGTCGAAATGCGTTGAATCGAATAGATTAGAGTAGAGGAGGGTACGGCAGGAGAGGCTAGACTACAACACAACAGAACACAATAGAAAGAAGAGAATAGAATTAAGTAGAGTCGGGTCCAGCAGAATAGAGTCAAATTGAGTTGAAGAGAGCCGAAAAGAGCCAAACAGAGCTGAATACAGCCGAATTGACCAAATTCAAGGTGAATCGAGATGAATCATGTCGAGTCGTTTGAAACGTGTCGAATCGAATCAAATAGATTAGTGTGGGGAAGGTAAGGTTAGGGTAGGGTAGAGAAGAATAGAATAGAGTAGAATAGAACAGAACAGAAAGAATCGAGTAGACTAGAGTCAAATAGAGTCGAATACTGCCAAAAAGAGCCGAATAGAGTGGAAAAGAGCCGAATAGAACCGAATCGAGTTTAATGGAGCAGAACGGAGATGAATCGAGCCAATATGACCCGAATCAGGTCGAATCCCATTCAAGTGTGTCGAATAACATAGAACAGATTACAGTAGGCTAAGTTAGGGTAGGGTAGGGTAGAATAGAGTGCAGTAGAACAGAACAGAAGAGAACTGAAAGAATAGGGTCGAGACGAGCAGAGTATAGAAGAGTAGAGTAGAGCAGAGTCGAACATTGCCGAATAGAGCCAAATAGAGCCCAAAAGAGCTAAATGGATAGAAACCAAGACGAATCACGCCGAATCCCGTGGAATCGTGCCGTATCGCGTCGAATCCCGTCGAATTGCATTGAATCTGATCAATTCCAATCCAGTCAAATAGAATAGACTAGAGTAGGGTAGAGTACAATACAATACAGTAGAGAATAGTTTAGGATGGAGTAGAATGGTGTAGCATGGAGTCGAGTGGAGTCGAAAAGAGATAATAGAGTTGAGTAGAGCCTAATAGAGCCGAATAGAGCTGAATAGAGCCTATTCGAGCTGACTGGAGCCGAATGGAGCCGATTAGAGCTGAATCGAACCGATTTGAGCCGATTGGGGATGAATGGAGTGGAAAGGAGCCGATTTGAGCCGAATCGCATCGAGATGCGTGGAATCGAATCCAGTAGAATAGATTAGATTAGGGTAGGATGGAATAGAGTAGACTTGAACACAGTAGAAGAGAATGGAAAGGATACAATAGAATAGAGTAGAAAAGGGTAGAGCAGAGCAGAATAGTGTAGAGTAGAATAGAGTAGAACAGAGTCGAATCAAGCTGAATGGAGACGAAACGAGACAAATCGCGTCGAATGGCGTCGAATCCCATCGAATCAATTACAGTAGGGTATAGTAGAAGAGCATAGAATGGAGTAGAATGGTGTGCAATGGAATCGAGTAGAGTAGAAAAGAGCTGAAGAGAGCCGAAGAGGGCCAAAGAGGGCCAAATCGAGCTGAATTGAGAGAAATCGAGCCGAATCCAGTGAATCGAGCCTAATGGAGCCAAATCGAGCCTAATCGAGCTGAATCGACACTATTCGAGACAAATGGAGCTGAATGGACATGAATCACACCGATTCGGCCCCTAGTCGCGTCAAAATTTCTCGAATTCAATTGAATAGACTAGAGTAGGGGAGGTTCGGGTAGGCTAGAGTAGGGTAGAATAGAGTAGAATAGAATAAAAGAGAACAGAACACAACAAAATAGAACACAACAACACAGAACGAATACAGAAAAGAGTAGGCTAGAGTAGAGTAGAGGGGAATAGAGTAGAGTAGAATAGATTTGAACAGAGCCAAATCGAGGCGAAACGCGTTGAAATGGGTTGAATCAAATCCAATCAAGTGGATTACAATACCTTAGAGTTGGGTAGCATAGGGTAGGGTAGAATAGAGTAGAATAGTACAGAACAGAGTAGAAACAATACAATAGAGTAGAGAAGAGTAGAATAGAGCTGAATAGAGCCAAATGCAGACAAAATGAGAGGAATCGTGTAGAAGCAAGTAGAGTAAATTAGAGTGGTGTTGGGTAGGGTAGAGCAGAATAGAGTAGAATAGTGTGGAATGAATAGAATGGAGTAGAATGGAGTCAAGTAGAAACGAATAGAGTAGAAAAGAGTCGAATAGAGCAGAATAGGGCCGAAGAAGGCCGAATCGAGCAGATTCGAAGCGATTCAAGCCAAAACAAGCTGAATGGAGCCTAACTGAGCCGAATAGAGCCAAATCGAGCCGAATCGAGCCGATTCAAGCTTCATCGCCTCGAATCGCGTTCAACGCGTCAAATCCAATCGAGACGTATAGATTAGAGAAGGGGAGGGGAGGGAAGGGGAGAATAGAACAGAGTAGAGTGGAATAGAAGAGATTAGAACAGAATAGAAGGAATAGAATCGAGTAGAATCGAGTGGAAAAGAGTAGAGTCGAATACAGTCGAATAGAGCCGAATAAGCTGAATAGAGACGAATGGAGCTGAATACAGCCGAAAAGAGCTGTATACTGCCGAATCACACCTAATCGAGCGGAATCAAGCAGAATCGCACTGACTGTCACCGAACAGCGTTGAATCGAATCATGTCGAATCGAGTCGAGTCACATCGTTTTGAATCAAACAAGGTCAAATTGCTTCATATCGTGTCGAATCCCATCGAATCACGTCGAATAACTTCGAATTGCGTCAAACCTCAGAGAATCCTACTGAATCACGTCGAGTCGCATGGAATCTCATCAAATCCCTTCAGATTTGCCGAATCCAGTCAAGTCCTATCAAATCGCGTTGCACGGAATCGAATTGCATCCAATAGATTAAAGTAGGGAAGGTTCGGGTGGGGTGCCATTGGGTCGGGTAGGGTAGAATAGAATAGAGTACAACAGAATAGGAGAGAATAGAACAGAACAGAAAGAATACAACAGAATAGAATAGAGTCAAAGAGAGAGAACATAGCCGAATTGAGCCGAGTGGAGACAAAACGAGACGAATCACGTCCGGTTGCTTCGAATCGCGTCAAATCAAATCGAATCAATTAGAAGAGATTAGGGTAGGGAAGGGTAGAATAGAAGAGAGGAAAATAGTGAGGAATGGAGTTGAACGGAGTCCAATAGAGACGGATAGATATGAATAGAGTACAAAAGAGTCTAATAGAGCAGAATAGGGCCGAATAGGCCCAAATAAGGCCTAATCGAGCAGAATCCAGCAGAATCGATGGAATTCGAGCCTAATCGAGCCGAATGGAGTGAAATGGAGCCAAGTCGATCCGAATAGAGCCGATTCGAACTGAATCGAGCTGATTCAAGCCTAATCGCGTCAAATCGCGTGGAAATACGTCACATCGAATCTAATCAAATAGATTAGGGAAGGGTAGGGGAGGGGCGGGTGGGTAGAACAGAACAGAATAGTACAGAATAGAATATAGTACAGTAGGGTAGAGTAGAGAGAGTAAAGCAGACAAGAGTAGAGCAGAGTAGAATTGAGTCAAATAGAGTCAAAGAGTGCAGGATATAGCTGAATAGAGCCAATTCTGGCCGAATCGAGTCAAATGGAAACAAAACGAGATGAATCACACCGAATTGCTAAGAATCGCATCCAATCGAATAGATTAGAGTATCGTAGGGTAGAGTAGAACAGAATAGAGTAGAATAGCATAGAATGGAGAAGAGTGGAGTCAAATGGAGTCGAACAGAGACAAATAGAGTAGAAAAGAGTCGAATCGAGCCAAATAGGGCCGAATAAGGCTGAACCGAGTGGAAACGAGCTGAATTGAAGCGATTCGAGCCAAATCGAGCTGAATCGAGCTGATGTTGCGGAATCGAGCCGACTCAAGCGTGATGGTGTCCGGTCGCATCGAAATGCTTTGAATCGAATCAAATGGAATCGATTAGAATAGGTTAGGGTAGGGTAGTTTATGATAGGAAGACTAGGGTAGATGCAAGTAGACTACATTAGAGTAGACAAGAGAAGGCTAGAGTAGAAGCCTAGACTAGTAAGCTGGACTAGTCAGCTAGACTAGTGGCATAGAGCAGTAGCCTAGACAACTAGTCTTGAATAGTACCCTAAGTCAGTAATCTGAACGAGTACCCTTGCCTGAACTCTTAGCCTAATCTAGTACCCTTGCCTTAACTAGTAGTCCTAACAAGTACCCTTGCCTTAACCAGTAGTCTTCACTAGTACCCTTGCCTTCACTAGTAGTACGTCCTTAACAAGTAGCCTGAACTGGTACCCTTGCCTTAACCCGTACCCTCAACAAGTACCCATGCCTTAACTAGTAGCCTGGCCTTAACTAGTGCCCTTGCATAACTAGTACCCTGGCCTTAACTAGTAGCCTGAACTAGTACACTTGCCTTAAGGAGTACCCTTGCCCGAACTACTCCCCTTAATTAGGACCCTTATTGAGTAACCCTAAGTAGTAGAGTATGGTACGGTGGGGTAGCATAGGGTAGGGAAGCATACGGTGGAACAGAGAAAATAGAAGGAAATAGAATAGAACAGCATAGGTCAGGGTAGGTTAGCTTAGTGCAGGGTATGGTAGAGTAGCATAGGATGGAATCGAGAAAATAGAAAAGGAGACTAGAAAAGAGCAGACTAGATTAGGATAGGCTAGGGTGGGGGAGGGTTTTGTAGAATACAGTAGTGTAGAATGGAATAGAATGGTGTGGAATGGAGTCAAATGGATTCAAACAGAGATGAATAGAGTAGAAAAGAGTTGAATAGAGCCGAATAACGCTGAATAGGACCACATATGACCAAAATGAGCCGAATCGAGTCGAGTCGACCAGATTCGGGATGAATGGAGCCTAGTGGAGCTGAAATGAGCCAAATAGAGACAAACTGAACCCAGCAAAATCAAGCCAAAACACACTTAATTGCATCCTATTGCATCGGATCTCGTCGAATTCCATCAAATCCCACCAAAACGCATCAAATCTCGCGGAATCTCACCGAATCCCATCGAATTGTCTCAAATCGGGTCGAATGGTGTCAAACTGAATGGAATCGAATTAAATTGAATAGATTGGAGTAGTGTAGGTTAGACTGGGATTCAGTAGGGAAGGGCACAGAAGAATAGAATAGAGTAGAACAGAAGAGAATACCAAGAGTAGAATGGAGTAGAGTTGAGTAGAGTGGAATAGTCAGAGTCGGGTAGTGCAGAATATAGATGAATAGATCCAATTCAAGCCGAATCGATTCGAATGGAGAGGAAAGGAGACAAATCGTGATGAATCGAATCGATTAGAATAGATTAGAGTAGGGTAGGGTAGAACAGAATAGAATAGAGTAGAAAAGAGTAGAATGGTGTGGAAGGGAGTTGAATGGAGCCAAATAGAGACAAATAAAGTAGAAAGGGTTGAGTAGAGCTGAACAGGGCTGAATAAGGTTCACTCGAGCCTAATTATGCTGAATTGAGCAGAATCGAGACGAATTGACCCAATTCAAGCCAAATAGAGCTAAATCGAGCCGATTCAAGCCTAATCACATGGAATCCCGTCAAAATGCGTTGAATCGAATAGATTAGAGTAGAGGAGGGTACGGCAGGAGAGGCTAGACTACAACACAACAGAACACAATAGAAAGAAGAGAACAGAATTAAGTAGAGTCGGGTCCAGTAGAATAGAGTCAAATTGAGTTGAAGAGAGCCGAAAAGAGCCAAAGAGAGCTGAATACAGCCGAATTGACCAAATTCAAGGTGAATCGAGATGAATCATGTCGAGTCGTTTGAAACGTGTCGAATCGAATCAAATAGATTAGTGTGGGGAAGGTAAGGCTAGGGTAGGGTAGAGAAGAATAGAATAGAGTAGAATAGAACAGAACAGAAAGAATCGAGTAGACTAGAGTCAAATAGAGTCGAATACTGCCAAAAAGAGCCGAATAGAGTGGAAAAGAGCCGAATAGAACCGAATCGAGTTTAATGGAGCAGAAAGGAGATGAATCGAGCCGATATGACCCGAATCAGGTCGAATCCCATTCAAGTGTGTCGAATAGCATAGAACAGATTACAGAAGGCTAAGTTAGGGTAGGGTAGGGTAGAATAGAGTGCAGTAGAACAGAACAGAAGAGAACTGAAAGAATAGGGTCGAGACGAGCAGAGTATAGAAGAGTAGAGTAGAGTAGAGTCGAACATTGCCGAATAGAGCCAAATAGAGCCCAAAAGAGCTAAATGGATAGAAACCAAGACGAATCACGCCGAATCCCGTGGAATCGTGCCGTATCGCGTCGAATCCCGTCGAATTGCATTGAATCTGATCAATTCCAATCCAATCAAATAGAATAGACTAGAGTAGGGTAGAGTACAATACAATACAGTAGACAATAGTTTAGGATGGAGTAGAATGGTGTAGCATGGAGTCGAGTGGAGTCGAAAAGAGATAATAGAGTTGAGTAGAGTCTAATAGAGCCGAATAGAGCTAAATAGAGCCTATTCGAGCTGACTGGAGCCGAATGGAGCCGATTAGAGCTGAACCGAACCGATTTGAGCCGATTGGGGATGAATGGAGTGGAAAGGAGCCGATTTGAGCCGAATCGCATCGAGATGCGTGGAATCGAATCCAGTAGAATAGATTAGATTAGGGTAGGATGGAATAGAGTAGACTTGAACACAGTAGAAGAGAATGGAAAGGATACAATAGAATAGAGTAGAAAAGGGTAGAGCAGAGCAGAATAGTGTAGAGTAGAATAGAGTAGAGTAGAACAGAGTCGAATCAAGCTGAATGGAGACGAAACGAGACAAATCGCGTCGACTGGCGTCGAATCCCATCGAATCAATTACAGTAGGGTATAGTAGAAGAGCGTAGAATGGAGTAGAATGGTGTGCAATGGAATCGAGTAGAGTAGAAAAGAGCTGAAGAGAGCCGAAGAGGGCCAAAGAGGGCCAAATCGAGCTGAATTGAGCGAAATCGAGCCGAATCCAGTGAATCGAGCCTAATGGAGCCAAATCGAGCCTAATCGAGCTGAATCGACACTATTCGAGACAAATGGAGCCGAATGGACATGAATCACACCGATTCGGCCCCTAGTCGCGTCAAAATTTCTCGAATTCAATTGAATAGACTAGAGTAGGGGAGGTTCGGGTAGGCTAGAGTAGGGTAGAATAGAATAAAACAGAACAGAACACAACAAAATAGAACAGAACAACACAGAACGAATACAGAAAAGAGTAGGCGAGAGTAGAATAGAGGGGAATAGAGTAGAGTAGAATAGATTTGAACAGAGCCAAATCGAGCCGAATCACGTCGAAATGGGTTGAATCAAATCCAATCAAGTGGATTACAATACCTTAGAGTTGGGTAGCACAGGGTAGGGTAGAATAGAGTAGAATCGTACAGAACAGAGTAGAAACAATACAATAGAGTAGAGAAGAGTAGAATAGAGCTGAATAGAGCCAAATGCAGACAAAATGAGAGGAATCGTGTAGAAGCAAGTAGAGTAAATTAGAGTGGTGTTGGGTAGGGTAGAGCAGAATAGAGTAGAATAGTGTAGAATAGTGTGGAATGAATAGAATGGAGTAGAATGGAGTCAAATAGAAACGAATAGAGTAGAAAAGAGTCGAATAGAGCAGAATAGGGCCGAAGAAGGCCAAATCGAGCAGATTCGAAGCGATTCAAGCCAAAACAAGCTGAATGGAGCCTAACTGAGCCGAATAGAGCCAAATCGAGCCGAATCGAGCCGATTCAAGCTTCATCGCCTCGAATCGCGTTCAACGCGTCAAATCCAATCGAGACGTATAGATTAGAGAAGGGGAGGGGAGGGGAGGGGAGAACAGAACAGAGTAGAGTGGAATAGAAGAGATTAGAACAGAATAGAAGGAATAGAATCGAGTAGAATAGAGTGGAAAAGAGTAGAGTCGAATACAGTCGAATAGAGCCGAATAAGCTGAATAGAGACGAATGGAGCTGAATACAGCCGAAAAGAGCTGTATACTGCCGAATCACACCTAATCGAGCGGAATCAAGCAGAATCGCACTGACTGTCACCGAACAGCGTCGAATCGAATCAGGTCGAATCGAGTCGAGTCACATCGTTTTGAATCAAACAAGGTCAAATCGCTTCATATCGTGTCGAATCCCATCGAATCACGTCGAATAACTTCGAATTGCGTCAAACCTCAGAGAATCCTACTGAATCACGTCGAGTCGCATGGAATCTCATCAAATCCCTTCAGATTTGCCGAATCCAGTCAAGTCCTATCAAATCGCTTTGCACGGAATCGAATTGAATCCAATAGATTAAAGTAGGGTAGGTTCGGGTGGGGTGCCGTTGGGTCGGGTAGGGTAGAATAGAATAGAGTACAACAGAATAGGAGAGAATAGAACAGAACAGAAAGAATACAACAGAATAGAATAGAGTCAAAGAGAGAGAACATAGCCGAATTGAGCCGAGTGGAGACAAAACGAGACGAATCACGTCCGGTTGCTTCGAATCGCGTCAAATCAAATCGAATCGATTAGAAGAGATTAGGGTAGGGAAGGGTAGAATAGAAGAGAGGAAAATAGTGAGGAATGGAGTTGAACGGAGTCCAATAGAGACGGATAGATATGAATAGAGTACAAAAGAGTCGAATAGAGCAGAATAGGGCCGAATAGGACCAAATAAGGCCTAATTGAGCAGAATCCAGCAGAATCGATGGAATTCCAGCCTAATCGAGCCGAGTGGAGTGAAATGGAGCCAAGTCGAGCCGAATAGAGCCGATTCGAACTGAATCGAGCTGATTCAAGCCTAATCGCGTCAAATCGCGTGGAAATACGTCACATCGAAACTAATCAAATAGATTAAGGAAGGGTAGGGTAGGGGCGGGTGGGTAGAATAGAACAGAATAGTACAGAATAGAATATAGTACAGTAGGGTAGAGTAGAGAGAGTAAAGCAGACAAGAGTAGAGCAGAGTAGAATTGAGTCAAATAGAGTCAAAGAGTGCAGGATATACCTGAATAGAGCCAATTCTGGCCGAATCGAGTCAAATGGAAACAAAACGAGATGAATCACACCAAATTGCTTCGAACCGCATCCAATCGAATAGAGTATCGTAGGGTAGAGTAGAACAGAATAGAGTAGAATTGCATAGAATGGAGAAGAGTGGAGTCAAATGGAGTCGAAAAGAGACAAATAGAGTAGAAAAGAGTCGAGTCAAGCCAAATAGGGCCGAATAAGGCTGAACCGAGTGGAAATGAGCTGAATTGAAGCGATTCGAGCCAAATCGAGCTGAATCGAGCTGATGTTGCGGACTCGAGCCGACTCAAGCGTGATGGTGTCCGGTCGCATCGAAATGCTTTGAATCGAATCAAATGGAATCGATTAGAATAGGTTAGGGTAGGGTAGTTTATGATAGGAAGACTAGGGTAGATGCAAGTAGACTACATTAGAGTAGACAAGAGAAGGCTAGAGTAGAAGCCTAGACTAGTAAGCTGGACTAGTCAGCTAGACTAGTGGCATAGAGCAGTAGCCTAGACAACTAGTCTTGAATAGTACCCTAAGTCAGTAATCTGAACGAGTACCCCTGCCTGAACTCTTAGCCTAATCTAGTACCCTTGCCTTAACTAGTAGTCCTAACAAGTACCCTTGGCTTAACTAGTAGTCTTCACTAGTACCCTTGCCTTCACTAGTAGTATGTCCTTAACAAGTAGCCTGAACTGGTACCCTTGCCTTAACCAGTACCCTCAACAAGTACCCATGCCTTAACTAGTAGCCTGGCCTTAACTAGTGCCCTTGCATAACTAGTACCCTGGCCTTAACTAGTAGCCTGAATTAGTACACTTGCCTTAAGGAGTACCCTTGCCCGAACTACTCCCCTTAATTAGGACCCTTATTGAGTAACCCTAAGTAGTAGAGTATGGTACGGTGGGGTAGCATAGGGTAGGGAAGCATACGGTGGAACAGAGAAAATAGAAGGAAATAGAATAGAACAGCATAGGTCAGGGTAGGTTAGCTTAGTGCAGGGTATGGTAGAGTAGCATAGGATGGAATCGAGAAAATAGAAAAGGAGACTAGAAAAGAGCAGACTAGATTAGGATAGGCTAGGGTGGGGGAGGGTTTTGTAGAATACAGTAGTGTAGAATGGAATAGAATGGTGTGGAATGGAGTCAAATGGATTCAAACAGAGATGAATAGAGTAGAAAAGAGTTGAATAGAGCCGAATAACGCTGAATAGGACCACATATGACCAAAATGAGCCGAATCGAGTCGAGTCGACCAGATTCGGGATGAATGGAGCCTAGTGGAGCTGAAATGAGCCAAATAGAGACAAACTGAACCCAGCAAAATCAAGCCAAAACACACTTAATTGCATCCTATTGCATCGGATCTCGTCGAATTCCATCAAATCCCACCAAAACGCATCAAATCTCGCGGAATCTCACCGAATCCCATCGAATTGTCTCAAATCGGGTCGAATGGTGTCAAACTGAATGGAATCGAATTAAATTGAATAGATTGGAGTAGTGTAGGTTAGACTGGGATTCAGTAGGGAAGGGCACAGAAGAATAGAATAGAGTAGAACAGAAGAGAATACCAAGAGTAGAATGGAGTAGAGTTGAGTAGAGTGGAATAGTCAGAGTCGGGTAGTGCAGAATATAGATGAATAGATCCAATTCAAGCCGAATCGATTCGAATGGAGAGGAAAGGAGACAAATCGTGATGAATCGAATCGATTAGAATAGATTAGAGTAGGGTAGGGTAGAACAGAATAGAATAGAGTAGAAAAGAGTAGAATGGTGTGGAAGGGAGTTGAATGGAGCCAAATAGAGACAAATAAAGTAGAAAGGGTTGAGTAGAGCTGAACAGGGCTGAATAAGGTTCACTCGAGCCTATTATGCTGAATTGAGCAGAATCGAGACGAATTGACCCAATTCAAGCCAAATAGAGCTAAATCGAGCCGATTCAAGCCTAATCACATGGAATCGCGTCAAAATGCGTTGAATCGAATAGATTAGAGTAGAGGAGGGTACGGCAGGAGAGGCTAGACTACAACACAACAGAACACAATAGAAAGAAGAGAATAGAATTAAGTAGAGTCGGGTCCAGTAGAATAGAGTCAAATTGAGTTGAAAAGAGCCAAACAGAGCTGAATACAGCCGAATTGACCAAATTCAAGGTGAATCGAGATGAATCATGTCGAGTCGTCTGAAACGTGTCGAATCGAATCAAATAGATTAGTGTGGGGAAGGTAAGGCTACGGTAGGGTAGAGAAGAATAGAATAGAGTAGAATAGAACAGAACAGAAAGAATCGAGTAGACTAGAGTCAAATAGAGTCGAATACTGCCAAAAAGAGCCGAATAGAGTGGAAAAGAGCCGAATAGAACCGAATCGAGTTTAATGGAGCAGAAAGGAGATGAATCGAGCCGATATGACCCGAATCAGGTCGAATCCCATTCAAGTGTGTCGAATAGCATAGAACAGATTACACTAGGCTAAGTTAGGGTAGGGTAGGGTAGAATAGAGTGCAGTAGAACAGAACAGAAGAGAACTGAACTGAAAGAATAGGGTCGAGACGAGCAGAGTATAGAAGAGTAGCGTAGAGTCGAACATTGCCGAATAGAGCCAAATAGAGCCCAAAAGAGCTAAATGGATAGAAACCAAGACAAATCACGCCGAATCCCGTGGAATCGTGCCGTATCCCGTCGAATCCCGTCGAATTGCATTGAATCTGATCAATTCCAATCCAATCAAATAGAATAGACTACAGTAGGGTAGAGTACAATACAATACAGTAGAGAATAGTTTAGGATGGAGTAGAATGGTGTAGCATGGAGTCGAGTGGAGTCGAAAAGAGATAATAGAGTTGAGTAGAGTCTAATAGAGCCGAATAGAGCTGAATAGAGCCTATTCGAGCTGACTGGAGCCGATTAGAGCTGAACCGAACCGATTTGAGCCGATTGGGGATGAATGGAGTGGAAAGGAGCCGATTTGAGCTGAATCGCATCGAGATGCGTGGAATCGAATCCAGTAGAATAGATTAGATTAGAGTAGGATGGAATAGAGTAGACTTGAACACAGTAGAAGAGAATGGAAAAGATACATTAGAATATAGTAGAAAAGGGTAGAGCAGAGCAGAATAGTGTAGAGTAGAATAGAGTAGAGTAGAACAGAGTCGAATCAAGCTGAATGGAGACGAAACGAGACAAATCGCGTCGACTGGCGTCGAATCCCATCGAATCAATTACAGTAGGGTATAGTAGAAGAGCGTAGAATGGAGTAGAATGGTGTGCAATGGAATCGAGTAGAGTAGAAAAGAGCTGAAGAGAGCCGAATAGGGCCAAAGAGGGCCAAATCGAGCTGAATTGAGAGAAATCGAGCCGAATCCAGTGAATCGAGCCTAATGGAGCCAAATCGAGCCTAATCGAGCTGAATCGACACTATTCGAGACAAATGGAGCCGAATGGACATGAATCACACCGATTCGGCCCCTAGTCGCGTCAAAATTTCTCGAATTCAATTGAATAGACTAGAGTAGGAGAGGTTCGGGTAGGCTAGAGTAGGGTAGAATAGAGTAGAATAGAATAAAACAGAACAGAACACAACAAAATAGAACAGAACAACACAGAACGAATACAGAAAAGAGTAGGCGAGAGTAGAATAGAGGGGAATAGAGTAGAGTAGAATAGATTTGAACAGAGCCAAATCGAGCCGAATCACGTCGAAATGGGTTGAATCAAATCCAATCAAGTGGATTACAATACCTTAGAGTTGGGTAGCACAGGGTAGGGTAGAATAGAGTAGAATCGTACAGAACAGAGTAGAAACAATACAATAGAGTAGAGAAGAGTAGAATAGAGCTGAATAGAGCCAAATGCAGACAAAATGAGAGGAATCGTGTAGAAGCAAGTAGAGTAAATTAGAGTGGTGTTGGGTAGGGTAGAGCAGAATAGAGTAGAATAGTGTAGAATAGTGTGGAATGAATAGAATGGAGTAGAATGGAGTCAAATAGAAACGAATAGAGTAGAAAAGAGTCGAATAGAGCAGAATAGGGCCGAAGAAGGCCAAATCGAGCAGATTCGAAGCGATTCAAGCCAAAACAAGCTGAATGGAGCCTAACTGAGCCGAATAGAGCCAAATCGAGCCGAATCGAGCCGATTCAGGCTTCATCGCCTCGAATCGCGTTCAACGCGTCAAATCCAATCGAGACGTATAGATTAGAGAAGGGGAGGGGAGGGGAGGGGAGAACAGAACAGAGTAGAGTGGAATAGAAGAGATTAGAACAGAATAGAAGGAATAGAATCGAGTAGAATAGAGTGGAAAAGAGTAGAGTCGAATACAGTCGAATAGAGCCGAATAAGCTGAATAGAGACGAATGGAGCTGAATACAGCCGAAAAGAGCTGTATACTGCCGAATCACACCTAATCGAGCGGAATCAAGCAGAATCGCACTGACTGTCACCGAACAGCGTCGAATCGAATCAGGTCGAATCGAGTCGAGTCACATCGTTTTGAATCAAACAAGGTCAAATCGCTTCATATCGTGTCGAATCCCATCGAATCACGTCGAATAACTTCGAATTGCGTCAAACCTCAGAGAATCCTACTGAATCACGTCGAGTCGCATGGAATCTCATCAAATCCCTTCAGATTTGCCGAATCCAGTCAAGTCCTATCAAATCGCTTTGCACGGAATCGAATTGAATCCAATAGATTAAAGTAGGGTAGGTTCGGGTGGGGTGCCGTTGGGTCGGGTAGGGTAGAATAGAATAGAGTACAACAGAATAGGAGAGAATAGAACAGAACAGAAAGAATACAACAGAATAGAATAGAGTCAAAGACAGAGAACATAGCCGAATTGAGCCGAGTGGAGACAAAACGAGACGAATCACGTCCGGTTGCTTCGAATCGCGTCAAATCAAATCGAATCGATTAGAAGAGATTAGGGTAGGGAAGGGTAGAATAGAAGAGAGGAAAATAGTGAGGAATGGAGTTGAACGGAGTCCAATAGAGACGGATAGATATGAATAGAGTACAAAAGAGTCGAATAGAGCAGAATAGGGCCGAATAGGCCCAAATAAGGCCTAATTGAGCAGAATCCAGCAGATTCGATGGAATTCCAGCCTAATCGAGCCGAGTGGAGTGAAATGGAGCCAAGTCGAGCCGAATAGAGCCGATTCGAACTGAATCGAGCTGATTCAAGCCTAATCGCGTCAAATCGCGTGGAAATACGTCACATCGAAACTAATCAAATAGATTAAGGAAGGGTAGGGTAGGGGCGGGTGGGTAGAATAGAACAGAATAGTACAGAATAGAATATAGTACAGTAGGGTAGAGTAGAGAGAGTAAAGCAGACAAGAGTAGAGCAGAGTAGAATTGAGTCAAATAGAGTCAAAGAGTGCAGGATATACCTGAATAGAGCCAATTCTGGCCGAATCGAGTCAAATGGAAACAAAACGAGATGAATCACACCAAATTGCTTCGAATCGCATCCAATCGAATAGAGTATCGTAGGGTAGAGTAGAACAGAATAGAGTAGAATTGCATAGAATGGAGAAGAGTGGAGTCAAATGGAGTCGAAAAGAGACAAATAGAGTAGAAAAGAGTCGAGTCAAGCCAAATAGGGCCGAATAAGGCTGAACCGAGTGGAAATGAGCTGAATTGAAGCGATTCGAGCCAAATCGAGCTGAATCGAGCTGATGTTGCGGACTCGAGCCGACTCAAGCGTGATGGTGTCCGGTCGCATCGAAATGCTTTGAATCGAATCAAATGGAATCGATTAGAATAGGTTAGGGTAGGGTAGTTTATGATAGGAAGACTAGGGTAGATGCAAGTAGACTACATTAGAGTAGACAAGAGAAGGCTAGAGTAGAAGCCTAGACTAGTAAGCTGGACTAGTCAGCTAGACTAGTGGCATAGAGCAGTAGCCTAGACAACTAGTCTTGAATAGTACCCTAAGTCAGTAATCTGAACGAGTACCCTTGCCTGAACTCTCAGCCTAATCTAGTACCCTTGCCTTAACTAGTAGTCCTAACAAGTACCCTTGGCTTAACTAGTAGTCTTCACTAGTACCCTTGCCTTCACTAGTAGTATGTCCTTAACAAGTAGCCTGAACTGGTACCCTTGCCTTAACCAGTACCCTCAACAAGTACCCATGCCTTAACTAGTAGCCTGGCCTTAACTAGTGCCCTTGCATAACTAGTACCCTGGCCTTAACTAGTAGCCTGAATTAGTACACTTGCCTTAAGGAGTACCCTTGCCCGAACTACTCCCCTTAATTAGGACCCTTATTGAGTAACCCTAAGTAGTAGAGTATGGTACGGTGGGGTAGCATAGGGTAGGGAAGCATACGGTGGAACAGAGAAAATAGAAGGAAATAGAATAGAACAGCATAGGTCAGGGTAGGTTAGCTTAGTGCAGGGTATGGTAGAGTAGCATAGGATGGAATCGAGAAAATAGAAAAGGAGACTAGAAAAGAGCAGACTAGATTAGGATAGGCTAGGGTGGGGGAGGGTTTTGTAGAATACAGTAGTGTAGAATGGAATAGAATGGTGTGGAATGGAGTCAAATGGATTCAAACAGAGATGAATAGAGTAGAAAAGAGTTGAATAGAGCCGAATAACGCTGAATAGGACCACATATGACCAAAATGAGCCGAATCGAGTCGAGTCGACCAGATTCGGGATGAATGGAGCCTAGTGGAGCTGAAATGAGCCAAATAGAGACAAACTGAACCCAGCAAAATCAAGCCAAAACACACTTAATTGCATCCTATTGCATCGGATCTCGTCGAATTCCATCAAATCCCACCAAAACGCATCAAATCTCGCGGAATCTCACCGAATCCCATCGAATTGTCTCAAATCGGGTCGAATGGTGTCAAACTGAATGGAATCGAATTAAATTGAATAGATTGGAGTAGTGTAGGTTAGACTGGGATTCAGTAGGGAAGGGCACAGAAGAATAGAATAGAGTAGAACAGAAGAGAATACCAAGAGTAGAATGGAGTAGAGTTGAGTAGAGTGGAATAGTCAGAGTCGGGTAGTGCAGAATATAGATGAATAGATCCAATTCAAGCCGAATCGATTCGAATGGAGAGGAAAGGAGACAAATCGTGATGAATCGAATCGATTAGAATAGATTAGAGTAGGGTAGGGTAGAACAGAATAGAATAGAGTAGAAAAGAGTAGAATGGTGTGGAAGGGAGTTGAATGGAGCCAAATAGAGACAAATAAAGTAGAAAGGGTTGAGTAGAGCTGAACAGGGCTGAATAAGGTTCACTCGAGCCTAATTATGCTGAATTGAGCAGAATCGAGACGAATTGACCCAATTCAAGCCAAATAGAGCTAAATCGAGCCGATTCAAGCCTAATCACATGGAATCGCGTCGAAATGCGTTGGATCGAATAGATTAGAGTAGAGGAGGGTACGGCAGGAGAGGCTAGACTACAACACAACAGAACACAATAGAAAGAAGAGAATAGAATTAAGTAGAGTCGGGTCCAGTAGAATAGAGTCAAATTGAGTTGAAGAGAGCCGAAAAGAGCCAAACAGAGCTGAATACAGCCGAATTGACCAAATTCAAGGTGAATCGAGATGAATCATGTCGAGTCGTCTGAAACGTGTCGAATCGAATCAAATAGATTAGTGTGGGGAAGGTAAGGCTACGGTAGGGTAGAGAAGAATAGAATAGAGTAGAATAGAACAGAACAGAAAGAATCGAGTAGACTAGAGTCAAATAGAGTCGAATACTGCCAAAAAGAGCCGAATAGAGTGGAAAAGAGCCGAATAGAACCGAATCGAGTTTAATGGAGCAGAAAGGAGATGAATCGAGCCGATATGACCCGAATCAGGTCGAATCCCATTCAAGTGTGTCGAATAGCATAGAACAGATTACACTAGGCTAAGTTAGGGTAGGGTAGGGTAGAATAGAGTGCAGTAGAACAGAACAGAAGAGAACTGAACTGAAAGAATAGGGTCGAGACGAGCAGAGTATAGAAGAGTAGCGTAGAGTCGAACATTGCCGAATAGAGCCAAATAGAGCCCAAAAGAGCTAAAAGGATAGAAACCAAGACAAATCACGCCGAATCCCGTGGAATCGTGCCGTATCGCGTCGAATCCCGTCGAATTGCATTGAATCTGATCAATTCCAATCCAATCAAATAGAATAGACTACAGTAGGGTAGAGTACAATACAATGCAGTAGAGAATAGTTTAGGATGGAGTAGAATGGTGTAGCATGGAGTCGAGTGGAGTCGAAAAGAGATAATAGAGTTGAGTAGAGTCTAATAGAGCCGAATAGAGCTGAATAGAGCCTATTCGAGCTGACTGGAGCCGATTAGAGCTGAACCGAACCGATTTGAGCCGATTGGGGATGAATGGAGTGGAAAGGAGCCAATTTGAGCTGAATCGCATCGAGATGCGTGGAATCGAATCCAGTAGAATAGATTAGATTAGAGTAGGATGGAATAGAGTAGACTTGAACACAGTAGAAGAGAATGGAAAAGATACATTAGAATATAGTAGAAAAGGGTAGAGCAGAGCAGAATAGTGTAGAGTAGAATAGAGTAGAGTAGAACAGAGTCGAATCAAGCTGAATGGAGACGAAACGAGACAAATCGCGTCGACTGGCGTCGAATCCCATCGAATCAATTACAGTAGGGTATAGTAGAAGAGCGTAGAATGGAGTAGAATGGTGTGCAATGGAATCGAGTAGAGTAGAAAAGAGCTGAAGAGAGCCGAATAGGGCCAAAGAGGGCCAAATCGAGCTGAATTGAGCGAAATCGAGCCGAATCCAGTGAATCGAGCCTAATGGAGCCAAATCGAGCCTAATCGAGCTGAATCGACACTATTCGAGACAAATGGAGCCGAATGGACATGAATCACACCGATTCGGCCCCTAGTCGCGTCAAAATTTCTCGAATTCAATCGAATAGACTAGAGTAGGGGAGGTTCGGGTAGGCTAGAGTAGGGTAGAATAGAGTAGAATAGAATAAAACAGAACAGAACACAACAAAATAGAACAGAACAACACAGAACGAATACAGAAAAGAGTAGGCGAGAGTAGAATAGAGGGGAATAGAGTAGAGTAGAATAGATTTGAACAGAGCCAAATCGAGCCGAATCACGTCGAAATGGGTTGAATCAAATCCAATCAAGTGGATTACAATACCTTAGAGTTGGGTAGCACAGGGTAGGGTAGAATAGAGTAGAATCGTACAGAACAGAGTAGAAACAATACAATAGAGTAGAGAAGAGTAGAATAGAGCTGAATAGAGCCAAATGCAGACAAAATGAGAGGAATCGTGTAGAAGCAAGTAGAGTAAATTAGAGTGGTGTTGGGTAGGGTAGAGCAGAATAGAGTAGAATAGTGTAGAATAGTGTGGAATGAATAGAATGGAGTAGAATGGAGTCAAATAGAAACGAATAGAGTAGAAAAGAGTCGAATAGAGCAGAATAGGGCCGAAGAAGGCCAAATCGAGCAGATTCGAAGCGATTCAAGCCAAAACAAGCTGAATGGAGCCTAACTGAGCCGAATAGAGCCAAATCGAGCCGAATAGAGCCGATTCAAGCTTCATCGCCTCGAATCGCGTTCAACGCGTCAAATCCAATCGAGACGTATAGATTAGAGAAGGGGAGGGGAGGGGAGGGGAGAACAGAACAGAGTAGAGTGGAATAGAAGAGATTAGAACAGAATAGAAGGAATAGAATCGAGTAGAATAGAGTGGAAAAGAGTAGAGTCGAATACAGTCGAATAGAGCCGAATAAGCTGAATAGAGACGAATGGAGCTGAATACAGCCGAAAAGAGCTGTATACTGCCGAATCACACCTAATCGAGCGGAATCAAGCAGAATCGCACTGACTGTCACCGAACAGCGTTGAATCGAATCAGGTCGAATCGAGTCGAGTCACATCGTTTTGAATCAAACAAGGTCAAATCGCTTCATATCGTGTCGAATCCCATCGAATCACGTCGAATAACTTCGAATTGCGTCAAACCTCAGAGAATCCTACTGAATCACGTCGAGTCGCATGGAATCTCATCAAATCCCTTCAGATTTGCCGAATCCAGTCAAGTCCTATCAAATCGCTTTGCACGGAATCGAATTGAATCCAATAGATTAAAGTAGGGTAGGTTCGGGTGGGGTGCCGTTGGGTCGGGTAGGGTAGAATAGAATAGAGTACAACAGAATAGGAGAGAATAGAACAGAACAGAAAGAATACAACAGAATAGAATAGAGTCAAAGAGAGAGAACATAGCCGAATTGAGCCGAGTGGAGACAAAACGAGACGAATCACGTCCGGTTGCTTCGAATCGCGTCAAATCAAATCGAATCGATTAGAAGAGATTAGGGTAGGGAAGGGTAGAATAGAAGAGAGGAAAATAGTGAGGAATGGAGTTGAACGGAGTCCAATAGAGACGGATAGATATGAATAGAGTACAAAAGAGTCGAATAGAGCAGAATAGGGCCGAATAGGCCCAAATAAGGCCTAATTGAGCAGAATCCAGCAGAATCGATGGAATTCGAGCCTAATCGAGCCGAATGGAGTGAAATGGAGCCAAGTCGAGCCGAATAGAGCCGATTCGAACTGAATCGAGCTGATTCAAGCCTAATCGCGTCAAATCGCGTGGAAATACGTCACATCGAAACTAATCAAATAGATTAAGGAAGGGTAGGGTAGGGGCGGGTGGGTAGAATAGAACAGAATAGTACAGAATAGAATATAGTACAGTAGGGTAGAGTAGAGAGAGTAAAGCAGACAAGAGTAGAGCAGAGTAGAATTGAGTCAAATAGAGTCAAAGAGTGCAGGATATACCTGAATAGAGCCAATTCTGGCCGAATCGAGTCAAATGGAAACAAAACGAGATGAATCACACCAAATTGCTTCGAATCGCATCCAATCGAATAGAGTATCGTAGGGTAGAGTAGAACAGAATAGAGTAGAATTGCATAGAATGGAGAAGAGTGGAGTCAAATGGAGTCGAAAAGAGACAAATAGAGTAGAAAAGAGTCGAGTCAAGCCAAATAGGGCCGAATAAGGCTGAACCGAGTGGAAATGAGCTGAATTGAAGCGATTCGAGCCAAATCGAGCTGAATCGAGCTGATGTTGTGGACTCGAGCCGACTCAAGCGT
The DNA here is from genome assembly GCF_030014295.1 of Loxodonta africana. Taxonomy (NCBI): domain Eukaryota; kingdom Metazoa; phylum Chordata; class Mammalia; order Proboscidea; family Elephantidae; genus Loxodonta; species Loxodonta africana. Next base: position 227,241 of record NW_026974905.1, on the reverse strand, counting down.
GATGGTGTCCGGTCGCATCGAAATGCTTTGAATCGAATCAAATGGAATCGATTAGAATAGGTTAGGGTAGGGTAGTTTATGATAGGAAGACTAGGGTAGATGCAAGTAGACTACATTAGAGTAGACAAGAGAAGGCTAGAGTAGAAGCCTAGACTAGTAAGCTGGACTAGTCAGCTAGACTAGTGGCATAGAGCAGTAGCCTAGACAACTAGTCTTGAATAGTACCCTAAGTCAGTAATCTGAACGAGTACCCTTGCCTGAACTCTCAGCCTAATCTAGTACCCTTGCCTTAACTAGTAGTCCTAACAAGTACCCTTGGCTTAACTAGTAGTCTTCACTAGTACCCTTGCCTTCACTAGTAGTATGTCCTTAACAAGTAGCCTGAACTGGTACCCTTGCCTTAACCAGTACCCTCAACAAGTACCCATGCCTTAACTAGTAGCCTGGCCTTAACTAGTGCCCTTGCATAACTAGTACCCTGTCCTTAACTAGTAGCCTGAATTAGTACACTTGCCTTAAGGAGTACCCTTGCCCGAACTACTCCCCTTAATTAGGACCCTTATTGAGTAACCCTAAGTAGTAGAGTATGGTACGGTGGGGTAGCATAGGGTAGGGAAGCATACGGTGGAACAGAGAAAATAGAAGGAAATAGAATAGAACAGCATAGGTCAGGGTAGGTTAGCTTAGTGCAGGGTATGGTAGAGTAGCATAGGATGGAATCGAGAAAATAGAAAAGGAGACTAGAAAAGAGCAGACTAGATTAGGATAGGCTAGGGTGGGGGAGGGTTTTGTAGAATACAGTAGTGTAGAATGGAATAGAATGGTGTGGAATGGAGTCAAATGGATTCAAACAGAGATGAATAGAGTAGAAAAGAGTTGAATAGAGCCGAATAACGCTGAATAGGACCACATATGACCAAAATGAGCCGAATCGAGTCGAGTCGACCAGATTCGGGATGAATGGAGCCTAGTGGAGCTGAAATGAGCCAAATAGAGACAAACTGAACCCAGCAAAATCAAGCCAAAACACACTTAATTGCATCCTATTGCATCGGATCTCGTCGAATTCCATCAAATCCCACCAAAACGCATCAAATCTCGCGGAATCTCACCGAATCCCATCGAATTGTCTCAAATCGGGTCGAATGGTGTCAAACTGAATGGAATCGAATTAAATTGAATAGATTGGAGTAGTGTAGGTTAGACTGGGATTCAGTAGGGAAGGGCACAGAAGAATAGAATAGAGTAGAACAGAAGAGAATACCAAGAGTAGAATGGAGTAGAGTTGAGTAGAGTGGAATAGTCAGAGTCGGGTAGTGCAGAATATAGATGAATAGATCCAATTCAAGCCGAATCGATTCGAATGGAGAGGAAAGGAGACAAATCGTGATGAATCGAATCGATTAGAATAGATTAGAGTAGGGTAGGGTAGAACAGAATAGAATAGAGTAGAAAAGAGTAGAATGGTGTGGAAGGGAGTTGAATGGAGCCAAATAGAGACAAATAAAGTAGAAAGGGTTGAGTAGAGCTGAACAGGGCTGAATAAGGTTCACTCGAGCCTAATTATGCTGAATTGAGCAGAATCGAGACGAATTGACCCAATTCAAGCCAAATAGAGCTAAATCGAGCCGATTCAAGCCTAATCACATGGAATCGCGTCGAAATGCGTTGGATCGAATAGATTAGAGTAGAGGAGGGTACGGCAGGAGAGGCTAGACTACAACACAACAGAACACAATAGAAAGAAGAGAATAGAATTAAGTAGAGTCGGGTCCAGTAGAATAGAGTCAAATTGAGTTGAAGAGAGCCGAAAAGAGCCAAACAGAGCTGAATACAGCCGAATTGACCAAATTCAAGGTGAATCGAGATGAATCATGTCGAGTCGTCTGAAACGTGTCGAATCGAATCAAATAGATTAGTGTGGGGAAGGTAAGGCTACGGTAGGGTAGAGAAGAATAGAATAGAGTAGAATAGAACAGAACAGAAAGAATCGAGTAGACTAGAGTCAAATAGAGTCGAATACTGCCAAAAAGAGCCGAATAGAGTGGAAAAGAGCCGAATAGAACCGAATCGAGTTTAATGGAGCAGAAAGGAGATGAATCGAGCCGATATGACCCGAATCAGGTCGAATCCCATTCAAGTGTGTCGAATAGCATAGAACAGATTACACTAGGCTAAGTTAGGGTAGGGTAGGGTAGAATAGAGTGCAGTAGAACAGAACAGAAGAGAACTGAACTGAAAGAATAGGGTCGAGACGAGCAGAGTATAGAAGAGTAGCGTAGAGTCGAACATTGCCGAATAGAGCCAAATAGAGCCCAAAAGAGCTAAATGGATAGAAACCAAGACAAATCACGCCGAATCCCGTGGAATCGTGCCGTATCGCGTCGAATCCCGTCGAATTGCATTGAATCTGATCAATTCCAATCCAATCAAATAGAATAGACTACAGTAGGGTAGAGTACAATACAATGCAGTAGAGAATAGTTTAGGATGGAGTAGAATGGTGTAGCATGGAGTCGAGTGGAGTCGAAAAGAGATAATAGAGTTGAGTAGAGTCTAATAGAGCCGAATAGAGCTGAATAGAGCCTATTCGAGCTGACTGGAGCCGATTAGAGCTGAACCGAACCGATTTGAGCCGATTGGGGATGAATGGAGTGGAAAGGAGCCAATTTGAGCTGAATCGCATCGATATGCGTGGAATCGAATCCAGTAGAATAGATTAGATTAGAGTAGGATGGAATAGAGTAGACTTGAACACAGTAGAAGAGAATGGAAAAGATACATTAGAATATAGTAGAAAAGGGTAGAGCAGAGCAGAATAGTGTAGAGTAGAATAGAGTAGAGTAGAACAGAGTCGAATCAAGCTGAATGGAGACGAAACGAGACAAATCGCGTCGACTGGCGTCGAATCCCATCGAATCAATTACAGTAGGGTATAGTAGAAGAGCGTAGAATGGAGTAGAATGGTGTGCAATGGAATCGAGTAGAGTAGAAAAGAGCTGAAGAGAGCCGAATAGGGCCAAAGAGGGCCAAATCGAGCTGAATTGAGCGAAATCGAGCCGAATCCAGTGAATCGAGCCTAATGGAGCCAAATCGAGCCTAATCGAGCTGAATCGACACTATTCGAGACAAATGGAGCCGAATGGACATGAATCACACCGATTCGGCCCCTAGTCGCGTCAAAATTTCTCGAATTCAATCGAATAGACTAGAGTAGGGGAGGTTCGGGTAGGCTAGAGTAGGGTAGAATAGAGTAGAATAGAATAAAACAGAACAGAACACAACAAAATAGAACAGAACAACACAGAACGAATACAGAAAAGAGTAGGCGAGAGTAGAATAGAGGGGAATAGAGTAGAGTAGAATAGATTTGAACAGAGCCAAATCGAGCCGAATCACGTCGAAATGGGTTGAATCAAATCCAATCAAGTGGATTACAATACCTTAGAGTTGGGTAGCACAGGGTAGGGTAGAATAGAGTAGAATCGTACAGAACAGAGTAGAAACAATACAATAGAGTAGAGAAGAGTAGAATAGAGCTGAATAGAGCCAAATGCAGACAAAATGAGAGGAATCGTGTAGAAGCAAGTAGAGTAAATTAGAGTGGTGTTGTGTAGGGTAGAGCAGAATAGAGTAGAATAGTGTAGAATAGTGTGGAATGAATAGAATGGAGTAGAATGGAGTCAAATAGAAACGAATAGAGTAGAAAAGAGTCGAATAGAGCAGAATAGGGCCGAAGAAGGCCAAATCGAGCAGATTCGAAGCGATTCAAGCCAAAACAAGCTGAATGGAGCCTAACTGAGCCGAATAGAGCCAAATCGAGCCGAATAGAGCCGATTCAAGCTTCATCGCCTCGAATCGCGTTCAACGCGTCAAATCCAATCGAGACGTATAGATTAGAGAAGGGGAGGGGAGGGGAGGGGAGAACAGAACAGAGTAGAGTGGAATAGAAGAGATTAGAACAGAATAGAAGGAATAGAATCGAGTAGAATAGAGTGGAAAAGAGTAGAGTCGAATACAGTCGAATAGAGCCGAATAAGCTGAATAGAGACGAATGGAGCTGAATACAGCCGAAAAGAGCTGTATACTGCCGAATCACACCTAATCGAGCGGAATCAAGCAGAATCGCACTGACTGTCACCGAACAGCATCGAATCGAATCAGGTCGAATCGAGTCGAGTCACATCGTTTTGAATCAAACAAGGTCAAATCGCTTCATATCGTGTCGAATCCCATCGAATCACGTCGAATAACTTCGAATTGCGTCAAACCTCAGAGAATCCTACTGAATCACGTCGAGTCGCATGGAATCTCATCAAATCCCTTCAGATTTGCCGAATCCAGTCAAGTCCTATCAAATCGCTTTGCACGGAATCGAATTGAATCCAATAGATTAAAGTAGGGTAGGTTCGGGTGGGGTGCCGTTGGGTCGGGTAGGGTAGAATAGAATAGAGTACAACAGAATAGGAGAGAATAGAACAGAACAGAAAGAATACAACAGAATAGAATAGAGTCAAAGAGAGAGAACATAGCCGAATTGAGCCGAGTGGAGACAAAACGAGACGAATCACGTCCGGTTGCTTCGAATCGCGTCAAATCAAATCGAATCGATTAGAAGAGATTAGGGTAGGGAAGGGTAGAATAGAAGAGAGGAAAATAGTGAGGAATGGAGTTGAACGGAGTCCAATAGAGACGGATAGATATGAATAGAGTACAAAAGAGTCGAATAGAGCAGAATAGGGCCGAATAGGCCCAAATAAGGCCTAATTGAGCAGAATCCAGCAGAATCGATGGAATTCGAGCCTAATCGAGCCGAATGGAGTGAAATGGAGCCAAGTCGAGCCGAATAGAGCCGATTCGAACTGAATCGAGCTGATTCAAGCCTAATCGCGTCAAATCGCGTGGAAATACGTCACATCGAAACTAATCAAATAGATTAAGGAAGGGTAGGGTAGGGGCGGGTGGGTAGAATAGAACAGAATAGTACAGAATAGAATATAGTACAGTAGGGTAGAGTAGAGAGAGTAAAGCAGACAAGAGTAGAGCAGAGTAGAATTGAGTCAAATAGAGTCAAAGAGTGCAGGATATACCTGAATAGAGCCAATTCTGGCCGAATCGAGTCAAATGGAAACAAAACGAGATGAATCACACCAAATTGCTTCGAATCGCATCCAATCGAATAGAGTATCGTAGGGTAGAGTAGAACAGAATAGAGTAGAATTGCATAGAATGGAGAAGAGTGGAGTCAAATGGAGTCGAAAAGAGACAAATAGAGTAGAAAAGAGTCGAGTCAAGCCAAATAGGGCCGAATAAGGCTGAACCGAGTGGAAATGAGCTGAATTGAAGCGATTCGAGCCAAATCGAGCTGAATCGAGCTGATGTTGCGGACTCGAGCCGACTCAAGCGTGATGGTGTCCGGTCGCATCGAAATGCTTTGAATCGAATCAAATGGAATCGATTAGAATAGGTTAGGGTAGGGTAGTTTATGATAGGAAGACTAGGGTAGATGCAAGTAGACTACATTAGAGTAGACAAGAGAAGGCTAGAGTAGAAGCCTAGACTAGTAAGCTGGACTAGTCAGCTAGACTAGTGGCATAGAGCAGTAGCCTAGACAACTAGTCTTGAATAGTACCCTAAGTCAGTAATCTGAACGAGTACCCTTGCCTGAACTCTCAGCCTAATCTAGTACCCTTGCCTTAACTAGTAGTCCTAACAAGTACCCTTGGCTTAACTAGTAGTCTTCACTAGTACCCTTGCCTTCACTAGTAGTATGTCCTTAACAAGTAGCCTGAACTGGTACCCTTGCCTTAACCAGTACCCTCAACAAGTACCCATGCCTTAACTAGTAGCCTGGCCTTAACTAGTGCCCTTGCATAACTAGTACCCTGTCCTTAACTAGTAGCCTGAATTAGTACACTTGCCTTAAGGAGTACCCTTGCCCGAACTACTCCCCTTAATTAGGACCCTTATTGAGTAACCCTAAGTAGTAGAGTATGGTACGGTGGGGTAGCATAGGGTAGGGAAGCATACGGTGGAACAGAGAAAATAGAAGGAAATAGAATAGAACAGCATAGGTCAGGGTAGGTTAGCTTAGTGCAGGGTATGGTAGAGTAGCATAGGATGGAATCGAGAAAATAGAAAAGGAGACTAGAAAAGAGCAGACTAGATTAGGATAGGCTAGGGTGGGGGAGGGTTTTGTAGAATACAGTAGTGTAGAATGGAATAGAATGGTGTGGAATGGAGTCAAATGGATTCAAACAGAGATGAATAGAGTAGAAAAGAGTTGAATAGAGCCGAATAACGCTGAATAGGACCACATATGACCAAAATGAGCCGAATCGAGTCGAGTCGACCAGATTCGGGATGAATGGAGCCTAGTGGAGCTGAAATGAGCCAAATAGAGACAAACTGAACCCAGCAAAATCAAGCCAAAACACACTTAATTGCATCCTATTGCATCGGATCTCGTCGAATTCCATCAAATCCCACCAAAACGCATCAAATCTCGCGGAATCTCACCGAATCCCATCGAATTGTCTCAAATCGGGTCGAATGGTGTCAAACTGAATGGAATCGAATTAAATTGAATAGATTGGAGTAGTGTAGGTTAGACTGGGATTCAGTAGGGAAGGGCACAGAAGAATAGAATAGAGTAGAACAGAAGAGAATACCAAGAGTAGAATGGAGTAGAGTTGAGTAGAGTGGAATAGTCAGAGTCGGGTAGTGCAGAATATAGATGAATAGATCCAATTCAAGCCGAATCGATTCGAATGGAGAGGAAAGGAGACAAATCGTGATGAATCGAATCGATTAGAATAGATTAGAGTAGGGTAGGGTAGAACAGAATAGAATAGAGTAGAAAAGAGTAGAATGGTGTGGAAGGGAGTTGAATGGAGCCAAATAGAGACAAATAAAGTAGAAAGGGTTGAGTAGAGCTGAACAGGGCTGAATAAGGTTCACTCGAGCCTAATTATGCTGAATTGAGCAGAATCGAGACGAATTGACCCAATTCAAGCCAAATAGAGCTAAATCGAGCCGATTCAAGCCTAATCACATGGAATCGCGTCGAAATGCGTTGGATCGAATAGATTAGAGTAGAGGAGGGTACGGCAGGAGAGGCTAGACTACAACACAACAGAACACAATAGAAAGAAGAGAATAGAATTAAGTAGAGTCGGGTCCAGTAGAATAGAGTCAAATTGAGTTGAAGAGAGCCGAAAAGAGCCAAACAGAGCTGAATACAGCCGAATTGACCAAATTCAAGGTGAATCGAGATGAATCATGTCGAGTCGTCTGAAACGTGTCGAATCGAATCAAATAGATTAGTGTGGGGAAGGTAAGGCTACGGTAGGGTAGAGAAGAATAGAATAGAGTAGAATAGAACAGAACAGAAAGAATCGAGTAGACTAGAGTCAAATAGAGTCGAATACTGCCAAAAAGAGCCGAATAGAGTGGAAAAGAGCCGAATAGAACCGAATCGAGTTTAATGGAGCAGAAAGGAGATGAATCGAGCCGATATGACCCGAATCAGGTCGAATCCCATTCAAGTGTGTCGAATAGCATAGAACAGATTACACTAGGCTAAGTTAGGGTAGGGTAGGGTAGAATAGAGTGCAGTAGAACAGAACAGAAGAGAACTGAACTGAAAGAATAGGGTCGAGACGAGCAGAGTATAGAAGAGTAGCGTAGAGTCGAACATTGCCGAATAGAGCCAAATAGAGCCCAAAAGAGCTAAATGGATAGAAACCAAGACAAATCACGCCGAATCCCGTGGAATCGTGCCGTATCGCGTCGAATCCCGTCGAATTGCATTGAATCTGATCAATTCCAATCCAATCAAATAGAATAGACTACAGTAGGGTAGAGTACAATACAATGCAGTAGAGAATAGTTTAGGATGGAGTAGAATGGTGTAGCATGGAGTCGAGTGGAGTCGAAAAGAGATAATAGAGTTGAGTAGAGTCTAATAGAGCCGAATAGAGCTGAATAGAGCCTATTCGAGCTGACTGGAGCCGATTAGAGCTGAACCGAACCGATTTGAGCCGATTGGGGATGAATGGAGTGGAAAGGAGCCAATTTGAGCTGAATCGCATCGAGATGCGTGGAATCGAATCCAGTAGAATAGATTAGATTAGAGTAGGATGGAATAGAGTAGACTTGAACACAGTAGAAGAGAATGGAAAAGATACATTAGAATATAGTAGAAAAGGGTAGAGCAGAGCAGAATAGTGTAGAGTAGAATAGAGTAGAGTAGAACAGAGTCGAATCAAGCTGAATGGAGACGAAACGAGACAAATCGCGTCGACTGGCGTCGAATCCCATCGAATCAATTACAGTAGGGTATAGTAGAAGAGCGTAGAATGGAGTAGAATGGTGTGCAATGGAATCGAGTAGAGTAGAAAAGAGCTGAAGAGAGCCGAATAGGGCCAAAGAGGGCCAAATCGAGCTGAATTGAGCGAAATCGAGCCGAATCCAGTGAATCGAGCCTAATGGAGCCAAATCGAGCCTAATCGAGCTGAATCGACACTATTCGAGACAAATGGAGCCGAATGGACATGAATCACACCGATTCGGCCCCTAGTCGCGTCAAAATTTCTCGAATTCAATCGAATAGACTAGAGTAGGGGAGGTTCGGGTAGGCTAGAGTAGGGTAGAATAGAGTAGAATAGAATAAAACAGAACAGAACACAACAAAATAGAACAGAACAACACAGAACGAATACAGAAAAGAGTAGGCGAGAGTAGAATAGAGGGGAATAGAGTAGAGTAGAATAGATTTGAACAGAGCCAAATCGAGCCGAATCACGTCGAAATGGGTTGAATCAAATCCAATCAAGTGGATTACAATACCTTAGAGTTGGGTAGCACAGGGTAGGGTAGAATAGAGTAGAATCGTACAGAACAGAGTAGAAACAATACAATAGAGTAGAGAAGAGTAGAATAGAGCTGAATAGAGCCAAATGCAGACAAAATGAGAGGAATCGTGTAGAAGCAAGTAGAGTAAATTAGAGTGGTGTTGGGTAGGGTAGAGCAGAATAGAGTAGAATAGTGTAGAATAGTGTGGAATGAATAGAATGGAGTAGAATGGAGTCAAATAGAAACGAATAGAGTAGAAAAGAGTCGAATAGAGCAGAATAGGGCCGAAGAAGGCCAAATCGAGCAGATTCGAAGCGATTCAAGCCAAAACAAGCTGAATGGAGCCTAACTGAGCCGAATAGAGCCAAATCGAGCCGAATCGAGCCGATTCAAGCTTCATCGCCTCGAATCGCGTTCAACGCGTCAAATCCAATCGAGACGTATAGATTAGAGAAGGGGAGGGGAGGGGAGGGGAGAACAGAACAGAGTAGAGTGGAATAGAAGAGATTAGAACAGAATAGAAGGAATAGAATCGAGTAGAATAGAGTGGAAAAGAGTAGAGTCGAATACAGTCGAATAGAGCCGAATAAGCTGAATAGAGACGAATGGAGCTGAATACAGCCGAAAAGAGCTGTATACTGCCGAATCACACCTAATCGAGCGGAATCAAGCAGAATCGCACTGACTGTCACCGAACAGCGTCGAATCGAATCAGGTCGAATCGAGTCGAGTCACATCGTTTTGAATCAAACAAGGTCAAATCGCTTCATATCGTGTCGAATCCCATCGAATCACGTCGAATAACTTCGAATTGCGTCAAACCTCAGAGAATCCTACTGAATCACGTCGAGTCGCATGGAATCTCATCAAATCCCTTCAGATTTGCCGAATCCAGTCAAGTCCTATCAAATCGCTTTGCACGGAATCGAATTGAATCCAATAGATTAAAGTAGGGTAGGTTCGGGTGGGGTGCCGTTGGGTCGGGTAGGGTAGAATAGAATAGAGTACAACAGAATAGGAGAGAATAGAACAGAACAGAAAGAATACAACAGAATAGAATAGAGTCAAAGAGAGAGAACATAGCCGAATTGAGCCGAGTGGAGACAAAACGAGACGAATCACGTCCGGTTGCTTCGAATCGCGTCAAATCAAATCGAATCGATTAGAAGAGATTAGGGTAGGGAAGGGTAGAATAGAAGAGAGGAAAATAGTGAGGAATGGAGTTGAACGGAGTCCAATAGAGACGGATAGATATGAATAGAGTACAAAAGAGTCGAATAGAGCAGAATAGGGCCGAATAGGCCCAAATAAGGCCTAATTGAGCAGAATCCAGCAGAATCGATGGAATTCGAGCCTAATCGAGCCGAATGGAGTGAAATGGAGCCAAGTCGAGCCGAATAGAGCCGATTCGAACTGAATCGAGCTGATTCAAGCCTAATCGCGTCAAATCGCGTGGAAATACGTCACATCGAAACTAATCAAATAGATTAAGGAAGGGTAGGGTAGGGGCGGGTGGGTAGAATAGAACAGAATAGTACAGAATAGAATATAGTACAGTAGGGTAGAGTAGAGAGAGTAAAGCAGACAAGAGTAGAGCAGAGTAGAATTGAGTCAAATAGAGTCAAAGAGTGCAGGATATACCTGAATAGAGCCAATTCTGGCCGAATCGAGTCAAATGGAAACAAAACGAGATGAATCACACCAAATTGCTTCGAATCGCATCCAATCGAATAGAGTATCGTAGGGTAGAGTAGAACAGAATAGAGTAGAATTGCATAGAATGGAGAAGAGTGGAGTCAAATGGAGTCGAAAAGAGACAAATAGAGTAGAAAAGAGTCGAGTCAAGCCAAATAGGGCCGAATAAGGCTGAACCGAGTGGAAATGAGCTGAATTGAAGCGATTCGAGCCAAATCGAGCTGAATCGAGCTGATGTTGCGGACTCGAGCCGACTCAAGCGTGATGGTGTCCGGTCGCATCGAAATGCTTTGAATCGAATCAAATGGAATCGATTAGAATAGGTTAGGGTAGGGTAGTTTATGATAGGAAGACTAGGGTAGATGCAAGTAGACTACATTAGAGTAGACAAGAGAAGGCTAGAGTAGAAGCCTAGACTAGTAAGCTGGACTAGTCAGCTAGACTAGTGGCATAGAGCAGTAGCCTAGACAACTAGTCTTGAATAGTACCCTAAGTCAGTAATCTGAACGAGTACCCTTGCCTGAACTCTCAGCCTAATCTAGTACCCTTGCCTTAACTAGTAGTCCTAACAAGTACCCTTGGCTTAACTAGTAGTCTTCACTAGTACCCTTGCCTTCACTAGTAGTATGTCCTTAACAAGTAGCCTGAACTGGTACCCTTGCCTTAACCAGTACCCTCAACAAGTACCCATGCCTTAACTAGTAGCCTGGCCTTAACTAGTGCCCTTGCATAACTAGTACCCTGGCCTTAACTAGTAGCCTGAATTAGTACACTTGCCTTAAGGAGTACCCTTGCCCGAACTACTCCCCTTAATTAGGACCCTTATTGAGTAACCCTAAGTAGTAGAGTATGGTACGGTGGGGTAGCATAGGGTAGGGAAGCATACGGTGGAACAGAGAAAATAGAAGGAAATAGAATAGAACAGCATAGGTCAGGGTAGGTTACCTTAGTGCAGGGTATGGTAGAGTAGCATAGGATGGAATCGAGAAAATAGAAAAGGAGACTAGAAAAGAGCAGACTAGATTAGGATAGGCTAGGGTGGGGGAGGGTTTTGTAGAATACAGTAGTGTAGAATGGAATAGAATGGTGTGGAATGGAGTCAAATGCATTCAAACAGAGATGAATAGAGTAGAAAAGAGTTGAATAGAGCCGAATAACGCTGAATAGGACCACATATGACCAAAATGAGCCGAATCGAGTCGAGTCGACCAGATTCGGGATGAATGGAGCCTAGTGGAGCTGAAATGAGCCAAATAGAGACAAACTGAACCCAGCAAAATCAAGCCAAAACACACTTAATTGCATCCTATTGCATCGGATCTCGTCGAATTCCATCAAATCCCACCAAAACGCATCAAATCTCGCGGAATCTCACCGAATCCCATCGAATTGTCTCAAATCGGGTCGAATGGTGTCAAACTGAATGGAATCGAATTAAATTGAATAGATTGGAGTAGTGTAGGTTAGACTGGGATTCAGTAGGGAAGGGCACAGAAGAATAGAATAGAGTAGAACAGAAGAGAATACCAAGAGTAGAATGGAGTAGAGTTGAGTAGAGTGGAATAGTCAGAGTCGGGTAGTGCAGAATATAGATGAATAGATCCAATTCAAGCCGAATCGATTCGAATGGAGAGGAAAGGAGACAAATCGTGATGAATCGAATCGATTAGAATAGATTAGAGTAGGGTAGGGTAGAACAGAATAGAATAGAGTAGAAAAGAGTAGAATGGTGTGGAAGGGAGTTGAATGGAGCCAAATAGAGACAAATAAAGTAGAAAGGGTTGAGTAGAGCTGAACAGGGCTGAATAAGGTTCACTCGAGCCTATTATGCTGAATTGAGCAGAATCGAGACGAATTGACCCAATTCAAGCCAAATAGAGCTAAATCGAGCCGATTCAAGCCTAATCACATGGAATCGCGTCAAAATGCGTTGAATCGAATAGATTAGAGTAGAGGAGGGTACGGCAGGAGAGGCTAGACTACAACACAACAGAACACAATAGAAAGAAGAGAATAGAATTAAGTAGAGTCGGGTCCAGTAGAATAGAGTCAAATTGAGTTGAAGAGAGCCGAAAAGAGCCAAACAGAGCTGAATACAGCCGAATTGACCAAATTCAAGGTGAATCGAGATGAATCATGTCGAGTCGTTTGAAACGTGTCGAATCGAATCAAATAGATTAGTGTGGGGAAGGTAAGGCTACGGTAGGGTAGAGAAGAATAGAATAGAGTAGAATAGAACAGAACAGAAAGAATCGAGTAGACTAGAGTCAAATAGAGTCGAATACTGCCAAAAAGAGCCGAATAGAGTGGAAAAGAGCCGAATAGAACCGAATCGAGTTTAATGGAGCAGAAAGGAGATGAATCGAGCCGATATGACCCGAATCAGGTCGAATCCCATTCAAGTGTGTCGAATAGCATAGAACAGATTACACTAGGCTAAGTTAGGGTAGGGTAGGGTAGAATAGAGTGCAGTAGAACAGAACAGAAGAGAACTGAACTGAAAGAATAGGGTCGAGACGAGCAGAGTATAGAAGAGTAGAGTAGAGTCGAACATTGCCGAATAGAGCCAAATAGAGCCCAAAAGAGCTAAATGGATAGAAACCAAGACAAATCACGCCGAATCCCGTGGAATCGTGCCGTATCACGTCGAATCCCGTCGAATTGCATTGAATCTGATCAATTCCAATCCAATCAAATAGAATAGACTACAGTAGGGTAGAGTACAATACAATACAGTAGACAATAGTTTAGGATGGAGTAGAATGGTGTAGCATGGAGTCGAGTGGAGTCGAAAAGAGATAATAGAGTTGAGTAGAGTCTAATAGAGCCGAATAGAGCTGAATAGAGCCTATTCGAGCTGACTGGAGCCGAATGGAGCCGATTAGAGCTGAACCGAACCGATTTGAGCCGATTGGGGATGAATGGAGTGGAAAGGAGCCGATTTGAGCCGAATCGCATCGAGATGCGTGGAATCGAATCCAGTAGAATAGATTAGATTAGGGTAGGATGGAATAGAGTAGACTTGAACACAGTAGAAGAGAATGGAAAGGATACAATAGAATAGAGTAGAAAAGGGTAGAACAGAGCAGAATAGTGTAGAGTAGAATAGAGTAGAGTAGAACAGAGTCGAATCAAGCTGAATGGAGACGAAACGAGACAAATCGCGTCGACTGGCGTCGAATCCCATCGAATCAATTACAGTAGGGTATAGTAGAAGAGCGTAGAATGGAGTAGAATGGTGTGCAATGGAATCGAGTAGAGTAGAAAAGAGCTGAAGAGAGCCGAATAGGGCCAAAGAGGGCCAAATCGAGCTGAATTGAGCGAAATCGAGCCGAATCCAGTGAATCGAGCCTAATGGAGCCAAATCGAGCCTAATCGAGCTGAATCGACACTATTCGAGACAAATGGAGCCGAATGGACATGAATCACACCGATTCGGCCCCTAGTCGCATCAAAATTTCTCGAATTCAATTGAATAGACTAGAGTAGGGGAGGTTCGGGTAGGCTAGAGTAGGGTAGAATAGAGTAGAATAGAATAAAACAGAACAGAACACAACAAAATAGAACAGAACAACACAGAACGAATACAGAAAAGAGTAGGCTAGAGTAGAATAGAGGGGAATAGAGTAGAGTAGAATAGATTTGAACAGAGCCAAATCGAGCCGAATCACGTCGAAATGGGTTGAATCAAATCCAATCAAGTGGATTACAATACCTTAGAGTTGGGTAGCACAGGGTAGGGTAGAATAGAGTAGAATCGTACAGAACAGAGTAGAAACAATACAATAGAGTAGAGAAGAGTAGAATAGAGCTGAATAGAGCCAAATGCAGACAAAATGAGAGGAATCGTGTAGAAGCAAGTAGAGTAAATTAGAGTGGTGTTGGGTAGGGTAGAGCAGAATAGAGTAGAATAGTGTGGAATGAATAGAATGGAGTAGAATGGAGTCAAATAGAAACGAATAGAGTAGAAAAGAGTCGAATAGAGCAGAATAGGGCCGAAGAAGGCCAAATCGAGCAGATTCGAAGCGATTCAAGCCAAAACAAGCTGAATGGAGCCTATCTGAGCCGAATAGAGCCAAATCGAGCCGAATCGAGCCGATTCAAGCTTCATCGCCTCGAATCGCGTTCAACGCGTCAAATCCAATCGAGACGTATAGATTAGAGAAGGGGAGGGGAGGGGAGGGGAGAACAGAACAGAGTAGAGTGGAATAGAAGAGATTAGAACAGAATAGAAGGAATAGAATCGAGTAGAATAGAGTGGAAAAGAGTAGAGTCGAATACAGTCGAATAGAGCCGAATAAGCTGAATAGAGACGAATGGAGCTGAATACAGCCGAAAAGAGCTGTATACTGCCGAATCACACCTAATCGAGCGGAATCAAGCAGAATCGCACTGACTGTCACCGAACAGCGTCGAATCGAATCAGGTCGAATCGAGTCGAGTCACATCGTTTTGAATCAAACAAGGTCAAATCGCTTCATATCGTGTCGAATCCCATCGAATCACGTCGAATAACTTCGAATTGCGTCAAACCTCAGAGAATCCTACTGAATCACGTCGAGTCGCATGGAATCTCATCAAATCCCTTCAGATTTGCCGAATCCAGTCAAGTCCTATCAAATCGCTTTGCACGGAATCGAATTGAATCCAATAGATTAAAGTAGGGTAGGTTCGGGTGGGGTGCCGTTGGGTCGGGTAGGGTAGAATAGAATAGAGTACAACAGAATAGGAGAGAATAGAACAGAACAGAAAGAATACAACAGAATAGAATAGAGTCAAAGAGAGAGAACATAGCCGAATTGAGCCGAGTGGAGACAAAACGAGACGAATCACGTCCGGTTGCTTCGAATCGCGTCAAATCAAATCGAATCGATTAGAAGAGATTAGGGTAGGGAAGGGTAGAATAGAAGAGAGGAAAATAGTGAGGAATGGAGTTGAACGGAGTCCAATAGAGACGGATAGATATGAATAGAGTACAAAAGAGTCGAATAGAGCAGAATAGGGCCGAATAGGCCCAAATAAGGCCTAATTGAGCAGAATCCAGCAGAATCGATGGAATTCGAGCCTAATCGAGCCGAATGGAGTGAAATGGAGCCAAGTCGAGCCGAATAGAGCCGATTCGAACTGAATCGAGCTGATTCAAGCCTAATCGCGTCAAATCGCGTGGAAATACGTCACATCGAAACTAATCAAATAGATTAAGGAAGGGTAGGGTAGGGGCGGGTGGGTAGAATAGAACAGAATAGTACAGAATAGAATATAGTACAGTAGGGTAGAGTAGAGAGAGTAAAGCAGACAAGAGTAGAGCAGAGTAGAATTGAGTCAAATAGAGTCAAAGAGTGCAGGATATACCTGAATAGAGCCAATTCTGGCCGAATCGAGTCAAATGGAAACAAAACGAGATGAATCACACCAAATTGCTTCGAATCGCATCCAATCGAATAGAGTATCGTAGGGTAGAGTAGAACAGAATAGAGTAGAATTGCATAGAATGGAGAAGAGTGGAGTCAAATGGAGTCGAAAAGAGACAAATAGAGTAGAAAAGAGTCGAGTCAAGCCAAATAGGGCCGAATAAGGCTGAACCGAGTGGAAATGAGCTGAATTGAAGCGATTCGAGCCAAATCGAGCTGAATCGAGCTGATGTTGCGGACTCGAGCCGACTCAAGCGTGATGGTGTCCGGTCGCATCGAAATGCTTTGAATCGAATCAAATGGAATCGATTAGAATAGGTTAGGGTAGGGTAGTTTATGATAGGAAGACTAGGGTAGATGCAAGTAGACTACATTAGAGTAGACAAGAGAAGGCTAGAGTAGAAGCCTAGACTAGTAAGCTGGACTAGTCAGCTAGACTAGTGGCATAGAGCAGTAGCCTAGACAACTAGTCTTGAATAGTACCCTAAGTCAGTAATCTGAACGAGTACCCTTGCCTGAACTCTCAGCCTAATCTAGTACCCTTGCCTTAACTAGTAGTCCTAACAAGTACCCTTGGCTTAACTAGTAGTCTTCACTAGTACCCTTGCCTTCACTAGTAGTATGTCCTTAACAAGTAGCCTGAACTGGTACCCTTGCCTTAACCAGTACCCTCAACAAGTACCCATGCCTTAACTAGTAGCCTGGCCTTAACTAGTGCCCTTGCATAACTAGTACCCTGGCCTTAACTAGTAGCCTGAATTAGTACACTTGCCTTAAGGAGTACCCTTGCCCGAACTACTCCCCTTAATTAGGACCCTTATTGAGTAACCCTAAGTAGTAGAGTATGGTACGGTGGGGTAGCATAGGGTAGGGAAGCATACGGTGGAACAGAGAAAATAGAAGGAAATAGAATAGAACAGCATAGGTCAGGGTAGGTTACCTTAGTGCAGGGTATGGTAGAGTAGCATAGGATGGAATCGAGAAAATAGAAAAGGAGACTAGAAAAGAGCAGACTAGATTAGGATAGGCTAGGGTGGGGGAGGGTTTTGTAGAATACAGTAGTGTAGAATGGAATAGAATGGTGTGGAATGGAGTCAAATGCATTCAAACAGAGATGAATAGAGTAGAAAAGAGTTGAATAGAGCCGAATAACGCTGAATAGGACCACATATGACCAAAATGAGCCGAATCGAGTCGAGTCGACCAGATTCGGGATGAATGGAGCCTAGTGGAGCTGAAATGAGCCAAATAGAGACAAACTGAACCCAGCAAAATCAAGCCAAAACACACTTAATTGCATCCTATTGCATCGGATCTCGTCGAATTCCATCAAATCCCACCAAAACGCATCAAATCTCGCGGAATCTCACCGAATCCCATCGAATTGTCTCAAATCGGGTCGAATGGTGTCAAACTGAATGGAATCGAATTAAATTGAATAGATTGGAGTAGTGTAGGTTAGACTGGGATTCAGTAGGGAAGGGCACAGAAGAATAGAATAGAGTAGAACAGAAGAGAATACCAAGAGTAGAATGGAGTAGAGTTGAGTAGAGTGGAATAGTCAGAGTCGGGTAGTGCAGAATATAGATGAATAGATCCAATTCAAGCCGAATCGATTCGAATGGAGAGGAAAGGAGACAAATCGTGATGAATCGAATCGATTAGAATAGATTAGAGTAGGGTAGGGTAGAACAGAATAGAATAGAGTAGAAAAGAGTAGAATGGTGTGGAAGGGAGTTGAATGGAGCCAAATAGAGACAAATAAAGTAGAAAGGGTTGAGTAGAGCTGAACAGGGCTGAATAAGGTTCACTCGAGCCTAATTATGCTGAATTGAGCAGAATCGAGACGAATTGACCCAATTCAAGCCAAATAGAGCTAAATCGAGCCGATTCAAGCCTAATCACATGGAATCGCGTCAAAATGCGTTGAATCGAATAGATTAGAGTAGAGGAGGGTACGGCAGGAGAGGCTAGACTACAACACAACAGAACACAATAGAAAGAAGAGAATAGAATTAAGTAGAGTCGGGTCCAGTAGAATAGAGTCAAATTGAGTTGAAGAGAGCCGAAAAGAGCCAAACAGAGCTGAATACAGCCGAATTGACCAAATTCAAGGTGAATCGAGATGAATCATGTCGAGTCGTTTGAAACGTGTCGAATCGAATCAAATAGATTAGTGTGGGGAAGGTAAGGCTACGGTAGGGTAGAGAAGAATAGAATAGAGTAGAATAGAACAGAACAGAAAGAATCGAGTAGACTAGAGTCAAATAGAGTCGAATACTGCCAAAAAGAGCCGAATAGAGTGGAAAAGAGCCGAATAGAACCGAATCGAGTTTAATGGAGCAGAAAGGAGATGAATCGAGCCGATATGACCCGAATCAGGTCGAATCCCATTCAAGTGTGTCGAATAGCATAGAACAGATTACACTAGGCTAAGTTAGGGTAGGGTAGGGTAGAATAGAGTGCAGTAGAACAGAACAGAAGAGAACTGAACTGAAAGAATAGGGTCGAGACGAGCAGAGTATAGAAGAGTGGAGTAGAGTCGAACATTGCCGAATAGAGCCAAATAGAGCCCAAAAGAGCTAAATGGATAGAAACCAAGACAAATCACGCCGAATCCCGTGGAATCGTGCCGTATCACGTCGAATCCCGTCGAATTGCATTGAATCTGATCAATTCCAATCCAATCAAATAGAATAGACTACAGTAGGGTAGAGTACAATACAATACAGTAGACAATAGTTTAGGATGGAGTAGAATGGTGTAGCATGGAGTCGAGTGGAGTCGAAAAGAGATAATAGAGTTGAGTAGAGTCTAATAGAGCCGAATAGAGCTGAATAGAGCCTATTCGAGCTGACTGGAGCCGAATGGAGCCGATTAGAGCTGAACCGAACCGATTTGAGCCGATTGGGGATGAATGGAGTGGAAAGGAGCCGATTTGAGCCGAATCGCATCGAGATGCGTGGAATCGAATCCAGTAGAATAGATTAGATTAGGGTAGGATGGAATAGAGTAGACTTGAACACAGTAGAAGAGAATGGAAAGGATACAATAGAATAGAGTAGAAAAGGGTAGAACAGAGCAGAATAGTGTAGAGTAGAATAGAGTAGAGTAGAACAGAGTCGAATCAAGCTGAATGGAGACGAAACGAGACAAATCGCGTCGACTGGCGTCGAATCCCATCGAATCAATTACAGTAGGGTATAGTAGAAGAGCGTAGAATGGAGTAGAATGGTGTGCAATGGAATCGAGTAGAGTAGAAAAGAGCTGAAGAGAGCCGAATAGGGCCAAAGAGGGCCAAATCGAGCTGAATTGAGCGAAATCGAGCCGAATCCAGTGAATCGAGCCTAATGGAGCCAAATCGAGCCTAATCGAGCTGAATCGACACTATTCGAGACAAATGGAGCCGAATGGACATGAATCACACCGATTCGGCCCCTAGTCGCATCAAAATTTCTCGAATTCAATTGAATAGACTAGAGTAGGGGAGGTTCGGGTAGGCTAGAGTAGGGTAGAATAGAGTAGAATAGAATAAAACAGAACAGAACACAACAAAATAGAACAGAACAACACAGAACGAATACAGAAAAGAGTAGGCTAGAGTAGAATAGAGGGGAATAGAGTAGAGTAGAATAGATTTGAACAGAGCCAAATCGAGCCGAATCACGTCGAAATGGGTTGAATCAAATCCAATCAAGTGGATTACAATACCTTAGAGTTGGGTAGCACAGGGTAGGGTAGAATAGAGTAGAATCGTACAGAACAGAGTAGAAACAATACAATAGAGTAGAGAAGAGTAGAATAGAGCCGAATAGAGCCAAATGCAGACAAAATGAGAGGAATCGTGTAGAAGCAAGTAGAGTAAATTAGAGTGGTGTTGGGTAGGGTAGAGCAGAATAGAGTAGAATAGTGTGGAATGAATAGAATGGAGTAGAATGGAGTCAAATAGAAACGAATAGAGTAGAAAAGAGTCGAATAGAGCAGAATAGGGCCGAAGAAGGCCAAATCGAGCAGATTCGAAGCGATTCAAGCCAAAACAAGCTGAATGGAGCCTATCTGAGCCGAATAGAGCCAAATCGAGCCGAATCGAGCCGATTCAAGCTTCATCGCCTCGAATCGCGTTCAACGCGTCAAATCCAATCGAGACGTATAGATTAGAGAAGGGGAGGGGAGGGGAGGGTAGAATAGAACAGAGTAGAGTGGAATAGAAGAGATTAGAACAGAATAGAAGGAATAGAATCGAGTAGAATAGAGTGGAAAAGAGTAGAGTCGAATACAGTCAAATAGAGCCGAATAAGCTGAATAGAGACGAATGGAGCTGAATACAGCCGAAAAGAGCTGTATACTGCCGAATCACACCAAATCGAGCGGAATCAAGCAGAATCGCACTGATTGTCACCGAACAGCGTCGAATCGAATCAGGTCGAATCGAGTCGAGTCACATCGTTTTGAATCAAACAAGGTCAAATCGCTTCATATCGTGTCGAATCCCATCGAATCACGTCGAATAACTTCGAATTGCGTCAAACCTCAGAGAATCCTACTGAATCACGTCGAGTCGCATGGAATCTCATCAAATCCCTTCAGATTTGCCGAATCCAGTCAAGTCCTATCAAATCGCTTTGCACGGAATCGAATTGAATCCAATAGATTAAAGTAGGGAAGATTCGGGTGGGGTGCCGTTGGGTCGGGTAGGGTAGAATAGAATAGAGTACAACAGAATAGGAGAGAATAGAACAGAACAGAAAGAATACAACAGAATAGAATAGAGTCAAAGAGAGAGAACATAGCCGAATTGAGCCGAGTGGAGACAAAACGAGACGAATCACGTCCGGTTGCTTCGAATCGCGTCAAATCAAATCGAATCGATTAGAAGAGATTAGGGTAGGGAAGGGTAGAATAGAAGAGAGGAAAATAGTGAGGAATGGAGTTGAACGGAGTCCAATAGAGACGGATAGATATGAATAGAGTACAAAAGAGTCTAATAGAGCAGAATAGGGCTGAATAGGCCCAAATAAGGCCTAATCGAGCAGAATCCAGCAGAATCGATGGAATTCGAGCCTAATCGAGCCGAATGGAGTGAAATGGAGCCAAGTCGAGCCGAATAGAGCCGATTCGAACTGAATCGAGCTGATTCAAGCCTAATCGCGTCAAATCGCGTGGAAATACGTCACATCGAAACTAATCAAATAGATTAAGGAAGGGTAGGGTAGGGGCGGGTGGGTAGAATAGAACAGAATAGTACAGAATATAGTACAGTAGGGTAGAGTAGAGAGAGTAAAGCAGACAAGAGTAGAGCAGAGTAGAATTCAGTCAAATAGAGCCAAAGAGTGCAGGATATACCTGAATAGAGCCAATTCTGGCCGAATCGAGTCAAATGGAAACAAAACGAGATGAATCACACCAAATTGCTTCGAATCGCATCCAATCGAATAGAGTATCGTAGGGTAGAGTAGAACAGAATAGAGTAGAATTGCATAGAATGGAGAAGAGTGGAGTCAAATGGAGTCGAAAAGAGACAAATAGAGTAGAAAAGAGTCGAGTCAAGCCAAATAGGGCCGAATAAGGCTGAACCGAGTGGAAATGAGCTGAATTGAAGCGATTCGAGCCAAATCGAGCTGAATCGAGCTGATGTTGTGGACTCGAGCCGACTCAAGCGTGATGGTGTCCGGTCGCATCGAAATGCTTTGAATCGAATCAAATGGAATCGATTAGAATAGGTTAGGGTAGGGTAGTTTATGATAGGAAGACTAGGGTAGATGCAAGTAGACTACATTAGAGTAGACAAGAGAAGGCTAGAGTAGAAGCCTAGACTAGTAAGCTGGACTAGTCAGCTAGACTAGTGGCATAGAGCAGTAGCCTAGACAACTAGTCTTGAATAGTACCCTAAGTCAGTAATCTGAACGAGTACCCTTGCCTGAACTCTTAGCCTAATCTAGTACCCTTGCCTTAACTAGTAGTCCTAACAAGTACCCTTGGCTTAACTAGTAGTCTTCACTAGTACCCTTGCCTTCACTAGTAGTATGTCCTTAACAAGTAGCCTGAACTGGTACCCTTGCCTTAACCAGTACCCTCAACAAGTACCCATGCCTTAACTAGTAGCCTGGCCTTAACTAGTAGCCTGAATTAGTACACTTGCCTTAAGGAGTACCCTTGCCCGAACTACTCCCCTTAATTAGGACCCTTATTGAGTAACCCTAAGTAGTAGAGTATGGTACGGTGGGGTAGCATAGGGTAGGGAAGCATACGGTGGAACAGAGAAAATAGAAGGAAATAGAATAGAACAGCATAGGTCAGGGTAGGTTACCTTAGTGCAGGGTATGGTAGAGTAGCATAGGATGGAATCGAGAAAATAGAAAAGGAGACTAGAAAAGAGCAGACTAGATTAGGATAGGCTAGGGTGGGGGAGGGTTTTGTAGAATACAGTAGTGTAGAATGGAATAGAATGGTGTGGAATGGAGTCAAATGGATTCAAACAGAGATGAATAGAGTAGAAAAGAGTTGAATAGAGCCGAATAACGCTGAATAGGACCACATATGACCAAAATGAGCCGAATCGAGTCGAGTCGACCAGATTCGGGATGAATGGAGCCTAGTGGAGCTGAAATGAGCCAAATAGAGACAAACTGAACCCAGCAAAATCAAGCCAAAACACACTTAATTGCATCCTATTGCATCGGATCTCGTCGAATTCCATCAAATCCCACCAAAACGCATCAAATCTCGCGGAATCTCACCGAATCCCATCGAATTGTCTCAAATCGGGTCGAATGGTGTCAAACTGAATGGAATCGAATTAAATTGAATAGATTGGAGTAGTGTAGGTTAGACTGGGATTCAGTAGGGAAGGGCACAGAAGAATAGAATAGAGTAGAACAGAAGAGAATACCAAGAGTAGAATGGAGTAGAGTTGAGTAGAGTGGAATAGTCAGAGTCGGGTAGTGCAGAATATAGATGAATAGATCCAATTCAAGCCGAATCGATTCGAATGGAGAGGAAAGGAGACAAATCGTGATGAATCGAATCGATTAGAATAGATTAGAGTAGGGTAGGGTAGAACAGAATAGAATAGAGTAGAAAAGAGTAGAATGGTGTGGAAGGGAGTTGAATGGAGCCAAATAGAGACAAATAAAGTAGAAAGGGTTGAGTAGAGCTGAACAGGGCTGAATAAGGTTCACTCGAGCCTAATTATGCTGAATTGAGCAGAATCGAGACGAATTGACCCAATTCAAGCCAAATAGAGCTAAATCGAGCCGATTCAAGCCTAATCACATGGAATCGCGTCAAAATGCGTTGAATCGAATAGATTAGAGTAGAGGAGGGTACGGCAGGAGAGGCTAGACTACAACACAACAGAACACAATAGAAAGAAGAGAATAGAATTAAGTAGAGTCGGGTCCAGTAGAATAGAGTCAAATTGAGTTGAAGAGAGCCGAAAAGAGCCAAACAGAGCTGAATACAGCCGAATTGACCAAATTCAAGGTGAATCGAGATGAATCATGTCGAGTCGTTTGAAACGTGTCGAATCGAATCAAATAGATTAGTGTGGGGAAGGTAAGGCTACGGTAGGGTAGAGAAGAATAGAATAGAGTAGAATAGAACAGAACAGAAAGAATCGAGTAGACTAGAGTCAAATAGAGTCGAATACTGCCAAAAAGAGCCGAATAGAGTGGAAAAGAGCCGAATAGAACCGAATCGAGTTTAATGGAGCAGAAAGGAGATGAATCGAGCCGATATGACCCGAATCAGGTCGAATCCCATTCAAGTGTGTCGAATAGCATAGAACAGATTACACTAGGCTAAGTTAGGGTAGGGTAGGGTAGAATAGAGTGCAGTAGAACAGAACAGAAGAGAACTGAACTGAAAGAATAGGGTCGAGACGAGCAGAGTATAGAAGAGTAGAGTAGAGTCGAACATTGCCGAATAGAGCCAAATAGAGCCCAAAAGAGCTAAATGGATAGAAACCAAGACAAATCACGCCGAATCCCGTGGAATCGTGCCGTATCACGTCGAATCCCGTCGAATTGCATTGAATCTGATCAATTCCAATCCAATCAAATAGAATAGACTACAGTAGGGTAGAGTACAATACAATACAGTAGACAATAGTTTAGGATGGAGTAGAATGGTGTAGCATGGAGTCGAGTGGAGTCGAAAAGAGATAATAGAGTTGAGTAGAGTCTAATAGAGCCGAATAGAGCTGAATAGAGCCTATTCGAGCTGACTGGAGCCGAATGGAGCCGATTAGAGCTGAACCGAACCGATTTGAGCCGATTGGGGATGAATGGAGTGGAAAGGAGCCGATTTGAGCCGAATCGCATCGAGATGCGTGGAATCGAATCCAGTAGAATAGATTAGATTAGGGTAGGATGGAATAGAGTAGACTTGAACACAGTAGAAGAGAATGGAAAGGATACAATAGAATAGAGTAGAAAAGGGTAGAACAGAGCAGAATAGTGTAGAGTAGAATAGAGTAGAGTAGAACAGAGTCGAATCAAGCTGAATGGAGACGAAACGAGACAAATCGCGTCGACTGGCGTCGAATCCCATCGAATCAATTACAGTAGGGTATAGTAGAAGAGCGTAGAATGGAGTAGAATGGTGTGCAATGGAATCGAGTAGAGTAGAAAAGAGCTGAAGAGAGCCGAATAGGGCCAAAGAGGGCCAAATCGAGCTGAATTGAGCGAAATCGAGCCGAATCCAGTGAATCGAGCCTAATGGAGCCAAATCGAGCCTAATCGAGCTGAATCGACACTATTCGAGACAAATGGAGCCGAATGGACATGAATCACACCGATTCGGCCCCTAGTCGCATCAAAATTTCTCGAATTCAATTGAATAGACTAGAGTAGGGGAGGTTCGGGTAGGCTAGAGTAGGGTAGAATAGAGTAGAATAGAATAAAACAGAACAGAACACAACAAAATAGAACAGAACAACACAGAACGAATACAGAAAAGAGTAGGCTAGAGTAGAATAGAGGGGAATAGAGTAGAGTAGAATAGATTTGAACAGAGCCAAATCGAGCCGAATCACGTCGAAATGGGTTGAATCAAATCCAATCAAGTGGATTACAATACCTTAGAGTTGGGTAGCACAGGGTAGGGTAGAATAGAGTAGAATCGTACAGAACAGAGTAGAAACAATACAATAGAGTAGAGAAGAGTAGAATAGAGCCGAATAGAGCCAAATGCAGACAAAATGAGAGGAATCGTGTAGAAGCAAGTAGAGTAAATTAGAGTGGTGTTGGGTAGGGTAGAGCAGAATAGAGTAGAATAGTGTGGAATGAATAGAATGGAGTAGAATGGAGTCAAATAGAAACGAATAGAGTAGAAAAGAGTCGAATAGAGCAGAATAGGGCCGAAGAAGGCCAAATCGAGCAGATTCGAAGCGATTCAAGCCAAAACAAGCTGAATGGAGCCTATCTGAGCCGAATAGAGCCAAATCGAGCCGAATCGAGCCGATTCAAGCTTCATCGCCTCGAATCGCGTTCAATGCGTCAAATCCAATCGAGACGTATAGATTAGAGAAGGGGAGGGGAGGGGAGGGTAGAATAGAACAGAGTAGAGTGGAATAGAAGAGATTAGAACAGAATAGAAGGAATAGAATCGAGTAGAATAGAGTGGAAAAGAGTAGAGTCGAATACAGTCAAATAGAGCCGAATAAGCTGAATAGAGACGAATGGAGCTGAATACAGCCGAAAAGAGCTGTATACTGCCGAATCACACCAAATCGAGCGGAATCAAGCAGAATCGCACTGATTGTCACCGAACAGCGTCGAATCGAATCAGGTCGAATCGAGTCGAGTCACATCGTTTTGAATCAAACAAGGTCAAATCGCTTCATATCGTGTCGAATCCCATCGAATCACGTCGAATAACTTCGAATTGCGTCAAACCTCAGAGAATCCTACTGAATCACGTCGAGTCGCATGGAATCTCATCAAATCCCTTCAGATTTGCCGAATCCAGTCAAGTCCTATCAAATCGCTTTGCACGGAATCGAATTGAATCCAATAGATTAAAGTAGGGAAGATTCGGGTGGGGTGCCGTTGGGTCGGGTAGGGTAGAATAGAATAGAGTACAACAGAATAGGAGAGAATAGAACAGAACAGAAAGAATACAACAGAATAGAATAGAGTCAAAGAGAGAGAACATAGCCGAATTGAGCCGAGTGGAGACAAAACGAGACGAATCACGTCCGGTTGCTTCGAATCGCGTCAAATCAAATCGAATCGATTAGAAGAGATTAGGGTAGGGAAGGGTAGAATAGAAGAGAGGAAAATAGTGAGGAATGGAGTTGAACGGAGTCCAATAGAGACGGATAGATATGAATAGAGTACAAAAGAGTCTAATAGAGCAGAATAGGGCTGAATAGGCCCAAATAAGGCCTAATCGAGCAGAATCCAGCAGAATCGATGGAATTCGAGCCTAATCGAGCCGAATGGAGTGAAATGGAGCCAAGTCGAGCCGAATAGAGCCGATTCGAACTGAATCGAGCTGATTCAAGCCTAATCGCGTCAAATCGCGTGGAAATACGTCACATCGAAACTAATCAAATAGATTAAGGAAGGGTAGGGTAGGGGCGGGTGGGTAGAATAGAACAGAATAGTACAGAATATAGTACAGTAGGGTAGAGTAGAGAGAGTAAAGCAGACAAGAGTAGAGCAGAGTAGAATTCAGTCAAATAGAGCCAAAGAGTGCAGGATATACCTGAATAGAGCCAATTCTGGCCGAATCGAGTCAAATGGAAACAAAACGAGATGAATCACACCAAATTGCTTCGAATCGCATCCAATCGAATAGAGTATCGTAGGGTAGAGTAGAACAGAATAGAGTAGAATTGCATAGAATGGAGAAGAGTGGAGTCAAATGGAGTCGAAAAGAGACAAATAGAGTAGAAAAGAGTCGAGTCAAGCCAAATAGGGCCGAATAAGGCTGAACCGAGTGGAAATGAGCTGAATTGAAGCGATTCGAGCCAAATCGAGCTGAATCGAGCTGATGTTGTGGACTCGAGCCGACTCAAGCGTGATGGTGTCCGGTCGCATCGAAATGCTTTGAATCGAATCAAATGGAATCGATTAGAATAGGTTAGGGTAGGGTAGTTTATGATAGGAAGACTAGGGTAGATGCAAGTAGACTACATTAGAGTAGACAAGAGAAGGCTAGAGTAGAAGCCTAGTCTAGTAAGCTGGACTAGTCAGCTAGACTAGTGGCATAGAGCAGTAGCCTAGACAACTAGTCTTGAATAGTACCCTAAGTCAGTAATCTGAACGAGTACCCTTGCCTGAACTCTTAGCCTAATCTAGTACCCTTGCCTTAACTAGTAGTCCTAACAAGTACCCTTGGCTTAACTAGTAGTCTTCACTAGTACCCTTGCCTTCACTAGTAGTATGTCCTTAACAAGTAGCCTGAACTGGTACCCTTGCCTTAACCAGTACCCTCAACAAGTACCCATGCCTTAACTAGTAGCCTGGCCTTAACTAGTAGCCTGAACTAGTACACTTGCCTTAAGGAGTACCCTTGCCCGAACTACTCCCCTTAATTAGGACCCTTATTGAGTAACCCTAAGTAGTAGAGTATGGTACGGTGGGGTAGCATAGGGTAGGGAAGCATACGGTGGAACAGAGAAAATAGAAGGAAATAGAATAGAACAGCATAGGTCAGGGTAGGTTACCTTAGTGCGAAATATGGTAGAGTAGCATAGGATGGAATCGAGAAAATAGAAAAGGAGACTAGAAAAGAGCAGACTAGATTAGGATAGGCTAGGGTGGGGGAGGGTTTTGTAGAATACAGTAGTGTAGAATGGAATAGAATGGTGTGGAATGGAGTCAAATGGATTCAAACAGAGATGAATAGAGTAGAAAAGAGTTGAATAGAGCCGAATAACGCTGAATAGGACCACATATGACCAAAATGAGCCGAATCGAGTCGAGTCGATCAGATTCGGGATGAATGGAGCCTAGTGGAGCTGAAATGAGCCAAATAGAGACAATCTGAACCCAGCAAAATCGAGCCAAAACACACTTAATTGCATCCTATTGCATCGGATCTCGTCGAATTCCATCAAATCCCACCAAAACGCATCAAATCTCGCGGAATCTCACCGAATCCCATCGAATTGTCTCAAATCGGGTCGAATGGTGTCAAACGGAATGGAATCGAATTAAATTGAATAGATTGGAGTAGTGTAGGTTAGACTGGGATTCAGTAGGGAAGGGCACAGAAGAATAGAATAGAGTAGAACAGAAGAGAATACCAAGAGTAGAATGGAGTAGAGTTGAGTAGAGTGGAATAGTCAGAGTCGGGTAGTGCAGAATATAGATGAATAGATCCAATTCAAGCCGAATCGATTCGAATGGAGAGGAAAGGAGACAAATCGTGATGAATCGAATCGATTAGAATAGATTAGAGTAGGGTAGGGTAGAACAGAATAGAATAGAGTAGAAAAGAGTAGAATGGTGTGGAAGGGAGTTGAATGGAGCCAAATAGAGACAAATAAAGTAGAAAGGGTTGAGTAGAGCTGAACAGGGCTGAATAAGGTTCACTCGAGCCTAATTATGCTGAATTGAGCAGAATCGAGACGAATTGACCCAATTCAAGCCAAATAGAGCTAAATCGAGCCGATTCAAGCCTAATCACATGGAATCGCGTCAAAATGCGTTGAATCGAATAGATTAGAGTAGAGGAGGGTACGGCAGGAGAGGCTAGACTACAACACAACAGAACACAATAGAAAGAAGAGAATAGAATTAAGTAGAGTCGGGTCCAGTAGAATAGAGTCAAATTGAGTTGAAGAGAGCCGAAAAGAGCCAAACAGAGCTGAATACAGCCGAATTGACCAAATTCAAGGTGAATCGAGATGAATCATGTCGAGTCGTCTGAAACGTGTCGAATCAAATCAAATAGATTAGTGTGGGGAAGGTAAGGCTACGGTAGGGTAGAGAAGAATAGAATAGAGTAGAATAGAACAGAACAGAAAGAATCGAGTAGACTAGAGTCAAATAGAGTCGAATACTGCCAAAAAGAGCCGAATAGAGTGGAAAAGAGCCGAATAGAACCGAATCGAGTTTAATGGAGCAGAAAGGAGATGAATCGAGCCGATATGACCCGAATCAGGTCGAATCCCATTCAAGTGTGTCGAATAGCATAGAACAGATTACACTAGGCTAAGTTAGGGTAGGGTAGGGTAGAATAGAGTGCAGTAGAACAGAACAGAAGAGAACTGAACTGAAAGAATAGGGTCGAGACGAGCAGAGTATAGAAGAGTAGAGTCGAACATTGCCGAATAGAGCCAAATAGAGCCCAAAAGAGCTAAATGGATAGAAACCAAGACAAATCACGCCGAATCCTGTGGAATCGTGCCGTATCGCGTCGAATCCCGTCGAATTGCATTGAATCTGATCAATTCCAATCCAATCAAATAGAATAGACTACAGTAGGGTAGAGTACAATACAATACAGTAGACAATAGTTTAGGATGGAGTAGAATGGTGTAGCATGGAGTCGAGTGGAGTCGAAAAGAGATAATAGAGTTGAGTAGAGTCTAATAGAGCCGAATAGAGCTGAATAGAGCCTATTCGAGCTGACTGGAGCCGAATGGAGCCGATTAGAGCTGAACCGAACCGATTTGAGCCGATTGGGGATGAATGGAGTGGAAAGGAGCCGATTTGAGCCGAATCGCATCGAGATGCGTGGAATCGAATCCAGTAGAATAGATTAGATTAGGGTAGGATGGAATAGAGTAGACTTGAACACAGTAGAAGAGAATGGAAAGGATACAATAGAATAGAGTAGAAAAGGGTAGAGCAGAGCAGAATAGTGTAGAGTAGAATAGAGTAGAGTAGAACAGAGTCGAATCAAGCTGAATGGAGACGAAACGAGACAAATCGCGTCGACTGGCGTCGAATCCCATCGAATCAATTACAGTAGGGTATAGTAGAAGAGCGTAGAATGGAGTAGAATGGTGTGCAATGGAATCGAGTAGAGTAGAAAAGAGCTGAAGAGAGCCGAAGAGGGCCAAAGAGGGCCAAATCGAGCTGAATTGAGCGAAATCGAGCCGAATCCAGTGAATCGAGCCTAATGGAGCCAAATCGAGCCTAATCGAGCTGAATCGACACTATTCGAGACAAATGGAGCCGAATGGACATGAATCACACCGATTCGGCCCCTAGTCGCGTCAAAATGTCTCGAATTCAATTGAATAGACTAGAGTAGGGGAGGTTCGTGTAGGCTAGAGTAGGGTAGAATAGAGTAGAATAGAATAAAACAGAACAGAACACAACAAAATAGAACAGAACAACACAGAACGAATACAGAAAAGAGTAGGCTAGAGTAGAATAGAGGGGAATAGAGTAGAGTAGAATAGATTTGAACAGAGCCAAATCGAGCCGAATCACGTCGAAATGGGTTGAATCAAATCCAATCAAGTGGATTACAATACCTTAGAGTTGGGTAGCACAGGGTAGGGTAGAATAGAGTAGAATCGTACAGAACAGAGTAGAAACAATACAATAGAGTAGAGAAGAGTAGAATAGAGCTGAATAGAGCCAAATGCAGACAAAATGAGAGGAATCGTGTAGAAGCAAGTAGAGTAAATTAGAGTGGTGTTGTGTAGGGTAGAGCAGAATAGAGTAGAATAGTGTAGAATAGTGTGGAATGAATAGAATGGAGTAGAATGGAGTCAAATAGAAACGAATAGAGTAGAAAAGAGTCGAATGGAGCAGAATAGGGCCGAAGAAGGCCAAATCGAGCAGATTCGAAGCGATTCAAGCCAAAACAAGCTGAATGGAGCCTAACTGAGCCGAATAGAGCCAAATCGAGCCGAATCGAGCCGATTCAAGCTTCATCGCCTCGAATCGCGTTCAACGCGTCAAATCCAATCGAGACGTATAGATTAGAGAAGGGGAGGGGAGGGGAGGGGAGAATAGAACAGAGTAGAGTGGAATAGAAGAGATTAGAACAGAATAGAAGGAATAGAATCGAGTAGAATAGAGTGGAAAAGAGTAGAGTCGAATACAGTCAAATAGAGCCGAATAAGCTGAATAGAGACGAATGGAGCTGAATACAGCCGAAAAGAGCTGTATACTGCCGAATCACACCTAATCGAGCGGAATCAAGCAGAATCGCACTGACTGTCACCGAACAGCGTCGAATCGAATCAGGTCGAATCGAGTCGAGTCACATCGTTTTGAATCAAACAAGGTCAAATCGCTTCATATCGTGTCGAATCCCATCGAATCACGTCGAATAACTTCGAATTGCGTCAAACCTCAGAGAATCCTACTGAATCACGTCGAGTCGCATGGAATCTCATCAAATCCCTTCAGATTTGCCGAATCCAGTCAAGTCCTATCAAATCGCTTTGCACGGAATCGAATTGAATCCAATAGATTAAAGTAGGGTAGGTTCGGGTGGGGTGCCGTTGGGTCGGGTAGGGTAGAATAGAATAGAGTACAACAGAATAGGAGAGAATAGAACAGAACAGAAAGAATACAACAGAATAGAATAGAGTCAAAGAGAGAGAACATAGCCGAATTGAGCCGAGTGGAGACAAAACGAGACGAATCACGTCCGGTTGCTTCGAATCGCGTCAAATCAAATCGAATCGATTAGAAGAGATTAGGGTAGGGAAGGGTAGAATAGAAGAGAGGAAAATAGTGAGGAATGGAGTTGAACGGAGTCCAATAGAGACGGATAGATATGAATAGAGTACAAAAGAGTCGAATAGAGCAGAATAGGGCCGAATAGGCCCAAATAAGGCCTAATTGAGCAGAATCCAGCAGAATCGATGGAATTCCAGCCTAATCGAGCCGAGTGGAGTGAAATGGAGCCAAGACGAGCCGAATAGAGCCGATTCGAACTGAATCGAGCTGATTCAAGCCTAATCGCGTCAAATCGCGTGGAAATACGTCACATCGAAACTAATCAAATAGATTAAGGAAGGGTAGGGTAGGGGCGGGTGGGTAGAATAGAACAGAATAGTACAGAATAGAATATAGTACAGTAGGGTAGAGTAGAGAGAGTAAAGCAGACAAGAGTAGAGCAGAGTAGAATTGAGTCAAATAGAGCCAAAGAGTGCAGGATATACCTGAATAGAGCCAATTCTGGCCGAATCGAGTCAAATGGAAACAAAACGAGATGAATCACACCAAATTGCTTCGAATCGCATCCAATCGAATAGAGTATCGTAGGGTAGAGTAGAACAGAATAGAGTAGAATTGCATAGAATGGAGAAGAGTGGAGTCAAATGGAGTCGAAAAGAGACAAATAGAGTAGAAAAGAGTCGAGTCAAGCCAAATAGGGCCGAATAAGGCTGAACCGAGTGGAAATGAGCTGAATTGAAGCGATTCGAGCCAAATCGAGCTGAATCGAGCTGATGTTGTGGACTCGAGCCGACTCAAGCGTGATGGTGTCCGGTCGCATCGAAATGCTTTGAATCGAATCAAATGGAATCGATTAGAATAGGTTAGGGTAGGGTAGTTTATGATAGGAAGACTAGGGTAGATGCAAGTAGACTACATTAGAGTAGACAAGAGAAGGCTAGAGTAGAAGCCTAGACTAGTAAGCTGGACTAGTCAGCTAGACTAGTGGCATAGAGCAGTAGCCTAGACAACTAGTCTTGAATAGTACCCTAAGTCAGTAATCTGAACGAGTACCCTTGCCTGAACTCTTAGCCTAATCTAGTACCCTTGCCTTAACTAGTAGTCCTAACAAGTACCCTTGGCTTAACTAGTAGTCTTCACTAGTACCCTTGCCTTCACTAGTAGTATGTCCTTAACAAGTAGCCTGAACTGGTACCCTTGCCTTAACCAGTACCCTCAACAAGTACCCATGCCTTAACTAGTAGCCTGGCCTTAACTAGTAGCCTGAACTAGTACACTTGCCTTAAGGAGTACCCTTGCCCGAACTACTCCCCTTAATTAGGACCCTTATTGAGTAACCCTAAGCAGTAGAGTATGGTACGGTGGGGTAGCATAGGGTAGGGAAGCATACGGTGGAACAGAGAAAATAGAAGGAAATAGAATAGAACAGCATAGGTCAGGGTAGGTTACCTTAGTGCAGGGTATGGTAGAGTAGCATAGGATGGAATCGAGAAAATAGAAAAGGAGACTAGAAAAGAGCAGACTAGATTAGGATAGGCTAGGGTGGGGGAGGGTTTTGTAGAATACAGTAGTGTAGAATGGAATAGAATGGTGTGGAATGGAGTCAAATGGATTCAAACAGAGATGAATAGAGTAGAAAAGAGTTGAATAGAGCCGAATAACGCTGAATAGGACCACATATGACCAAAATGAGCCGAATCGAGTCGAGTCGACCAGATTCGGGATGAATGGAGCCTAGTGGAGCTGAAATGAGCCAAATAGAGACAAACTGAACCCAGCAAAATCAAGCCAAAACACACTTAATTGCATCCTATTGCATCGGATCTCGTCGAATTCCATCAAATCCCACCAAAACGCATCAAATCTCGCGGAATCTCACCGAATCCCATCGAATTGTCTCAAATCGGGTCGAATGGTGTCAAACTGAATGGAATCGAATTAAATTGAATAGATTGGAGTAGTGTAGGTTAGACTGGGATTCAGTAGGGAAGGGCACAGAAGAATAGAATAGAGTAGAACAGAAGAGAATACCAAGAGTAGAATGGAGTAGAGTTGAGTAGAGTGGAATAGTCAGAGTCGGGTAGTGCAGAATATAGATGAATAGATCCAATTCAAGTCGAATCGATTCGAATGGAGAGGAAAGGAGACAAATCGTGATGAATCGAATCGATTAGAATAGATTAGAGTAGGGTAGGGTAGAACAGAATAGAATAGAGTAGAAAAGAGTAGAATGGTGTGGAATGGAGTTGAATGGAGCCAAATAGAGACAAATAAAGTAGAAAGGGTTGAGTAGAGCTGAACAGGGCTGAATAAGGTTCACTCGAGCCTAATTATGCTGAATTGAGCAGAATCGAGACGAATTGACCCAATTCAAGCCAAATAGAGCTAAATCGAGCCGATTCAAGCCTAATCACATGGAATCGCGTCAAAATGCGTTGAATCGAATAGATTAGAGTAGAGGAGGGTACGGCAGGAGAGGCTAGACTACAACACAACAGAACACAATAGAAAGAAGAGAATAGAATTAAGTAGAGTCGGGTCCAGTAGAATAGAGTCAAATTGAGTTGAAGAGAGCCGAAAAGAGCCAAACAGAGCTGAATACAGCCGAATTGACCAAATTCAAGGTGAATCGAGATGAATCATGTCGAGTCGTCTGAAACGTGTCGAATCGAATCAAATAGATTAGTGTGGGGAAGGTAAGGCTACGGTAGGGTAGAGAAGAATAGAATAGAGTAGAATAGAACAGAACAGAAAGAATCGAGTAGACTAGAGTCAAATAGAGTCGAATACTGCCAAAAAGAGCCGAATAGAGTGGAAAAGAGCCGAATAGAACCGAATCGAGTTTAATGGAGCAGAAAGGAGATGAATCGAGCCGATATGACCCGAATCAGGTCGAATCCCATTCAAGTGTGTCGAATAGCATAGAACAGATTACACTAGGCTAAGTTAGGGTAGGGTAGGGTAGAATAGAGTGCAGTAGAACAGAACAGAAGAGAACTGAACTGAAAGAATAGGGTCGAGACGAGCAGAGTATAGAAGAGTAGAGTCGAACATTGCCGAATAGAGCCAAATAGAGCCCAAAAGAGCTAAATGGATAGAAACCAAGACAAATCACGCCGAATCCTGTGGAATCGTGCCGTATCGCGTCGAATCCCGTCGAATTGCATTGAATCTGATCAATTCCAATCCAATCAAATAGAATAGACTACAGTAGGGTAGAGTACAATACAATACAGTAGAGAATAGTTTAGGATGGAGTAGAATGGTGTAGCATGGAGTCGAGTGGAGTCGAAAAGAGATAATAGAGTTGAGTAGAGTCTAATAGAGCCGAATAGAGCTGAATAGAGCCTATTCGAGCTGACTGGAGCCGAATGGAGCCGATTAGAGCTGAACCGAACCGATTTGAGCCGATTGGGGATGAATGGAGTGGAAAGGAGCCGATTTGAGCCGAATCGCATCGAGATGCGTGGAATCGAATCCAGTAGAATAGATTAGATTAGGGTAGGATGGAATAGAGTAGACTTGAACACAGTAGAAGAGAATGGAAAGGATACAATAGAATAGAGTAGAAAAGGGTAGAGCAGAGCAGAATAGTGTAGAGTAGAATAGAGTAGAGTAGAACAGAGTCGAATCAAGCTGAATGGAGACGAAACGAGACAAATCGCGTCGACTGGCGTCGAATCCCATCGAATCAATTACAGTAGGGTATAGTAGAAGAGCGTAGAATGGAGTAGAATGGTGTGCAATGGAATCGAGTAGAGTAGAAAAGAGCTGAAGAGAGCCGAAGAGGGCCAAAGAGGGCCAAATCGAGCTGAATTGAGCGAAATCGAGCCGAATCCAGTGAATCGAGCCTAATGGAGCCAAATCGAGCCTAATCGAGCTGAATCGACACTATTCGAGACAAATGGAGCCGAATGGACATGAATCACACCGATTCGGCCCCTAGTCGCGTCAAAATGTCTCGAATTCAATTGAATAGACTAGAGTAGGGGAGGTTCGGGTAGGCTAGAGTAGGGTAGAATAGAGTAGAATAGAATAAAACAGAACAGAACACAACAAAATAGAACAGAACAACACAGAACGAATACAGAAAAGAGTAGGCTAGAGTAGAATAGAGGGGAATAGAGTAGAGTAGAATAGATTTGAACAGAGCCAAATCGAGCCGAATCACGTCGAAATGGGTTGAATCAAATCCAATCAAGTGGATTACAATACCTTAGAGTTGGGTAGCACAGGGTAGGGTAGAATAGAGTAGAATCGTACAGAACAGAGTAGAAACAATACAATAGAGTAGAGAAGAGTAGAATAGAGCTGAATAGAGCCAAATGCAGACAAAATGAGAGGAATCGTGTAGAAGCAAGTAGAGTAAATTAGAGTGGTGTTGTGTAGGGTAGAGCAGAATAGAGTAGAATAGTGTAGAATAGTGTGGAATGAATAGAATGGAGTAGAATGGAGTCAAATAGAAACGAATAGAGTAGAAAAGAGTCGAATGGAGCAGAATAGGGCCGAAGAAGGCCAAATCGAGCAGATTCGAAGCGATTCAAGCCAAAACAAGCTGAATGGAGCCTAACTGAGCCGAATAGAGCCAAATCGAGCCGAATCGAGCCGATTCAAGCTTCATCGCCTCGAATCGCGTTCAACGCGTCAAATCCAATCGAGACGTATAGATTAGAGAAGGGGAGGGGAGGGGAGGGGAGAATAGAACAGAGTAGAGTGGAATAGAAGAGATTAGAACAGAATAGAAGGAATAGAATCGAGTAGAATAGAGTGGAAAAGAGTAGAGTCGAATACAGTCAAATAGAGCCGAATAAGCTGAATAGAGACGAATGGAGCTGAATACAGCCGAAAAGAGCTGTATACTGCCGAATCACACCTAATCGAGCGGAATCAAGCAGAATCGCACTGACTGTCACCGAACAGCGTCGAATCGAATCAGGTCGAATCGAGTCGAGTCACATCGTTTTGAATCAAACAAGGTCAAATCGCTTCATATCGTGTCGAATCCCATCGAATCACGTCGAATAACTTCGAATTGCGTCAAACCTCAGAGAATCCTACTGAATCACGTCGAGTCGCATGGAATCTCATCAAATCCCTTCAGATTTGCCAAATCCAGTCAAGTCCTATCAAATCGCTTTGCACGGAATCGAATTGAATCCAATAGATTAAAGTAGGGTAGGTTCGGGTGGGGTGCCGTTGGGTCGGGTAGGGTAGAATAGAATAGAGTACAACAGAATAGGAGAGAATAGAACAGAACAGAAAGAATACAACAGAATAGAATAGAGTCAAAGAGAGAGAACATAGCCGAATTGAGCCGAGTGGAGACAAAACGAGACGAATCACGTCCGGTTGCTTCGAATCGCGTCAAATCAAATCGAATCGATTAGAAGAGATTAGGGTAGGGAAGGGTAGAATAGAAGAGAGGAAAATAGTGAGGAATGGAGTTGAACGGAGTCCAATAGAGACGGATAGATATGAATAGAGTACAAAAGAGTCGAATAGAGCAGAATAGGGCCGAATAGGACCAAATAAGGCCTAATTGAGCAGAATCCAGCAGAATCGATGGAATTCCAGCCTAATCGAGCCGAGTGGAGTGAAATGGAGCCAAGTCGAGCCGAATAGAGCCGATTCGAACTGAATCGAGCTGATTCAAGCCTAATCGCGTCAAATCGCGTGGAAATACGTCACATCGAAACTAATCAAATAGATTAAGGAAGGGTAGGGTAGGGGCGGGTGGGTAGAATAGAACAGAATAGTACAGAATAGAATATAGTACAGTAGGGTAGAGTAGAGAGAGTAAAGCAGACAAGAGTAGAGCAGAGTAGAATTGAGTCAAATAGAGCCAAAGAGTGCAGGATATACCTGAATAGAGCCAATTCTGGCCGAATCGAGTCAAATGGAAACAAAACGAGATGAATCACACCAAATTGCTTCGAATCGCATCCAATCGAATAGAGTATCGTAGGGTAGAGTAGAACAGAATAGAGTAGAATTGCATAGAATGGAGAAGAGTGGAGTCAAATGGAGTCGAAAAGAGACAAATAGAGTAGAAAAGAGTCGAGTCAAGCCAAATAGGGCCGAATAAGGCTGAACCGAGTGGAAATGAGCTGAATTGAAGCGATTCGAGCCAAATCGAGCTGAATCGAGCTGATGTTGTGGACTCGAGCCGACTCAAGCGTGATGGTGTCCGGTCGCATCGAAATGCTTTGAATCGAATCAAATGGAATCGATTAGAATAGGTTAGGGTAGGGTAGTTTATGATAGGAAGACTAGGGTAGATGCAAGTAGACTACATTAGAGTAGACAAGAGAAGGCTAGAGTAGAAGCCTAGACTAGTAAGCTGGACTAGTCAGCTAGACTAGTGGCATAGAGCAGTAGCCTAGACAACTAGTCTTGAATAGTACCCTAAGTCAGTAATCTGAACGAGTACCCTTGCCTGAACTCTTAGCCTAATCTAGTACCCTTGCCTTAACTAGTAGTCCTAACAAGTACCCTTGGCTTAACTAGTAGTCTTCACTAGTACCCTTGCCTTCACTAGTAGTATGTCCTTAACAAGTAGCCTGAACTGGTACCCTTGCCTTAACCAGTACCCTCAACAAGTACCCATGCCTTAACTAGTAGCCTGGCCTTAACTAGTAGCCTGAACTAGTACACTTGCCTTAAGGAGTACCCTTGCCCGAACTACTCCCCTTAATTAGGACCCTTATTGAGTAACCCTAAGTAGTAGAGTATGGTACGGTGGGGTAGCATAGGGTAGGGAAGCATACGGTGGAACAGAGAAAATAGAAGGAAATAGAATAGAACAGCATAGGTCAGGGTAGGTTACCTTAGTGCGGGGTATGGTAGAGTAGCATAGGATGGAATCGAGAAAATAGAAAAGGAGACTAGAAAAGAGCAGACTAGATTAGGATAGGCTAGGGTGGGGGAGGGTTTTGTAGAATACAGTAGTGTAGAATGGAATAGAATGGTGTGGAATGGAGTCAAATGGATTCAAACAGAGATGAATAGAGTAGAAAAGAGTTGAATAGAGCCGAATAACGCTGAATAGGACCACATATGACCAAAATGAGCCGAATCGAGTCGAGTCGACCAGATTCGGGATGAATGGAGCCTAGTGGAGCTGAAATGAGCCAAATAGAGACAAACTGAACCCAGCAAAATCAAGCCAAAACACACTTAATTGCATCCTATTGCATCGGATCTCGTCGAATTCCATCAAATCCCACCAAAACGCATCAAATCTCGCGGAATCTCACCGAATGCCATCGAATTGTCTCAAATCGGGTCGAATGGTGTCAAACTGAATGGAATCGAATTAAATTGAATAGATTGGAGTAGTGTAGGTTAGACTGGGATTCAGTAGGGAAGGGCACAGAAGAATAGAATAGAGTAGAACAGAAGAGAATACCAAGAGTAGAATGGAGTAGAGTTGAGTAGAGTGGAATAGTCAGAGTCGGGTAGTGCAGAATATAGATGAATAGATCCAATTCAAGCCGAATCGATTCGAATGGAGAGGAAAGGAGACAAATCGTGATGAATCGAATCGATTAGAATAGATTAGAGTAGGGTAGGGTAGAACAGAATAGAATAGAGTAGAAAAGAGTAGAATGGTGTGGAAGGGAGTTGAATGGAGCCAAATAGAGACAAATAAAGTAGAAAGGGTTGAGTAGAGCTGAACAGGGCTGAATAAGGTTCACTCGAGCCTAATTATGCTGAATTGAGCAGAATCGAGACGAATTGACCCAATTCAAGCCAAATAGAGCTAAATCGAGCCGATTCAAGCCTAATCACATGGAATCGCGTCAAAATGCGTTGAATCGAATAGATTAGAGTAGAGGAGGGTACGGCAGGAGAGGCTAGACTACAACACAACAGAACACAATAGAAAGAAGAGAATAGAATTAAGTAGAGTCGGG
Organism: Loxodonta africana; assembly: GCF_030014295.1. Classification (NCBI taxonomy): domain Eukaryota; kingdom Metazoa; phylum Chordata; class Mammalia; order Proboscidea; family Elephantidae; genus Loxodonta; species Loxodonta africana. Next base: position 187,761 of record NW_026974905.1, on the reverse strand, counting down.
TCCAGTAGAATAGAGTCAAATTGAGTTGAAGAGAGCCGAAAAGAGCCAAACAGAGCTGAATACAGCCGAATTGACCAAATTCAAGGTGAATCGAGATGAATCATGTCGAGTCGTCTGAAACGTGTCGAATCGAATCAAATAGATTAGTGTGGGGAAGGTAAGGCTACGGTAGGGTAGAGAAGAATAGAATAGAGTAGAATAGAACAGAACAGAAAGAATCGAGTAGACTAGAGTCAAATAGAGTCGAATACTGCCAAAAAGAGCCGAATAGAGTGGAAAAGAGCCGAATAGAACCGAATCGAGTTTAATGGAGCAGAAAGGAGATGAATCGAGCCGATATGACCCGAATCAGGTCGAATCCCATTCAAGTGTGTCGAATAGCATAGAACAGATTACACTAGGCTAAGTTAGGGTAGGGTAGGGTAGAATAGAGTGCAGTAGAACAGAACAGAAGAGAACTGAACTGAAAGAATAGGGTCGAGACGAGCAGAGTATAGAAGAGTAGAGTCGAACATTGCCGAATAGAGCCAAATAGAGCCCAAAAGAGCTAAATGGATAGAAACCAAGACAAATCACGCCGAATCCTGTGGAATCGTGCCGTATCGCGTCGAATCCCGTCGAATTGCATTGAATCTGATCAATTCCAATCCAATCAAATAGAATAGACTACAGTAGGGTAGAGTACAATACAATACAGTAGACAATAGTTTAGGATGGAGTAGAATGGTGTAGCATGGAGTCGAGTGGAGTCGAAAAGAGATAATAGAGTTGAGTAGAGTCTAATAGAGCCGAATAGAGCTGAATAGAGCCTATTCGAGCTGACTGGAGCCGAATGGAGCCGATTAGAGCTGAACCGAACCGATTTGAGCCGATTGGGGATGAATGGAGTGGAAAGGAGCCGATTTGAGCCGAATCGCATCGAGATGCGTGGAATCGAATCCAGTAGAATAGATTAGATTAGGGTAGGATGGAATAGAGTAGACTTGAACACAGTAGAAGAGAATGGAAAGGATACAATAGAATAGAGTAGAAAAGGGTAGAGCAGAGCAGAATAGTGTAGAGTAGAATAGAGTAGAGTAGAACAGAGTCGAATCAAGCTGAATGGAGACGAAACGAGACAAATCGCGTCGACTGGCGTCGAATCCCATCGAATCAATTACAGTAGGGTATAGTAGAAGAGCGTAGAATGGAGTAGAATGGTGTGCAATGGAATCGAGTAGAGTAGAAAAGAGCTGAAGAGAGCCGAAGAGGGCCAAAGAGGGCCAAATCGAGCTGAATTGAGCGAAATCGAGCCGAATCCAGTGAATCGAGCCTAATGGAGCCAAATCGAGCCTAATCGAGCTGAATCGACACTATTCGAGACAAATGGAGCCGAATGGACATGAATCACACCGATTCGGCCCCTAGTCGCGTCAAAATGTCTCGAATTCAATTGAATAGACTAGAGTAGGGGAGGTTCGGGTAGGCTAGAGTAGGGTAGAATAGAGTAGAATAGAATAAAACAGAACAGAACACAACAAAATAGAACAGAACAACACAGAACGAATACAGAAAAGAGTAGGCTAGAGTAGAATAGAGGGGAATAGAGTAGAGTAGAATAGATTTGAACAGAGCCAAATCGAGCCGAATCACGTCGAAATGGGTTGAATCAAATCCAATCAAGTGGATTACAATACCTTAGAGTTGGGTAGCACAGGGTAGGGTAGAATAGAGTAGAATCGTACAGAACAGAGTAGAAACAATACAATAGAGTAGAGAAGAGTAGAATAGAGCTGAATAGAGCCAAATGCAGACAAAATGAGAGGAATCGTGTAGAAGCAAGTAGAGTAAATTAGAGTGGTGTTGTGTAGGGTAGAGCAGAATAGAGTAGAATAGTGTAGAATAGTGTGGAATGAATAGAATGGAGTAGAATGGAGTCAAATAGAAACGAATAGAGTAGAAAAGAGTCGAATGGAGCAGAATAGGGCCGAAGAAGGCCAAATCGAGCAGATTCGAAGCGATTCAAGCCAAAACAAGCTGAATGGAGCCTAACTGAGCCGAATAGAGCCAAATCGAGCCGAATCGAGCCGATTCAAGCTTCATCGCCTCGAATCGCGTTCAACGCGTCAAATCCAATCGAGACGTATAGATTAGAGAAGGGGAGGGGAGGGGAGGGGAGAATAGAACAGAGTAGAGTGGAATAGAAGAGATTAGAACAGAATAGAAGGAATAGAATCGAGTAGAATAGAGTGGAAAAGAGTAGAGTCGAATACAGTCAAATAGAGCCGAATAAGCTGAATAGAGACGAATGGAGCTGAATACAGCCGAAAAGAGCTGTATACTGCCGAATCACACCTAATCGAGCGGAATCAAGCAGAATCGCACTGACTGTCACCGAACAGCGTCGAATCGAATCAGGTCGAATCGAGTCGAGTCACATCGTTTTGAATCAAACAAGGTCAAATCGCTTCATATCGTGTCGAATCCCATCGAATCACGTCGAATAACTTCGAATTGCGTCAAACCTCAGAGAATCCTACTGAATCACGTCGAGTCGCATGGAATCTCATCAAATCCCTTCAGATTTGCCAAATCCAGTCAAGTCCTATCAAATCGCTTTGCACGGAATCGAATTGAATCCAATAGATTAAAGTAGGGTAGGTTCGGGTGGGGTGCCGTTGGGTCGGGTAGGGTAGAATAGAATAGAGTACAACAGAATAGGAGAGAATAGAACAGAACAGAAAGAATACAACAGAATAGAATAGAGTCAAAGAGAGAGAACATAGCCGAATTGAGCCGAGTGGAGACAAAACGAGACGAATCACGTCCGGTTGCTTCGAATCGCGTCAAATCAAATCGAATCGATTAGAAGAGATTAGGGTAGGGAAGGGTAGAATAGAAGAGAGGAAAATAGTGAGGAATGGAGTTGAACGGAGTCCAATAGAGACGGATAGATATGAATAGAGTACAAAAGAGTCGAATAGAGCAGAATAGGGCCGAATAGGCCCAAATAAGGCCTAATTGAGCAGAATCCAGCAGAATCGATGGAATTCCAGCCTAATCGAGCCGAGTGGAGTGAAATGGAGCCAAGACGAGCCGAATAGAGCCGATTCGAACTGAATCGAGCTGATTCAAGCCTAATCGCGTCAAATCGCGTGGAAATACGTCACATCGAAACTAATCAAATAGATTAAGGAAGGGTAGGGTAGGGGCGGGTGGGTAGAATAGAACAGAATAGTACAGAATAGAATATAGTACAGTAGGGTAGAGTAGAGAGAGTAAAGCAGACAAGAGTAGAGCAGAGTAGAATTGAGTCAAATAGAGCCAAAGAGTGCAGGATATACCTGAATAGAGCCAATTCTGGCCGAATCGAGTCAAATGGAAACAAAACGAGATGAATCACACCAAATTGCTTCGAATCGCATCCAATCGAATAGAGTATCGTAGGGTAGAGTAGAACAGAATAGAGTAGAATTGCATAGAATGGAGAAGAGTGGAGTCAAATGGAGTCGAAAAGAGACAAATAGAGTAGAAAAGAGTCGAGTCAAGCCAAATAGGGCCGAATAAGGCTGAACCGAGTGGAAATGAGCTGAATTGAAGCGATTCGAGCCAAATCGAGCTGAATCGAGCTGATGTTGTGGACTCGAGCCGACTCAAGCGTGATGGTGTCCGGTCGCATCGAAATGCTTTGAATCGAATCAAATGGAATCGATTAGAATAGGTTAGGGTAGGGTAGTTTATGATAGGAAGACTAGGGTAGATGCAAGTAGACTACATTAGAGTAGACAAGAGAAGGCTAGAGTAGAAGCCTAGACTAGTAAGCTGGACTAGTCAGCTAGACTAGTGGCATAGAGCAGTAGCCTAGACAACTAGTCTTGAATAGTACCCTAAGTCAGTAATCTGAACGAGTACCCTTGCCTGAACTCTTAGCCTAATCTAGTACCCTTGCCTTAACTAGTAGTCCTAACAAGTACCCTTGGCTTAACTAGTAGTCTTCACTAGTACCCTTGCCTTCACTAGTAGTATGTCCTTAACAAGTAGCCTGAACTGGTACCCTTGCCTTAACCAGTACCCTCAACAAGTACCCATGCCTTAACTAGTAGCCTGGCCTTAACTAGTAGCCTGAACTAGTACACTTGCCTTAAGGAGTACCCTTGCCCGAACTACTCCCCTTAATTAGGACCCTTATTGAGTAACCCTAAGTAGTAGAGTATGGTACGGTGGGGTAGCATAGGGTAGGGAAGCATACGGTGGAACAGAGAAAATAGAAGGAAATAGAATAGAACAGCATAGGTCAGGGTAGGTTACCTTAGTGCGGGGTATGGTAGAGTAGCATAGGATGGAATCGAGAAAATAGAAAAGGAGACTAGAAAAGAGCAGACTAGATTAGGATAGGCTAGGGTGGGGGAGGGTTTTGTAGAATACAGTAGTGTAGAATGGAATAGAATGGTGTGGAATGGAGTCAAATGGATTCAAACAGAGATGAATAGAGTAGAAAAGAGTTGAATAGAGCCGAATAACGCTGAATAGGACCACATATGACCAAAATGAGCCGAATCGAGTCGAGTCGACCAGATTCGGGATGAATGGAGCCTAGTGGAGCTGAAATGAGCCAAATAGAGACAAACTGAACCCAGCAAAATCAAGCCAAAACACACTTAATTGCATCCTATTGCATCGGATCTCGTCGAATTCCATCAAATCCCACCAAAACGCATCAAATCTCGCGGAATCTCACCGAATGCCATCGAATTGTCTCAAATCGGGTCGAATGGTGTCAAACTGAATGGAATCGAATTAAATTGAATAGATTGGAGTAGTGTAGGTTAGACTGGGATTCAGTAGGGAAGGGCACAGAAGAATAGAATAGAGTAGAACAGAAGAGAATACCAAGAGTAGAATGGAGTAGAGTTGAGTAGAGTGGAATAGTCAGAGTCGGGTAGTGCAGAATATAGATGAATAGATCCAATTCAAGCCGAATCGATTCGAATGGAGAGGAAAGGAGACAAATCGTGATGAATCGAATCGATTAGAATAGATTAGAGTAGGGTAGGGTAGAACAGAATAGAATAGAGTAGAAAAGAGTAGAATGGTGTGGAAGGGAGTTGAATGGAGCCAAATAGAGACAAATAAAGTAGAAAGGGTTGAGTAGAGCTGAACAGGGCTGAATAAGGTTCACTCGAGCCTAATTATGCTGAATTGAGCAGAATCGAGACGAATTGACCCAATTCAAGCCAAATAGAGCTAAATCGAGCCGATTCAAGCCTAATCACATGGAATCGCGTCAAAATGCGTTGAATCGAATAGATTAGAGTAGAGGAGGGTACGGCAGGAGAGGCTAGACTACAACACAACAGAACACAATAGAAAGAAGAGAATAGAATTAAGTAGAGTCGGGTCCAGTAGAATAGAGTCAAATTGAGTTGAAGAGAGCCGAAAAGAGCCAAACAGAGCTGAATACAGCCGAATTGACCAAATTCAAGGTGAATCGAGATGAATCATGTCGAGTCGTCTGAAACGTGTCGAATCGAATCAAATAGATTAGTGTGGGGAAGGTAAGGCTACGGTAGGGTAGAGAAGAATAGAATAGAGTAGAATAGAACAGAACAGAAAGAATCGAGTAGACTAGAGTCAAATAGAGTCGAATACTGCCAAAAAGAGCCGAATAGAGTGGAAAAGAGCCGAATAGAACCGAATCGAGTTTAATGGAGCAGAAAGGAGATGAATCGAGCCGATATGACCCGAATCAGGTCGAATCCCATTCAAGTGTGTCGAATAGCATAGAACAGATTACACTAGGCTAAGTTAGGGTAGGGTAGGGTAGAATAGAGTGCAGTAGAACAGAACAGAAGAGAACTGAACTGAAAGAATAGGGTCGAGACGAGCAGAGTATAGAAGAGTAGAGTAGAGTCGAACATTGCCGAATAGAGCCAAATAGAGCCCAAAAGAGCTAAATGGATAGAAACCAAGACAAATCACGCCGAATCCTGTGGAATCGTGCCGTATCGCGTCGAATCCCGTCGAATTGCATTGAATCTGATCAATTCCAATCCAATCAAATAGAATATACTACAGTAGGGTAGAGTACAATACAATACAGTAGAGAATAGTTTAGGATGGAGTAGAATGGTGTAGCATGGAGTCGAGTGGAGTCGAAAAGAGATAATAGAGTTGAGTAGAGTCTAATAGAGCCGAATAGAGCTGAATAGAGCCTATTCGAGCTGACTGGAGCCGATTAGAGCTGAACCGAACCGATTTGAGCCGATTGGGGATGAATGGAGTGGAAAGGAGCCGATTTGAGCCGAATCGCATCGAGATGCGTGGAATCGAATCCAGTAGAATAGATTAGATTAGGGTAGGATGGAATAGAGTAGACTTGAACACAGTAGAAGAGAATGGAAAAGATACATTAGAATATAGTAGAAAAGGGTAGAGCAGAGCAGAATAGTGTAGAGTAGAATAGAGTAGAGTAGAACAGAGTCGAATCAAGCTGAATGGAGACGAAACGAGACAAATCGCGTCGACTGGCGTCGAATCCCATCGAATCAATTACAGTAGGGTATAGTAGAAGAGCGTAGAATGGAGTAGAATGGTGTGCAATGGAATCGAGTAGAGTAGAAAAGAGCTGAAGAGAGCCGAATAGGGCCAAAGAGGGCCAAATCGAGCTGAATTGAGCGAAATCGAGCCGAATCCAGTGAATCGAGCCTAATGGAGCCAAATCGAGCCTAATCGAGCTGAATCGACACTATTCGAGACAAATGGAGCCGAATGGACATGAATCACACCGATTCGGCCCCTAGTCGCGTCAAAATTTCTCGAATTCAATCGAATAGACTAGAGTAGGGGAGGTTCGGGTAGGCTAGAGTAGGGTAGAATAGAGTAGAATAGAATAAAACAGAACAGAACACAACAAAATAGAACAGAACAACACAGAACGAATACAGAAAAGAGTAGGCGAGAGTAGAATAGAGGGGAATAGAGTAGAGTAGAATAGATTTGAACAGAGCCAAATCGAGCCGAATCACGTCGAAATGGGTTGAATCAAATCCAATCAAGTGGATTACAATACCTTAGAGTTGGGTAGCACAGGGTAGGGTAGAATAGAGTAGAATCGTACAGAACAGAGTAGAAACAATACAATAGAGTAGAGAAGAGTAGAATAGAGCTGAATAGAGCCAAATGCAGACAAAATGAGAGGAATCGTGTAGAAGCAAGTAGAGTAAATTAGAGTGGTGTTGGGTAGGGTAGAGCAGAATAGAGTAGAATAGTGTAGAATAGTGTGGAATGAATAGAATGGAGTAGAATGGAGTCAAATAGAAACGAATAGAGTAGAAAAGAGTCGAATAGAGCAGAATAGGGCCGAAGAAGGCCAAATCGAGCAGATTCGAAGCGATTCAAGCCCAAACAAGCTGAATGGAGCCTAACTGAGCCGAATAGAGCCAAATCGAGCCGAATCGAGCCGATTCAAGCTTCATCGCCTCGAATCGCGTTCAACGCGTCAAATCCAATCGAGACGTATAGATTAGAGAAGGGGAGGGGAGGGGAGGGGAGAACAGAACAGAGTAGAGTGGAATAGAAGAGATTAGAACAGAATAGAAGGAATAGAATCGAGTAGAATAGAGTGGAAAAGAGTAGAGTCGAATACAGTCGAATAGAGCCGAATAAGCTGAATAGAGACGAATGGAGCTGAATACAGCCGAAAAGAGCTGTATACTGCCGAATCACACCTAATCGAGCGGAATCAAGCAGAATCGCACTGACTGTCACCGAACAGCGTCGAATCGAATCAGGTCGAATCGAGTCGAGTCACATCGTTTTGAATCAAACAAGGTCAAATCGCTTCATATCGTGTCGAATCCCATCGAATCACGTCGAATAACTTCGAATTGCGTCAAACCTCAGAGAATCCTACTGAATCACGTCGAGTCGCATGGAATCTCATCAAATCCCTTCAGATTTGCCGAATCCAGTCAAGTCCTATCAAATCGCTTTGCACGGAATCGAATTGAATCCAATAGATTAAAGTAGGGTAGGTTCGGGTGGGGTGCCGTTGGGTCGGGTAGGGTAGAATAGAATAGAGTACAACAGAATAGGAGAGAATAGAACAGAACAGAAAGAATACAACAGAATAGAATAGAGTCAAAGAGAGAGAACATAGCCGAATTGAGCCGAGTGGAGACAAAACGAGACGAATCACGTCCGGTTGCTTCGAATCGCGTCAAATCAAATCGAATCGATTAGAAGAGATTAGGGTAGGGAAGGGTAGAATAGAAGAGAGGAAAATAGTGAGGAATGGAGTTGAACGGAGTCCAATAGAGACGGATAGATATGAATAGAGTACAAAAGAGTCGAATAGAGCAGAATAGGGCCGAATAGGCCCAAATAAGGCCTAATTGAGCAGAATCCAGCAGAATCGATGGAATTCGAGCCTAATCGAGCCGAATGGAGTGAAATGGAGCCAAGTCGAGCCGAATAGAGCCGATTCGAACTGAATCGAGCTGATTCAAGCCTAATCGCGTCAAATCGCGTGGAAATACGTCACATCGAAACTAATCAAATAGATTAAGGAAGGGTAGGGTAGGGGCGGGTGGGTAGAATAGAACAGAATAGTACAGAATAGAATATAGTACAGTAGGGTAGAGTAGAGAGTAAAGCAGACAAGAGTAGAGCAGAGTAGAATTGAGTCAAATAGAGTCAAAGAGTGCAGGATATACCTGAATAGAGCCAATTCTGGCCGAATCGAGTCAAATGGAAACAAAACGAGATGAATCACACCAAATTGCTTCGAATCGCATCCAATCGAATAGAGTATCGTAGGGTAGAGTAGAACAGAATAGAGTAGAATTGCATAGAATGGAGAAGAGTGGAGTCAAATGGAGTCGAAAAGAGACAAATAGAGTAGAAAAGAGTCGAGTCAAGCCAAATAGGGCCGAATAAGGCTGAACCGAGTGGAAATGAGCTGAATTGAAGCGATTCGAGCCAAATCGAGCTGAATCGAGCTGATGTTGCGGACTCGAGCCGACTCAAGCGTGATGGTGTCCGGTCGCATCGAAATGCTTTGAATCGAATCAAATGGAATCGATTAGAATAGGTTAGGGTAGGGTAGTTTATGATAGGAAGACTAGGGTAGATGCAAGTAGACTACATTAGAGTAGACAAGAGAAGGCTAGAGTAGAAGCCTAGACTAGTAAGCTGGACTAGTCAGCTAGACTAGTGGCATAGAGCAGTAGCCTAGACAACTAGTCTTGAATAGTACCCTAAGTCAGTAATCTGAACGAGTACCCTTGCCTGAACTCTCAGCCTAATCTAGTACCCTTGCCTTAACTAGTAGTCCTAACAAGTACCCTTGGCTTAACTAGTAGTCTTCACTAGTACCCTTGCCTTCACTAGTAGTATGTCCTTAACAAGTAGCCTGAACTGGTACCCTTGCCTTAACCAGTACCCTCAACAAGTACCCATGCCTTAACTAGTAGCCTGGCCTTAACTAGTGCCCTTGCATAACTAGTACCCTGGCCTTAACTAGTAGCCTGAATTAGTACACTTGCCTTAAGGAGTACCCTTGCCCGAACTACTCCCCTTAATTAGGACCCTTATTGAGTAACCCTAAGTAGTAGAGTATGGTACGGTGGGGTAGCATAGGGTAGGGAAGCATACGGTGGAACAGAGAAAATAGAAGGAAATAGAATAGAACAGCATAGGTCAGGGTAGGTTAGCTTAGTGCAGGGTATGGTAGAGTAGCATAGGATGGAATCGAGAAAATAGAAAAGGAGACTAGAAAAGAGCAGACTAGATTAGGATAGGCTAGGGTGGGGGAGGGTTTTGTAGAATACAGTAGTGTAGAATGGAATAGAATGGTGTGGAATGGAGTCAAATGGATTCAAACAGAGATGAATAGAGTAGAAAAGAGTTGAATAGAGCCGAATAACGCTGAATAGGACCACATATGACCAAAATGAGCCGAATCGAGTCGAGTCGACCAGATTCGGGATGAATGGAGCCTAGTGGAGCTGAAATGAGCCAAATAGAGACAAACTGAACCCAGCAAAATCAAGCCAAAACACACTTAATTGCATCCTATTGCATCGGATCTCGTCGAATTCCATCAAATCCCACCAAAACGCATCAAATCTCGCGGAATCTCACCGAATCCCATCGAATTGTCTCAAATCGGGTCGAATGGTGTCAAACTGAATGGAATCGAATTAAATTGAATAGATTGGAGTAGTGTAGGTTAGACTGGGATTCAGTAGGGAAGGGCACAGAAGAATAGAATAGAGTAGAACAGAAGAGAATACCAAGAGTAGAATGGAGTAGAGTTGAGTAGAGTGGAATAGTCAGAGTCGGGTAGTGCAGAATATAGATGAATAGATCCAATTCAAGCCGAATCGATTCGAATGGAGAGGAAAGGAGACAAATCGTGATGAATCGAATCGATTAGAATAGATTAGAGTAGGGTAGGGTAGAACAGAATAGAATAGAGTAGAAAAGAGTAGAATGGTGTGGAAGGGAGTTGAATGGAGCCAAATAGAGACAAATAAAGTAGAAAGGGTTGAGTAGAGCTGAACAGGGCTGAATAAGGTTCACTCGAGCCTAATTATGCTGAATTGAGCAGAATCGAGACGAATTGACCCAATTCAAGCCAAATAGAGCTAAATCGAGCCGATTCAAGCCTAATCACATGGAATCGCGTCAAAATGCGTTGAATCGAATAGATTAGAGTAGAGGAGGGTACGGCAGGAGAGGCTAGACTACAACACAACAGAACACAATAGAAAGAAGAGAATAGAATTAAGTAGAGTCGGGTCCAGTAGAATAGAGTCAAATTGAGTTGAAGAGAGCCGAAAAGAGCCAAACAGAGCTGAATACAGCCGAATTGACCAAATTCAAGGTGAATCGAGATGAATCATGTCGAGTCGTCTGAAACGTGTCGAATCGAATCAAATAGATTAGTGTGGGGAAGGTAAGGCTACGGTAGGGTAGAGAAGAATAGAATAGAGTAGAATAGAACAGAACAGAAAGAATCGAGTAGACTAGAGTCAAATAGAGTCGAATACTGCCAAAAAGAGCCGAATAGAGTGGAAAAGAGCCGAATAGAACCGAATCGAGTTTAATGGAGCAGAAAGGAGATGAATCGAGCCGATATGACCCGAATCAGGTCGAATCCCATTCAAGTGTGTCGAATAGCATAGAACAGATTACACTAGGCTAAGTTAGGGTAGGGTAGGGTAGAATAGAGTGCAGTAGAACAGAACAGAAGAGAACTGAACTGAAAGAATAGGGTCGAGACGAGCAGAGTATAGAAGAGTAGCGTAGAGTCGAACATTGCCGAATAGAGCCAAATAGAGCCCAAAAGAGCTAAATGGATAGAAACCAAGACAAATCACGCCGAATCCCGTGGAATCGTGCCGTATCGCGTCGAATCCCGTCGAATTGCATTGAATCTGATCAATTCCAATCCAATCAAATAGAATAGACTACAGTAGGGTAGAGTACAATACAATACAGTAGAGAATAGTTTAGGATGGAGTAGAATGGTGTAGCATGGAGTCGAGTGGAGTCGAAAAGAGATAATAGAGTTGAGTAGAGTCTAATAGAGCCGAATAGAGCTGAATAGAGCCTATTCGAGCTGACTGGAGCCGATTAGAGCTGAACCGAACCGATTTGAGCCGATTGGGGATGAATGGAGTGGAAAGGAGCCGATTTGAGCCGAATCGCATCGAGATGCGTGGAATCGAATCCAGTAGAATAGATTAGATTAGAGTAGGATGGAATAGAGTAGACTTGAACACAGTAGAAGAGAATGGAAAAGATACATTAGAATATAGTAGAAAAGGGTAGAGCAGAGCAGAATAGTGTAGAGTAGAATAGAGTAGAGTAGAACAGAGTCGAATCAAGCTGAATGGAGACGAAACGAGACAAATCGCGTCGACTGGCGTCGAATCCCATCGAATCAATTACAGTAGGGTATAGTAGAAGAGCGTAGAATGGAGTAGAATGGTGTGCAATGGAATCGAGTAGAGTAGAAAAGAGCTGAAGAGAGCCGAATAGGGCCAAAGAGGGCCAAATCGAGCTGAATTGAGCGAAATCGAGCCGAATCCAGTGAATCGAGCCTAATGGAGCCAAATCGAGCCTAATCGAGCTGAATCGACACTATTCGAGACAAATGGAGCCGAATGGACATGAATCACACCGATTCGGCCCCTAGTCGCGTCAAAATTTCTCGAATTCAATCGAATAGACTAGAGTAGGGGAGGTTCGGGTAGGCTAGAGTAGGGTAGAATAGAGTAGAATAGAATAAAACAGAACAGAACACAACAAAATAGAACAGAACAACACAGAACGAATACAGAAAAGAGTAGGCGAGAGTAGAATAGAGGGGAATAGAGTAGAGTAGAATAGATTTGAACAGAGCCAAATCGAGCCGAATCACGTCGAAATGGGTTGAATCAAATCCAATCAAGTGGATTACAATACCTTAGAGTTGGGTAGCACAGGGTAGGGTAGAATAGAGTAGAATCGTACAGAACAGAGTAGAAACAATACAATAGAGTAGAGAAGAGTAGAATAGAGCTGAATAGAGCCAAATGCAGACAAAATGAGAGGAATCGTGTAGAAGCAAGTAGAGTAAATTAGAGTGGTGTTGGGTAGGGTAGAGCAGAATAGAGTAGAATAGTGTAGAATAGTGTGGAATGAATAGAATGGAGTAGAATGGAGTCAAATAGAAACGAATAGAGTAGAAAAGAGTCGAATAGAGCAGAATAGGGCCGAAGAAGGCCAAATCGAGCAGATTCGAAGCGATTCAAGCCAAAACAAGCTGAATGGAGCCTAACTGAGCCGAATAGAGCCAAATCGAGCCGAATAGAGCCGATTCAAGCTTCATCGCCTCGAATCGCGTTCAACGCGTCAAATCCAATCGAGACGTATAGATTAGAGAAGGGGAGGGCAGGGGAGGGGAGAACAGAACAGAGTAGAGTGGAATAGAAGAGATTAGAACAGAATAGAAGGAATAGAATCGAGTAGAATAGAGTGGAAAAGAGTAGAGTCGAATACAGTCGAATAGAGCCGAGTAAGCTGAATAGAGACGAATGGAGCTGAATACAGCCGAAAAGAGCTGTATACTGCCGAATCACACCTAATCGAGCGGAATCAAGCAGAATCGCACTGACTGTCACCGAACAGCGTCGAATCGAATCAGGTCGAATCGAGTCGAGTCACATCGTTTTGAATCAAACAAGGTCAAATCGCTTCATATCGTGTCGAATCCCATCGAATCACGTCGAATAACTTCGAATTGCGTCAAACCTCAGAGAATCCTACTGAATCACGTCGAGTCGCAGGGAATCTCATCAAATCCCTTCAGATTTGCCGAATCCAGTCAAGTCCTATCAAATCGCTTTGCACGGAATCGAATTGAATCCAATAGATTAAAGTAGGGTAGGTTCGGGTGGGGTGCCGTTGGGTCGGGTAGGGTAGAATAGAATAGAGTACAACAGAATAGGAGAGAATAGAACAGAACAGAAAGAATACAACAGAATAGAATAGAGTCAAAGAGAGAGAACATAGCCGAATTGAGCCGAGTGGAGACAAAACGAGACGAATCACGTCCGGTTGCTTCGAATCGCGTCAAATCAAATCGAATCGATTAGAAGAGATTAGGGTAGGGAAGGGTAGAATAGAAGAGAGGAAAATAGTGAGGAATGGAGTTGAACGGAGTCCAATAGAGACGGATAGATATGAATAGAGTACAAAAGAGTCGAATAGAGCAGAATAGGGCCGAATAGGCCCAAATAAGGCCTAATTGAGCAGAATCCAGCAGAATCGATGGAATTCGAGCCTAATCGAGCCGAATGGAGTGAAATGGAGCCAAGTCGAGCCGAATAGAGCCGATTCGAACTGAATCGAGCTGATTCAAGCCTAATCGCGTCAAATCGCGTGGAAATACGTCACATCGAAACTAATCAAATAGATTAAGGAAGGGTAGGGTAGGGGCGGGTGGGTAGAATAGAACAGAATAGTACAGAATAGAATATAGTACAGTAGGGTAGAGTAGAGAGAGTAAAGCAGACAAGAGTAGAGCAGAGTAGAATTGAGTCAAATAGAGTCAAAGAGTGCAGGATATACCTGAATAGAGCCAATTCTGGCCGAATCGAGTCAAATGGAAACAAAACGAGATGAATCACACCAAATTGCTTCGAATCGCATCCAATCGAATAGAGTATCGTAGGGTAGAGTAGAACAGAATAGAGTAGAATTGCATAGAATGGAGAAGAGTGGAGTCAAATGGAGTCGAAAAGAGACAAATAGAGTAGAAAAGAGTCGAGTCAAGCCAAATAGGGCCGAATAAGGCTGAACCGAGTGGAAATGAGCTGAATTGAAGCGATTCGAGCCAAATCGAGCTGAATCGAGCTGATGTTGCGGACTCGAGCCGACTCAAGCGTGATGGTGTCCGGTCGCATCGAAATGCTTTGAATCGAATCAAATGGAATCGATTAGAATAGGTTAGGGTAGGGTAGTTTATGATAGGAAGACTAGGGTAGATGCAAGTAGACTACATTAGAGTAGACAAGAGAAGGCTAGAGTAGAAGCCTAGACTAGTAAGCTGGACTAGTCAGCTAGACTAGTGGCATAGAGCAGTAGCCTAGACAACTAGTCTTGAATAGTACCCTAAGTCAGTAATCTGAACGAGTACCCTTGCCTGAACTCTCAGCCTAATCTAGTACCCTTGCCTTAACTAGTAGTCCTAACAAGTACCCTTGGCTTAACTAGTAGTCTTCACTAGTACCCTTGCCTTCACTAGTAGTATGTCCTTAACAAGTAGCCTGAACTGGTACCCTTGCCTTAACCAGTACCCTCAACAAGTACCCATGCCTTAACTAGTAGCCTGGCCTTAACTAGTGCCCTTGCATAACTAGTACCCTGGCCTTAACTAGTAGCCTGAATTAGTACACTTGCCTTAAGGAGTACCCTTGCCCGAACTACTCCCCTTAATTAGGACCCTTATTGAGTAACCCTAAGTAGTAGAGTATGGTACGGTGGGGTAGCATAGGGTAGGGAAGCATACGGTGGAACAGAGAAAATAGAAGGAAATAGAATAGAACAGCATAGGTCAGGGTAGGTTACCTTAGTGCAGGGTATGGTAGAGTAGCATAGGATGGAATCGAGAAAATAGAAAAGGAGACTAGAAAAGAGCAGACTAGATTAGGATAGGCTAGGGTGGGGGAGGGTTTTGTAGAATACAGTAGTGTAGAATGGAATAGAATGGTGTGGAATGGAGTCAAATGGATTCAAACAGAGATGAATAGAGTAGAAAAGAGTTGAATAGAGCCGAATAACGCTGAATAGGACCACATATGACCAAAATGAGCCGAATCGAGTCGAGTCGACCAGATTCGGGATGAATGGAGCCTAGTGGAGCTGAAATGAGCCAAATAGAGACAAACTGAACCCAGCAAAATCAAGCCAAAACACACTTAATTGCATCCTATTGCATCGGATCTCGTCGAATTCCATCAAATCCCACCAAAACGCATCAAATCTCGCGGAATCTCACCGAATCCCATCGAATTGTCTCAAATCGGGTCGAATGGTGTCAAACTGAATGGAATCGAATTAAATTGAATAGATTGGAGTAGTGTAGGTTAGACTGGGATTCAGTAGGGAAGGGCACAGAAGAATAGAATAGAGTAGAACAGAAGAGAATACCAAGAGTAGAATGGAGTAGAGTTGAGTAGAGTGGAATAGTCAGAGTCGGGTAGTGCAGAATATAGATGAATAGATCCAATTCAAGCCGAATCGATTCGAATGGAGAGGAAAGGAGACAAATCGTGATGAATCGAATCGATTAGAATAGATTAGAGTAGGGTAGGGTAGAACAGAATAGAATAGAGTAGAAAAGAGTAGAATGGTGTGGAAGGGAGTTGAATGGAGCCAAATAGAGACAAATAAAGTAGAAAGGGTTGAGTAGAGCTGAACAGGGCTGAATAAGGTTCACTCGAGCCTAATTATGCTGAATTGAGCAGAATCGAGACGAATTGACCCAATTCAAGCCAAATAGAGCTAAATCGAGCCGATTCAAGCCTAATCACATGGAATCGCGTCAAAATGCGTTGAATCGAATAGATTAGAGTAGAGGAGGGTACGGCAGGAGAGGCTAGACTACAACACAACAGAACACAATAGAAAGAAGAGAATAGAATTAAGTAGAGTCGGGTCCAGTAGAATAGAGTCAAATTGAGTTGAAGAGAGCCGAAAAGAGCCAAACAGAGCTGAATACAGCCGAATTGACCAAATTCAAGGTGAATCGAGATGAATCATGTCGAGTCGTCTGAAACGTGTCGAATCGAATCAAATAGATTAGTGTGGGGAAGGTAAGGCTACGGTAGGGTAGAGAAGAATAGAATAGAGTAGAATAGAACAGAACAGAAAGAATCGAGTAGACTAGAGTCAAATAGAGTCGAATACTGCCAAAAAGAGCCGAATAGAGTGGAAAAGAGCCGAATAGAACCGAATCGAGTTTAATGGAGCAGAAAGGAGATGAATCGAGCCGATATGACCCGAATCAGGTCGAATCCCATTCAAGTGTGTCGAATAGCATAGAACAGATTACACTAGGCTAAGTTAGGGTAGGGTAGGGTAGAATAGAGTGCAGTAGAACAGAACAGAAGAGAACTGAACTGAAAGAATAGGGTCGAGACGAGCAGAGTATAGAAGAGTAGAGTAGAGTCGAACATTGCCGAATAGAGCCAAATAGAGCCCAAAAGAGCTAAATGGATAGAAACCAAGACAAATCACGCCGAATCCCGTGGAATCGTGCCGTATCGCGTCGAATCCCGTCGAATTGCATTGAATCTGATCAATTCCAATCCAATCAAATAGAATAGACTACAGTAGGGTAGAGTACAATACAATACAGTAGAGAATAGTTTAGGATGGAGTAGAATGGTGTAGCATGGAGTCGAGTGGAGTCGAAAAGAGATAATAGAGTTGAGTAGAGTCTAATAGAGCCGAATAGAGCTGAATAGAGCCTATTCGAGCTGACTGGAGCCGATTAGAGCTGAACCGAACCGATTTGAGCCGATTGGGGATGAATGGAGTGGAAAGGAGCCGATTTGAGCCGAATCGCATCGAGATGCGTGGAATCGAATCCAGTAGAATAGATTAGATTAGAGTAGGATGGAATAGAGTAGACTTGAACACAGTAGAAGAGAATGGAAAAGATACATTAGAATATAGTAGAAAAGGGTAGAGCAGAGCAGAATAGTGTAGAGTAGAATAGAGTAGAGTAGAACAGAGTCGAATCAAGCTGAATGGAGACGAAACGAGACAAATCGCGTCGACTGGCGTCGAATCCCATCGAATCAATTACAGTAGGGTATAGTAGAAGAGCGTAGAATGGAGTAGAATGGTGTGCAATGGAATCGAGTAGAGTAGAAAAGAGCTGAAGAGAGCCGAATAGGGCCAAAGAGGGCCAAATCGAGCTGAATTGAGCGAAATCGAGCCGAATCCAGTGAATCGAGCCTAATGGAGCCAAATCGAGCCTAATCGAGCTGAATCGACACTATTCGAGACAAATGGAGCCGAATGGACATGAATCACACCGATTCGGCCCCTAGTCGCGTCAAAATTTCTCGAATTCAATCGAATAGACTAGAGTAGGGGAGGTTCGGGTAGGCTAGAGTAGGGTAGAATAGAGTAGAATAGAATAAAACAGAACAGAACACAACAAAATAGAACAGAACAACACAGAACGAATACAGAAAAGAGTAGGCGAGAGTAGAATAGAGGGGAATAGAGTAGAGTAGAATAGATTTGAACAGAGCCAAATCGAGCCGAATCACGTCGAAATGGGTTGAATCAAATCCAATCAAGTGGATTACAATACCTTAGAGTTGGGTAGCACAGGGTAGGGTAGAATAGAGTAGAATCGTACAGAACAGAGTAGAAACAATACAATAGAGTAGAGAAGAGTAGAATAGAGCTGAATAGAGCCAAATGCAGACAAAATGAGAGGAATCGTGTAGAAGCAAGTAGAGTAAATTAGAGTGGTGTTGTGTAGGGTAGAGCAGAATAGAGTAGAATAGTGTAGAATAGTGTGGAATGAATAGAATGGAGTAGAATGGAGTCAAATAGAAACGAATAGAGTAGAAAAGAGTCGAATAGAGCAGAATAGGGCCGAAGAAGGCCAAATCGAGCAGATTCGAAGCGATTCAAGCCAAAACAAGCTGAATGGAGCCTAACTGAGCCGAATAGAGCCAAATCGAGCCGAATAGAGCCGATTCAAGCTTCATCGCCTCGAATCGCGTTCAACGCGTCAAATCCAATCGAGACGTATAGATTAGAGAAGGGGAGGGGAGGGGAGGGGAGAACAGAACAGAGTAGAGTGGAATAGAAGAAATTAGAACAGAATAGAAGGAATAGAATCGAGTAGAATAGAGTGGAAAAGAGTAGAGTCGAATACAGTCGAATAGAGCCGAGTAAGCTGAATAGAGACGAATGGAGCTGAATACAGCCGAAAAGAGCTGTATACTGCCGAATCACACCTAATCGAGCGGAATCAAGCAGAATCGCACTGACTGTCACCGAACAGGGTCGAATCGAATCAGGTCGAATCGAGTCGAGTCACATCGTTTTGAATCAAACAAGGTCAAATCGCTTCATATCGTGTCGAATCCCATCGAATCACGTCGAATAACTTCGAATTGCGTCAAACCTCAGAGAATCCTACTGAATCACGTCGAGTCGCATGGAATCTCATCAAATCCCTTCAGATTTGCCGAATCCAGTCAAGTCCTATCAAATCGCTTTGCACGGAATCGAATTGAATCCAATAGATTAAAGTAGGGTAGGTTCGGGTGGGGTGCCGTTGGGTCGGGTAGGGTAGAATAGAATAGAGTACAACAGAATAGGAGAGAATAGAACAGAACAGAAAGAATACAACAGAATAGAATAGAGTCAAAGAGAGAGAACATAGCCGAATTGAGCCGAGTGGAGACAAAACGAGACGAATCACGTCCGGTTGCTTCGAATCGCGTCAAATCAAATCGAATCGATTAGAAGAGATTAGGGTAGGGAAGGGTAGAATAGAAGAGAGGAAAATAGTGAGGAATGGAGTTGAACGGAGTCCAATAGAGACGGATAGATATGAATAGAGTACAAAAGAGTCGAATAGAGCAGAATAGGGCCGAATAGGCCCAAATAAGGCCTAATTGAGCAGAATCCAGCAGAATCGATGGAATTCGAGCCTAATCGAGCCGAATGGAGTGAAATGGAGCCAAGTCGAGCCGAATAGAGCCGATTCGAACTGAATCGAGCTGATTCAAGCCTAATCGCGTCAAATCGCGTGGAAATACGTCACATCGAAACTAATCAAATAGATTAAGGAAGGGTAGGGTAGGGGCGGGTGGGTAGAATAGAACAGAATAGTACAGAATAGAATATAGTACAGTAGGGTAGAGTAGAGAGAGTAAAGCAGACAAGAGTAGAGCAGAGTAGAATTGAGTCAAATAGAGTCAAAGAGTGCAGGATATACCTGAATAGAGCCAATTCTGGCCGAATCGAGTCAAATGGAAACAAAACGAGATGAATCACACCAAATTGCTTCGAATCGCATCCAATCGAATAGAGTATCGTAGGGTAGAGTAGAACAGAATAGAGTAGAATTGCATAGAATGGAGAAGAGTGGAGTCAAATGGAGTCGAAAAGAGACAAATAGAGTAGAAAAGAGTCGAGTCAAGCCAAATAGGGCCGAATAAGGCTGAACCGAGTGGAAATGAGCTGAATTGAAGCGATTCGAGCCAAATCGAGCTGAATCGAGCTGATGTTGCGGACTCGAGCCGACTCAAGCGTGATGGTGTCCGGTCGCATCGAAATGCTTTGAATCGAATCAAATGGAATCGATTAGAATAGGTTAGGGTAGGGTAGTTTATGATAGGAAGACTAGGGTAGATGCAAGTAGACTACATTAGAGTAGACAAGAGAAGGCTAGAGTAGAAGCCTAGACTAGTAAGCTGGACTAGTCAGCTAGACTAGTGGCATAGAGCAGTAGCCTAGACAACTAGTCTTGAATAGTACCCTAAGTCAGTAATCTGAACGAGTACCCTTGCCTGAACTCTCAGCCTAATCTAGTACCCTTGCCTTAACTAGTAGTCCTAACAAGTACCCTTGGCTTAACTAGTAGTCTTCACTAGTACCCTTGCCTTCACTAGTAGTATGTCCTTAACAAGTAGCCTGAACTGGTACCCTTGCCTTAACCAGTACCCTCAACAAGTACCCATGCCTTAACTAGTAGCCTGGCCTTAACTAGTGCCCTTGCATAACTAGTACCCTGGCCTTAACTAGTAGCCTGAATTAGTACACTTGCCTTAAGGAGTACCCTTGCCCGAACTACTCCCCTTAATTAGGACCCTTATTGAGTAACCCTAAGTAGTAGAGTATGGTACGGTGGGGTAGCATAGGGTAGGGAAGCATACGGTGGAACAGAGAAAATAGAAGGAAATAGAATAGAACAGCATAGGTCAGGGTAGGTTACCTTAGTGCAGGGTATGGTAGAGTAGCATAGGATGGAATCGAGAAAATAGAAAAGGAGACTAGAAAAGAGCAGACTAGATTAGGATAGGCTAGGGTGGGGGAGGGTTTTGTAGAATACAGTAGTGTAGAATGGAATAGAATGGTGTGGAATGGAGTCAAATGGATTCAAACAGAGATGAATAGAGTAGAAAAGAGTTGAATAGAGCCGAATAACGCTGAATAGGACCACATATGACCAAAATGAGCCGAATCGAGTCGAGTCGACCAGATTCGGGATGAATGGAGCCTAGTGGAGCTGAAATGAGCCAAATAGAGACAAACTGAACCCAGCAAAATCAAGCCAAAACACACTTAATTGCATCCTATTGCATCGGATCTCGTCGAATTCCATCAAATCCCACCAAAACGCATCAAATCTCGCGGAATCTCACCGAATCCCATCGAATTGTCTCAAATCGGGTCGAATGGTGTCAAACTGAATGGAATCGAATTAAATTGAATAGATTGGAGTAGTGTAGGTTAGACTGGGATTCAGTAGGGAAGGGCACAGAAGAATAGAATAGAGTAGAACAGAAGAGAATACCAAGAGTAGAATGGAGTAGAGTTGAGTAGAGTGGAATAGTCAGAGTCGGGTAGTGCAGAATATAGATGAATAGATCCAATTCAAGCCGAATCGATTCGAATGGAGAGGAAAGGAGACAAATCGTGATGAATCGAATCGATTAGAATAGATTAGAGTAGGGTAGGGTAGAACAGAATAGAATAGAGTAGAAAAGAGTAGAATGGTGTGGAAGGGAGTTGAATGGAGCCAAATAGAGACAAATAAAGTAGAAAGGGTTGAGTAGAGCTGAACAGGGCTGAATAAGGTTCACTCGAGCCTATTATGCTGAATTGAGCAGAATCGAGACGAATTGCAACAATTCAAGCCAAATAGAGCTAAATCGAGCCGATTCAAGCCTAATCACATGGAATCGCGTCAAAATGCGTTGAATCGAATAGATTAGAGTAGAGGAGGGTACGGCAGGAGAGGCTAGACTACAACACAACAGAACACAATAGAAAGAAGAGAATAGAATTAAGTAGAGTCGGGTCCAGTAGAATAGAGTCAAATTGAGTTGAAGAGAGCCGAAAAGAGCCAAACAGAGCTGAATACAGCCGAATTGACCAAATTCAAGGTGAATCGAGATGAATCATGTCGAGTCGTTTGAAACGTGTCGAATCGAATCAAATAGATTAGTGTGGGGAAGGTAAGGCTACGGTAGGGTAGAGAAGAATAGAATAGAGTAGAATAGAACAGAACAGAAAGAATCGAGTAGACTAGAGTCAAATAGAGTCGAATACTGCCAAAAAGAGCCGAATAGAGTGGAAAAGAGCCGAATAGAACCGAATCGAGTTTAATGGAGCAGAAAGGAGATGAATCGAGCCGATATGACCCGAATCAGGTCGAATCCCATTCAAGTGTGTCGAATAGCATAGAACAGATTACACTAGGCTAAGTTAGGGTAGGGTAGGGTAGAATAGAGTGCAGTAGAACAGAACAGAAGAGAACTGAACTGAAAGAATAGGGTCGAGACGAGCAGAGTATAGAAGAGTAGAGTAGAGTCGAACATTGCCGAATAGAGCCAAATAGAGCCCAAAAGAGCTAAATGGATAGAAACCAAGACAAATCACGCCGAATCCCGTGGAATCGTGCCGTATCGCGTCGAATCCCGTCGAATTGCATTGAATCTGATCAATTCCAATCCAATCAAATAGAATAGACTACAGTAGGGTAGAGTACAATACAATACAGTAGAGAATAGTTTAGGATGGAGTAGAATGGTGTAGCATGGAGTCGAGTGGAGTCGAAAAGAGATAATAGAGTTCAGTAGAGTCTAATAGAGCCGAATAGAGCTGAATAGAGCCTATTCGAGCTGACTGGAGCCGAATGGAGCCGATTAGAGCTGAACCGAACCGATTTGAGCCGATTGGGGATGAATGGAGTGGAAAGGAGCCGATTTGAGCCGAATCGCATCGAGATGCGTGGAATCGAATCCAGTAGAATAGATTAGATTAGGGTAGGATGGAATAGAGTAGACTTGAACACAGTAGAAGAGAATGGAAAGGATACAATAGAATAGAGTAGAAAAGGGTAGAACAGAGCAGAATAGTGTAGAGTAGAATAGAGTAGAGTAGAACAGAGTCGAATCAAGCTGAATGGAGACGAAACGAGACAAATCGCGTCGACTGGCGTCGAATCCCATCGAATCAATTACAGTAGGGTATAGTAGAAGAGCGTAGAATGGAGTAGAATGGTGTGCAATGGAATCGAGTAGAGTAGAAAAGAGCTGAAGAGAGCCGAATAGGGCCAAAGAGGGCCAAATCGAGCTGAATTGAGCGAAATCGAGCCGAATCCAGTGAATCGAGCCTAATGGAGCCAAATCGAGCCTAATCGAGCTGAATCGACACTATTCGAGACAAATGGAGCCGAATGGACATGAATCACACCGATTCGGCCCCTAGTCGCATCAAAATTTCTCGAATTCAATTGAATAGACTAGAGTAGGGGAGGTTCGGGTAGGCTAGAGTAGGGTAGAATAGAGTAGAATAGAATAAAACAGAACAGAACACAACAAAATAGAACAGAACAACACAGAACGAATACAGAAAAGAGTAGGCGAGAGTAGAATAGAGGGGAATAGAGTAGAGTAGAATAGATTTGAACAGAGCCAAATCGAGCCGAATCACGTCGAAATGGGTTGAATCAAATCCAATCAAGTGGATTACAATACCTTAGAGTTGGGTAGCACAGGGTAGGGTAGAATAGAGTAGAATCGTACAGAACAGAGTAGAAACAATACAATAGAGTAGAGAAGAGTAGAATAGAGCTGAATAGAGCCAAATGCAGACAAAATGAGAGGAATCGTGTAGAAGCAAGTAGAGTAAATTAGAGTGGTGTTGGGTAGGGTAGAGCAGAATAGAGTAGAATAGTGTGGAATGAATAGAATGGAGTAGAATGGAGTCAAATAGAAACGAATAGAGTAGAAAAGAGTCGAATAGAGCAGAATAGGGCCGAAGAAGGCCAAATCGAGCAGATTCGAAGCGATTCAAGCCAAAACAAGCTGAATGGAGCCTAACTGAGCCGAATAGAGCCAAATCGAGCCGAATCGAGCCGATTCAAGCTTCATCGCCTCGAATCGCGTTCAACGCGTCAAATCCAATCGAGACGTATAGATTAGAGAAGGGGAGGGGAGGGGAGGGGAGAATAGAACAGAGTAGAGTGGAATAGAAGAGATTAGAACAGAATAGAAGGAATAGAATCGAGTAGAATAGAGTGGAAAAGAGTAGAGTCGAATACAGTCGAATAGAGCCGAATAAGCTGAATAGAGACGAATGGAGCTGAATACAGCCGAAAAGAGCTGTATACTGCCGAATCACACCTAATCGAGCGGAATCAAGCAGAATCGCACTGACTGTCACCGAACAGCGTTGAATCGAATCAGGTCGAATCGAGTCGAGTCACATCGTTTTGAATCAAACAAGGTCAAATCGCTTCATATCGTGTCGAATCCCATCGAATCACGTCGAATAACTTCGAATTGCGTCAAACCTCAGAGAATCCTACTGAATCACGTCGAGTCGCATGGAATCTCATCAAATCCCTTCAGATTTGCCGAATCCAGTCAAGTCCTATCAAATCGCTTTGCACGGAATCGAATTGAATCCAATAGATTAAAGTAGGGTAGGTTCGGGTGGGGTGCCGTTGGGTCGGGTAGGGTAGAATAGAATAGAGTACAACAGAATAGGAGAGAATAGAACAGAACAGAAAGAATACAACAGAATAGAATAGAGTCAAAGACAGAGAACATAGCCGAATTGAGCCGAGTGGAGACAAAACGAGACGAATCACGTCCGGTTGCTTCGAATCGCGTCAAATCAAATCGAATCGATTAGAAGAGATTAGGGTAGGGAAGGGTAGAATAGAAGAGAGGAAAATAGTGAGGAATGGAGTTGAACGGAGTCCAATAGAGACAGATAGATATGAATAGAGTACAAAAGAGTCGAATAGAGCAGAATAGGGCCGAATAGGCCCAAATAAGGCCTAATTGAGCAGAATCCAGCAGAATCGATGGAATTCGAGCCTAATCGAGCCGAATGGAGTGAAATGGAGCCAAGACGAGCCGAATAGAGCCGATTCGAACTGAATCGAGCTGATTCAAGCCTAATCGCGTCAAATCGAGTGGAAATACGTCACATCGAAACTAATCAAATAGATTAAGGAAGGGTAGGGTAGGGGCGGGTGGGTAGAATAGAACAGAATAGTACAGAATAGAATATAGTACAGTAGGGTAGAGTAGAGAGAGTAAAGCAGACAAGAGTAGAGCAGAGTAGAATTGAGTCAAATAGAGTCAAAGAGTGCAGGATATAGCTGAATAGAGCCAATTCTGGCCGAATCGAGTCAAATGGAAACAAAACGAGATGAATCACACCAAATTGCTTCGAATCGCATCCAATCGAATAGAGTATCGTAGGGTAGAGTAGAACAGAATAGAGTAGAATTGCATAGAATGGAGAAGAGTGGAGTCAAATGGAGTCGAAAAGAGACAAATAGAGTAGAAAAGAGTCGAGTCAAGCCAAATAGGGCCGAATAAGGCTGAACCGAGTGGAAATGAGCTGAATTGAAGCGATTCGAGCCAAATCGAGCTGAATCGAGCTGATGTTGCAGAATCGAGCCGACTCAAGCGTGATGGTGTCCGGTCGCATCGAAATGCTTTGAATCGAATCAAATGGAATCGATTAGAATAGGTTAGGGTAGGGTAGTTTATGATAGGAAGACTAGGGTAGATGCAAGTAGACTACATTAGAGTAGACAAGAGAAGGCTAGAGTAGAAGCCTAGACTAGTAAGCTGGACTAGTCAGCTAGACTAGTGGCATAGAGCAGTAGCCTAGACAACTAGTCTTGAATAGTACCCTAAGTCAGTAATCTGAACGAGTACCCTTGCCTGAACTCTTAGCCTAATCTAGTACCCTTGCCTTAACTAGTAGTCCTAACAAGTACCCTTGGCTTAACCAGTAGTCTTCACTAGTACCCTTGCCTTCACTAGTAGTATGTCCTTAACAAGTAGCCTGAACTGGTACCCTTGCCTTAACCAGTACCCTCAACAAGTACCCATGCCTTAACTAGTAGCCTGGCCTTAACTAGTGCCCTTGCATAACTAGTACCCTGTCCTTAACTAGTAGCCTGAATTAGTACACTTGCCTTAAGGAGTACCCTTGCCCGAACTACTCCCCTTAATTAGGACCCTTATTGAGTAACCCTAAGTAGTAGAGTATGGTACGGTGGGGTAGCATAGGGTAGGGAAGCATACGGTGGAACAGAGAAAATAGAAGGAAATAGAATAGAACAGCATAGGTCAGGGTAGGTTACCTTAGTGCAGGGTATGGTAGAGTAGCATAGGATGGAATCGAGAAAATAGAAAAGGAGACTAGAAAAGAGCAGACTAGATTAGGATAGGCTAGGGTGGGGGAGGGTTTTGTAGAATACAGTAGTGTAGAATGGAATAGAATGGTGTGGAATGGAGTCAAATGGATTCAAACAGAGATGAATAGAGTAGAAAAGAGTTGAATAGAGCCGAATAACGCTGAATAGGACCACATATGACCAAAATGAGCCGAATCGAGTCGAGTCGACCAGATTCGGGATGAATGGAGCCTAGTGGAGCTGAAATGAGCCAAATAGAGACAAACTGAACCCAGCAAAATCAAGCCAAAACACACTTAATTGCATCCTATTGCATCGGATCTCGTCGAATTCCATCAAATCCCACCAAAACGCATCAAATCTCGCGGAATCTCACCGAATCCCATCGAATTGTCTCAAATCGGGTCGAATGGTGTCAAACTGAATGGAATCGAATTAAATTGAATAGATTGGAGTAGTGTAGGTTAGACTGGGATTCAGTAGGGAAGGGCACAGAAGAATAGAATAGAGTAGAACAGAAGAGAATACCAAGAGTAGAATGGAGTAGAGTTGAGTAGAGTGGAATAGTCAGAGTCGGGTAGTGCAGAATATAGATGAATAGATCCAATTCAAGGCGAATCGATTCGAATGGAGAGGAAAGGAGACAAATCGTGATGAATCGAATCGATTAGAATAGATTAGAGTAGGGTAGGGTAGAACAGAATAGAATAGAGTAGAAAAGAGTAGAATGGTGTGGAAGGGAGTTGAATGGAGCCAAATAGAGACAAATAAAGTAGAAAGGGTTGAGTAGAGCTGAACAGGGCTGAATAAGGTTCACTCGAGCCTATTATGCTGAATTGAGCAGAATCGAGACGAATTGCAACAATTCAAGCCAAATAGAGCTAAATCGAGCCGATTCAAGCCTAATCACATGGAATCGCGTCAAAATGCGTTGAATCGAATAGATTAGAGTAGAGGAGGGTACGGCAGGAGAGGCTAGACTACAACACAACAGAACACAATAGAAAGAAGAGAATAGAATTAAGTAGAGTCGGGTCCAGTAGAATAGAGTCAAATTGAGTTGAAGAGAGCCGAAAAGAGCCAAACAGAGCTGAATACAGCCGAATTGACCAAATTCAAGGTGAATCGAGATGAATCATGTCGAGTCGTTTGAAACGTGTCGAATCGAATCAAATAGATTAGTGTGGGGAAGGTAAGGCTACGGTAGGGTAGAGAAGAATAGAATAGAGTAGAATAGAACAGAACAGAAAGAATCGAGTAGACTAGAGTCAAATAGAGTCGAATACTGCCAAAAAGAGCCGAATAGAGTGGAAAAGAGCCGAATAGAACCGAATCGAGTTTAATGGAGCAGAAAGGAGATGAATCGAGCCGATATGACCCGAATCAGGTCGAATCCCATTCAAGTGTGTCGAATAGCATAGAACAGATTACACTAGGCTAAGTTAGGGTAGGGTAGGGTAGAATAGAGTGCAGTAGAACAGAAGAGAAGAGAACTGAACTGAAAGAATAGGGTCGAGACGAGCAGAGTATAGAAGAGTAGAGTAGAGTCGAACATTGCCGAATAGAGCCAAATAGAGCCCAAAAGGGCTAAATGGATAGAAACCAAGACAAATCACGCCGAATCCTGTGGAATCGTGACGTATCGCGTCGAATCCCGTCGAATTGCATTGAATCTGATCAATTCCAATCCAATCAAATAGAATAGACTACAGTAGGGTAGAGTACAATACAATACAGTAGAGAATAGTTTAGGATGGAGTAGAATGGTGTAGCATGGAGTCCAGTGGAGTCGAAAAGAGATAATAGAGTTGAGTAGAGTCTAATAGAGCCGAATAGAGCTGAATAGAGCCTATTCGAGCTGACTGGAGCCGAATGGAGCCGATTAGAGCTGAACCGAACCGATTTGAGCCGATTGGGGATGAATGGAGTGGAAAGGAGCCGATTTGAGCCGAATCGCATCGAGATGCGTGGAATCGAATCCAGTAGAATAGATTAGATTAGGGTAGGATGGAATAGAGTAGACTTGAACACAGTAGAAGAGAATGGAAAGGATACAATAGAATAGAGTAGAAAAGGGTAGAGCAGAGCAGAATAGTGTAGAGTAGAATAGAGTAGAGTAGAACAGAGTCGAATCAAGCTGAATGGAGACGAAACGAGACAAATCGCGTCGACTGGCGTCGAATCCCATCGAATCAATTACAGTAGGGTATAGTAGAAGAGCGTAGAATGGAGTAGAATGGTGTGCAATGGAATCGAGTAGAGTAGAAAAGAGCTGAAGAGAGCCGAATAGGGCCAAAGAGGGCCAAATCGAGCTGAATTGAGCGAAATCGAGCCGAATCCAGTGAATCGAGCCTAATGGAGCCAAATCGAGCCTAATCGAGCTGAATCGACACTATTCGAGACAAATGGAGCCGAATGGACATGAATCACACCGATTCGGCCCCTAGTCGCGTCAAAATTTCTCGAATTCAATTGAATAGACTAGAGTAGGGGAGGTTCGGGTAGGCTAGAGTAGGGTAGAATAGAGTAGAATAGAATAAAACAGAACAGAACACAACAAAATAGAACAGAACAACACAGAACGAATACAGAAAAGAGTAGGCTAGAGTAGAATAGAGGGGAATAGAGTAGAGTAGAATAGATTTGAACAGAGCCAAATCGAGCCGAATCGCGTCGAAATGGGTTGAATCAAATCCAATCAAGTGGATTACAATACCTTAGAGTTGGGTAGCACAGGGTAGGGTAGAATAGAGTAGAATCGTACAGAACAGAGTAGAAACAATACAATAGAGTAGAGAAGAGTAGAATAGAGCTGAATAGAGCCAAATGCAGACAAAATGAGAGGAATCGTGTAGAAGCAAGTAGAGTAAATTAGAGTGGTGTTGGGTAGGGTAGAGCAGAATAGAGTAGAATAGTGTGGAATGAATAGAATGGAGTAGAATGGAGTCAAGTAGAAACGAATAGAGTAGAAAAGAGTCGAATAGAGCAGAATAGGGCCGAAGAAGGCCAAATCGAGCAGATTCGAAGCGATTCAAGCCAAAACAAGCTGAATGGAGCCTAACTGAGCCGAATAGAGCCAAATCGAGCCAAATAGAGCCGATTCAAGCTTCATCGCCTCGAATCGCGTTCAACGCGTCAAATCCAATCGAGACGTATAGATTAGAGAAGGGGAGGGGAGGGGAGGGGAGAATAGAACAGAGTAGAGTGGAATAGAAGAGATTAGAACAGAATAGAAGGAATAGAATCGAGTAGAATAGAGTGGAAAAGAGTAGAGTCGAATACAGTCGAATAGAGCCGAATAAGCTGAATAGAGACGAATGGAGCTGAATACAGCCGAAAAGAGCTGTATACTGCCGAATCACACCTAATCGAGCGGAATCAAGCAGAATCGCACTGACTGTCACCGAACAGCGTCGAATCGAATCAGGTCGAATCGAGTCGAGTCACATCGTTTTGAATCAAACAAGGTCAAATCGCTTCATATCGTGTCGAATCCCATCGAATCACGTCGAATAACTTCGAATTGCGTCAAACCTCAGAGAATCCTACTGAACCACGTCGAGTCGCATGGAATCTCATCAAATCCCTTCAGATCTTGCCGAATCCAGTCAAGTCCTATCAAATCGCTTTGCACGGAATCGAATTGAATCCAATAGATTAAAGTAGGGTAGGTTCGGGTGGGGTGCCGTTGGGTCGGGTAGGATAGAATAGAATAGAGTACAACAGAATAGGAGAGAATAGAACAGAACAGAAAGAATACAACAGAATAGAATAGAGTCAAAGAGAGAGAACATAGCCGAATTGAGCCGAGTGGAGACAAAACGAGACGAATCACGTCCGGTTGCTTCGAATCGCGTCAAATCAAATCGAATCGATTAGAAGAGATTAGGGTAGGGAAGGGTAGAATAGAAGAGAGGAAAATAGTGAGGAATGGAGTTGAACGGAGTCCAATAGAGACGGATAGATATGAATAGAGTACAAAAGAGTCGAATAGAGCAGAATAGGGCCGAATAGGCCCAAATAAGGCCTAATTGAGCAGAATCCAGCAGAATCGATGGAATTCGAGCCTAATCGAGCCGAATGGAGTGAAATGGAGCCAAGTCGAGCCGAATAGAGCCGATTCGAACTGAATCGAGCTGATTCAAGCCTAATCGCGTCAAATCGCGTGGAAATACGTCACATCGAATCTAATCAAATAGATTAGGGAAGGGTAGGGGAGGGGCGGGAGGGTAGAATAGAACAGAATAGTACAGAATAGAATATAGTACAGTAGGGTAGAGTAGAGAGAGTAAAGCAGACAAGAGTAGAGCAGAGTAGAATTGAGTCAAATAGAGTCAAAGAGTGCAGGATATACCTGAATAGAGCCAATTCTGGCCGAATCGAGTCAAATGGAAACAAAACGAGATGAATCACACCAAATTGCTTCGAATCGCATCCAATCGAATAGAGTATCGTAGGGTAGAGTAGAACAGAATAGAGTAGAATTGCATAGAATGGAGAAGAGTGGAGTCAAATGGAGTCGAAAAGAGACAAATAGAGTAGAAAAGAGTCGAGTCAAGCCAAATAGGGCCGAATAAGGCTGAACCGAGTGGAAATGAGCTGAATTGAAGCGATTCGAGCCAAATCGAGCTGAATCGAGCTGATGTTGCAGAATCGAGCCGACTCAAGCGTGATGGTGTCCGGTCGCATCGAAATGCTTTGAATCGAATCAAATGGAATCGATTAGAATAGGTTAGGGTAGGGTAGTTTATGATAGGAAGACTAGGGTAGATGCAAGTAGACTACATTAGAGTAGACAAGAGAAGGCTAGAGTAGAAGCCTAGACTAGTAAGCTGGACTAGTCAGCTAGACTAGTGGCATAGAGCAGTAGCCTAGACAACTAGTCTTGAATAGTACCCTAAGTCAGTAATCTGAACGAGTACCCTTGCCTGAACTCTTAGCTTAATCTAGTACCCTTGCCTTAACTAGTAGTCCTAACAAGTACCCTTGGCTTAACTAGTAGTCTTCACTAGTACCCTTGCCTTCACTAGTAGTATGTCCTTAACAAGTAGCCTGAACTGGTACCCTTGCCTTAACCAGTACCCTCAACAAGTACCCATGCCTTAACTAGTAGCCTGGCCTTAACTAGTGCCCTTGCATAACTAGTACCCTGTTCTTAACTAGTAGCCTGAATTAGTACACTTGCCTTAAGGAGTACCCTTGCCCGAACTACTCCCCTTAATTAGGACCCTTATTGAGTAACCCTAAGTAGTAGAGTATGGTACGGTGGGGTAGCATAGGGTAGGGAAGCATACGGTGGAACAGAGAAAATAGAAGGAAATAGAATAGAACAGCATAGGTCAGGGTAGGTTACCTTAGTGCAGGGTATGGTAGAGTAGCATAGGATGGAATCGAGAAAATAGAAAAGGAGACTAGAAAAGAGCAGACTAGATTAGGATAGGCTAGGGTGGGGGAGGGTTTTGTAGAATACAGTAGTGTAGAATGGAATAGAATGGTGTGGAATGGAGTCAAATGGATTCAAACAGAGATGAATAGAGTAGAAAAGAGTTGAATAGAGCCGAATAACGCTGAATAGGACCACATATGACCAAAATGAGCCGAATCGAGTCGAGTCGACCAGATTCGGGATGAATGGAGCCTAGTGGAGCTGAAATGAGCCAAATAGAGACAAAGTGAACCCAGCAAAATCAAGCCAAAACACACTTAATTGCATCCTATTGCATCGGATCTCGTCGAATTCCATCAAATCCCACCAAAACGCATCAAATCTCGGGGAATCTCACCGAATCCCATCGAATTGTCTCAAATCGGGTCGAATGGTGTCAAACGGAATGGAATCGAATTAAATTGAATAGATTGGAGTAGTGTAGGTTAGACTGGGATTCAGTAGGGAAGGGCACAGAAGAATAGAATAGAGTAGAACAGAAGAGAATACCAAGAGTAGAATGGAGTAGAGTTGAGTAGAGTGGAATAGTCAGAGTCGGGTAGTGCAGAATATAGATGAATAGATCCAATTCAAGCCGAATCGATTCGAATGGAGAGGAAAGGAGACAAATCGTGATGAATCGAATCGATTAGAATAGATTAGAGTAGGGTAGGGTAGAACAGAATAGAATAGAGTAGAAAAGAGTAGAATGGTGTGGAAGGGAGTTGAATGGAGCCAAATAGAGACAAATAAAGTAGAAAGGGTTGAGTAGAGCTGAACAGGGCTGAATAAGGTTCACTCGAGCCTAATTATGCTGAATTGAGAAGAATCGAGACGAATTGCAACAATTCAAGCCAAATAGAGCTAAATCGAGCCGATTCAAGCCTAATCACATGGAATCGCGTCAAAATGTGTTGAATCGAATAGATTAGAGTAGAGGAGGGTACGGCAGGAGAGGCTAGACTACAACACAACAGAACACAATAGAAAGAAGAGAATAGAATTAAGTAGAGTCGGGTCCAGTAGAATAGAGTCAAATTGAGTTGAAGAGAGCCGAAAAGAGCCAAACAGAGCTGAATACAGCCGAATTGACCAAATTCAAGGTGAATCGAGATGAATCATGTCGAGTCGTTTGAAACGTGTCGAATCAAATCAAATAGATTAGTGTGGGGAAGGTAAGGCTACGGTAGGGTAGAGAAGAATAGAATAGAGTAGAATAGAACAGAACAGAAAGAATCGAGTAGACTAGAGTCAAATAGAGTCGAATACTGCCAAAAAGAGCCGAATAGAGTGGAAAAGAGCCGAATAGAACCGAATCGAGTTTAATGGAGCAGAAAGGAGATGAATCGAGCCGATATGACCCGAATCAGGTCGAATCCCATTCAAGTGTGTCGAATAGCATAGAACAGATTACACTAGGCTAAGTTAGGGTAGGGTAGGGTAGAATAGAGTGCAGTAGAACAGAAGAGAAGAGAACTGAACTGAAAGAATAGGGTCGAGACGAGCAGAGTATAGAAGAGTAGAGTAGAGTCGAACATTGCCGAATAGAGCCAAATAGAGCCCAAAAGGGCTAAATGGATAGAAACCAAGACAAATCACGCCGAATCCTGTGGAATCGTGCCGTATCGCGTCGAATCCCGTCGAATTGCATTGAATCTGATCAATTCCAATCCAATCAAATAGAATAGACTACAGTAGGGTAGAGTACAATACAATACAGTAGAGAATAGTTTAGGATGGAGTAGAATGGTGTAGCATGGAGTCGAGTGGAGTCGAAAAGAGATAATAGAGTTGAGTAGAGTCTAATAGAGCCGAATAGAGCTGAATAGAGCCTATTCGAGCTGACTGGAGCCGAATGGAGCCGATTAGAGCTGAACCGAACCGATTTGAGCCGATTGGGGATGAATGGAGTGGAAAGGAGCCGATTTGAGCCGAATCGCATCGAGATGCGTGGAATCGAATCCAGTAGAATAGATTAGATTAGGGTAGGATGGAATAGAGTAGACTTGAACACAGTAGAAGAGAATGGAAAGGATACAATAGAATAGAGTAGAAAAGGGTAGAGCAGAGCAGAATAGTGTAGAGTAGAATAGAGTAGAGTAGAACAGAGTCGAATCAAGCTGAATGGAGACAAAACGAGACAAATCGCGTCGACTTGCGTCGAATCCCATCGAATCAATTACAGTAGGGTATAGTAGAAGAGCGTAGAATGGAGTAGAATGGTGTGCAATGGAATCGAGTAGAGTAGAAAAGAGCTGAAGAGAGCCGAAGAGGGCCAAAGAGGGCCAAATCGAGCTGAATTGAGCGAAATCGAGCCGAATCCAGTGAATCGAGCCTAATGGAGCCAAATCGAGCCTAATCGAGCTGAATCGACACTATTCGAGACAAATGGAGCCGAATGGACATGAATCACACCAATTCGGCCCCTAGTCGCGTCAAAATTTCTCGAATTCAATTGAATAGACTAGAGTAGGGGAGGTTCGGGTAGGCTAGAGTAGGGTAGAATAGAGTAGAATAGAATAAAACAGAACAGAACACAACAAAATAGAACAGAACAACACAGAACGAATATAGAAAAGAGTAGGCTAGAGTAGAATAGAGAGGAATAGAGTAGAGTAGAATAGATTTGAACAGAGCCAAATCGAGCCGAATCACGTCGAAATGGGTTGAATCAAATCCAATCAAGTGGATTACAATACCTTAGAGTTGGGTAGCACAGGGTAGGGTAGAATAGAGTAGAATCGTAGAGAACAGAGTAGAAACAATACAATAGAGTAGAGAAGAGTAGAATAGAGCTGAATAGAGCCAAATGCAGACAAAATGAGAGGAATCGTGTAGAAGCAAGTAGAGTAAATTAGAGTGGTGTTGGGTAGGGTAGAGCAGAATAGAGTAGAATAGTGTGGAATGAATAGAATGGAGTAGAATGGAGTCAAATAGAAACGAATAGAGTAGAAAAGAGTCGAATAGAGCAGAATAGGGCCGAAGAAGGCCAAATCGAGCAGATTCGAAGCGATTCAAGCCAAAACAAGCTGAATGGAGCCTAACTGAGCCGAATAGAGCCAAATCGAGCCGAATCGAGCCGATTCAAGCTTCATCGCCTCGAATCGCGTTCAACGCGTCAAATCCAATCGAGACGTATAGATTAGAGAAGGGGAGGGGAGAGGAGAACAGAACATTGTAGAGTGGAATAGAAGAGATTAGAACAGAATAGAAGGAATAGAATCGAGTAGAATAGAGTGGAAAAGAGTAGAGTCAAATACAGTCAAATAGAGCCGAATAAGCTGAATAGAGACGAATGGAGCTGAATACAGCCAAAAAGAGCTGTATACTGCCGAATCACACCTAATCGAGCGGAATCAAGCAGAATCGCACTGACTGTCACCGAACAGTGTCGAATCGAATCAGGTCGAATCGAGTCGAGTCACATCGTTTTGAATCAAACAAGGTCAAATCGCTTCATATCGTGTCGAATCCCATCGAATCACGTCGAATAACTTCGAATTGCGTCAAACCTCAGAGAATCCTACTGAATCACGTCGAGTCGCATGGAATCTCATCAAATCCCTTCAGATTTGCCGAATCCAGTCAAGTCCTATCAAATCGCTTTGCACGGAATCGAATTGAATCCAATAGATTAAAGTAGGGTAGGTTCGGGTGGGGTGCCGTTGGGTCGGGTAGGGTAGAATAGAATAGAGTACAACAGAATAGGAGAGAATAGAACAGAACAGAAAGAATACAACAGAATAGAATAGAGTCAAAGACAGAGAACATAGCCGAATTGAGCCGAGTGGAGACAAAACGAGACGAATCACGTCCGGTTGCTTCGAATCGCGTCAAATCAAATCGAATCGATTAGAAGAGATTAGGGTAGGGAAGGGTAGAATAGAAGAGAGGAAAATAGTGAGGAATGGAGTTGAACGGAGTCCAATAGAGACGGATAGATATGAATAGAGTACAAAAGAGTCGAATAGAGCAGAATAGGGCCGAATAGGACCAAATAAGGCCTAATTGAGCAGAATCCAGCAGAATCGATGGAATTCCAGCCTAATCGAGCCGAGTGGAGTGAAATGGAGCCAAGTCGAGCCGAATAGAGCCGATTCGAACTGAATCGAGCTGATTCAAGCCTAATCGCGTCAAATCGCGTGGAAATACGTCACATCGAAACTAATCAAATAGATTAAGGAAGGGTAGGGTAGGGGCGGGTGGGTAGAATAGAACAGAATAGTACAGAATAGAATATAGTACAGTAGGGTAGAGTAGAGAGAGTAAAGCAGACAAGAGTAGAGCAGAGTAGAATTGAGTCAAATAGAGTCAAAGAGTGCAGGATATACCTGAATAGAGCCAATTCTGGCCGAATCGAGTCAAATGGAAACAAAACGAGATGAATCACACCGAATTGCTTCGAATCGCATCCAATCGAATAGATTAGAGTATCGTAGGGTAGAGTAGGATAGCGTAGAGTGGAGAAGAGTGGAGTCAAATGGAGTCGAACAGAGACAAATAGAGTAGAAAAGAGTCGAATCGAGCCAAATAGGGCCGAATAAGGCTGAACCGAGTGGAAACGAGCTGAATTGAAGCGATTCGAGCCAAATCGAGCTGAATCGAGCTGATGTTGCAGAATCGAGCCGACTCAAGCGTAATGGTGTCCGGTCCCATCGAAATGCTTTGAATGGAATCGATTAGAATAGGTTAGGGTAGGGTAGTTTATGATAGGAAGACTAGGGTAGATGCAAGTAGACTACATTAGAGTAGACAAGAGCAGGCTAGAGTAGAAGCATAGACTAGTAAGCTGGACTAGTCAGCTAGACTAGTGGCATAGAGCAGTAGCCTAGACAACTAGTCTTGAATAGTACCCTAAGTCAGTAATCTGAACGAGTACCCTTGCCTGAACTCTTAGCCTAATCTAGTACCCTTGCCTTAACTAGTAGTCCTAACAAGTACCCTTGCCTTAACCAGTAGTCTTCACTAGTACCCTTGCCTTCACTAGTAGTATGTCCTTAACAAGTAGCCTGAACTGGTACGTTTGCCTTAACCAGTACCCTCAACAAGTACCCATGCCTTAACTAGTAGCCTGGCCTTAACTAGTAGCCTGAATTAGTACACTTGCCTTAAGGAGTACCCTTGCCCGAACTACTCCCCTTAATTAGGACCCTTATTGAGTAACCCTAAGTAGTAGAGTATGGTACGGTGGGGTAGCATAGGGTAGGGAAGCATACGGTGGAACAGAGAAAATAGAAGGAAATAGAATAGAACAGCATAGGTCAGGGTAGGTTACCTTAGTGCAGGGTATGGTAGAGTAGCATAGGATGGAATCGAGAAAATAGAAAAGGAGACTAGAAAAGAGCAGACTAGATTAGGATAGGCTAGGGTGGGGGAGGGTTTTGTAGAATACAGTAGTGTAGAATGGAATAGAATGGTGTGGAATGGAGTCAAATGCATTCAAACAGAGATGAATAGAGTAGAAAAGAGTTGAATAGAGCCGAATAACGCTGAATAGGACCACATATGATCAAAATGAGCCGAATCGAGTCGAGTCGACCAGATTCGGGATGAATGGAGCCTAGTGGAGCTGAAATGAGCCAAATAGAGACAATCTGAACCCAGCAAAATCAAGCCAAAACACACTTAATTGCATCCTATTGCATCGGATCTCGTCGAATTCCATCAAATCCCACCAAAACGCATCAAATCTCGGGGAATCTCACCGAATCCCATCGAATTGTCTCAAATCGGGTCGAATGGTGTCAAACTGAATGGAATCGAATTAAATTGAATAGATTAGAGTAGTGTAGGTTAGACTGGGATTCAGTAGGGAAGGGCACAGAAGAATAGAATAGAGTAGAACAGAAGAGAATACCAAGAGTAGAATGGAGTAGAGTTGAGTAGAGTGGAATAGTCAGAGTCGGGTAGTGCAGAATATAGATGAATAGATCCAATTCAAGCCGAATCGATTCGAATGGAGAGGAAAGGAGACAAATCGTGATGAATCGAATCGATTAGAATAGATTAGAGTAGGGTAGGGTAGAACAGAATAGAATAGAGTAGAAAAGAGTAGAATGGTGTGGAAGGGAGTTGAATGGAGCCAAATAGAGACAAATAAAGTAGAAAGGGTTGAGTAGAGCTGAACAGGGCTGAATAAGGTTCACTCGAGCCTATTATGCTGAATTGAGCAGAATCGAGACGAATTGCAACAATTCAAGCCAAATAGAGCTAAATCGAGCCGATTCAAGCCTAATCACATGGAATCGCGTCAAAATGCGTTGAATCGA
Source organism: Loxodonta africana (assembly GCF_030014295.1). Taxonomy (NCBI): domain Eukaryota; kingdom Metazoa; phylum Chordata; class Mammalia; order Proboscidea; family Elephantidae; genus Loxodonta; species Loxodonta africana. The sequence continues at coordinate 150,101 of NW_026974905.1, read as the reverse complement.
ATAGATTAGAGTAGAGGAGGGTACGGCAGGAGAGGCTAGACTACAACACAACAGAACACAATAGAAAGAAGAGAATAGAATTAAGTAGAGTCGGGTCCAGTAGAATAGAGTCAAATTGAGTTGAAGAGAGCCGAAAAGAGCCAAACAGAGCTGAATACAGCCGAATTGACCAAATTCAAGGTGAATCGAGATGAATCATGTCGAGTCGTTTGAAACGTGTCGAATCAAATCAAATAGATTAGTGTGGGGAAGGTAAGGCTACGGTAGGGTAGAGAAGAATAGAATAGAGTAGAATAGAACAGAACAGAAAGAATCGAGTAGACTAGAGTCAAATAGAGTCGAATACTGCCAAAAAGAGCCGAATAGAGTGGAAAAGAGCCGAATAGAACCGAATCGAGTTTAATGGAGCAGAAAGGAGATGAATCGAGCCGATATGACCCGAATCAGGTCGAATCCCATTCAAGTGTGTCGAATAGCATAGAACAGATTACACTAGGCTAAGTTAGGGTAGGGTAGGGTAGAATAGAGTGCAGTAGAACAGAACAGAAGAGAACTGAACTGAAAGAATAGGGTCGAGACTAGCAGAGTATAGAAGAGTAGAGTAGAGTCGAACATTGCCGAATAGAGCCAAATAGAGCCCAAAAGAGCTAAATGGATAGAAACCAAGACAAATCACGCCGAATCCCGTGGAATCGTGCCGTATCGCGTCGAATCCCGTCGAATTGCATTGAATCTGATCAATTCCAATCCAATCAAATAGAATAGACTACAGTAGGGTAGAGTACAATACAATACAGTAGAGAATAGTTTAGGATGGAGTAGAATGGTGTAGCATGGAGTCGAGTGGAGTCGAAAAGAGATAATAGAGTTGAGTAGAGTCTAATAGAGCCGAATAGAGCTGAATAGAGCCTATTCGAGCTGACTGGAGCCGAATGGAGCCGATTAGAGCTGAATCGAACCGATTTGAGCCGATTGGGGATGAATGGAGTGGAAAGGAGCCGATTTGAGCCGAATCGCATCGAGATGCGTGGAATCGAATCCAGTAGAATAGATTAGATTAGGGTAGGATGGAATAGAGTAGACTTGAACACAGTAGAAGAGAATGGAAAGGATACAATAGAATAGAGTAGAAAAGGGTAGAGCAGAGCAGAATAGTGTAGAGTAGAATAGAGTAGAGTAGAACAGAGTCGAATCAAGCTGAATGGAGACAAAACGAGACAAATCGCGTCGAATGGCGTCGAATCCCATCGAATCAATTACAGTAGGGTATAGTAGAAGAGCGTAGAATGGAGTAGAATGGTGTGCAATGGAATCGAGTAGAGTAGAAAAGAGCTGAAGAGAGCCGAAGAGGGCCAAAGAGGGCCAAATCGAGCTGAATTGAGCGAAATCGAGCCGAATCCAGTGAATCGAGCCTAATGGAGCCAAATCGAGCCTAATCGAGCTGAATCGACACTATTCGAGACAAATGGAGCCGAATGGACATGAATCACACCGATTCGGCCCCTAGTCGCATCAAAATTTCTCGAATTCAATTGAATAGACTAGAGTAGGGGAGGTTCGGGTAGGCTAGAGTAGGGTAGAATAGAGTAGAATAGAATAAAACAGAACAGAACACAACAAAATAGAACAGAACAACACAGAACGAATACAGAAAAGAGTAGGCTAGAGTAGAATAGAGGGGAATAGAGTAGAGTAGAATAGATTTGAACAGAGCCAAATCGAGCCAAATCACGTCGAAATGGGTTGAATCAAATCCAATCAAGTGGATTACAATACCTTAGAGTTGGGTAGCACAGGGTAGGGTAGAATAGAGTAGAATCGTAGAGAACAGAGTAGAAACAATACAATAGAGTAGAGAAGAGTAGAATAGAGCTGAATAGAGCCAAATGCAGACAAAATGAGAGGAATCGTGTAGAAGCAAGTAGAGTAAATTAGAGTGGTGTTGGGTAGGGTAGAGCAGAATAGAGTAGAATAGTGTAGAATAGTGTGGAATGAATAGAATGGAGTAGAATGGAGTCAAATAGAAACGAATAGAGTAGAAAAGAGTCGAATAGAGCAGAATAGGGCCGAAGAAGGCCAAATCGAGCAGATTCGAAGCGATTCAAGCCAAAACAAGCTGAATGGAGCCTAACTGAGCCGAATAGAGCCAAATCGAGCCGAATCGAGCCGATTCAAGCTTCATCGCCTCGAATCGCGTTCAACGCGTCAAATCCAATCGAGACGTATAGATTAGAGAAGGGGAGGGGAGGGGAGGGGAGAACAGAACAGAGTAGAGTGGAATAGAAGAGATTAGAACAGAATAGAAGGAATAGAATCGAGTAGAATAGAGTGGAAAAGAGTAGAGTCGAATACAGTCAAATAGAGCCGAATAAGCTGAATAGAGACGAATGGAGCTGAATACAGCCGAAAAGAGCTGTATACTGCCGAATCACACCTAATCGAGTGGAATCAAGCAGAATCGCACTAACTGTCACCGAACAGCGTCGAATCGAATCAGGTCGAATCGAGTCGAGTCACATCGTTTTGAATCAAACAAGGTCAAATCGCTTCATATCGTGTCGAATCCCATCGAATCACGTCGAATAACTTCGAATTGCGTCAAACCTCAGAGAATCCTACTGAACCACGTCGAGTCGCATGGAATCTCATCAAATCCCTTCAGATCTTGCCGAATCCAGTCAAGTCCTATCAAATCGCTTTGCACGGAATCGAATTGAATCCAATAGATTAAAGTAGGGTAGGTTCGGGTGGGGTGCCGTTGGGTCGGGTAGGGTAGAATAGAATAGAGTACAACAGAATAGGAGAGAATAGAGCAGAACAGAAAGAATACAACAGAATAGAATAGAGTCAAAGAGAGAGAACATAGCCGAATTGAGCCGAGTGGAGACAAAACGAGACGAATCACGTCCGGTTGCTTCGAATCGCGTCAAATCAAATCGAATCGATTAGAAGAGATTAGGGTAGGGAAGGGTAGAATAGAAGAGAGGAAAATAGTGAGGAATGGAGTTGAACGGAGTCCAATAGAGACGGATAGATATGAATAGAGTACAAAAGAGTCGAATAGAGCAGAATAGGGCCGAATAGGCCCAAATAAGGCCTAATGGAGCAGAATCCAGCAGAATCGATGGAATTCGAGCCTAATCGAGCCGAATGGAGTGAAATGGAGCCAAGTCGAGCCGAATAGAGCCGATTCGAACTGAATCGAGCTGATTCAAGCCTAATCGCGTCAAATCGCGTGGAAATACGTCACATCGAAACTAATCAAATAGATTAAGGAAGGGTAGGGTAGGGGCGGGTGGGTAGAATAGAACAGAATAGTACAGAATAGAATATAGTACAGTAGGGTAGAGTAGAGAGAGTAAAGCAGACAAGAGTAGAGCAGAGTAGAATTGAGTCAAATAGAGTCAAAGAGTGCAGGATATAGCTGAATAGAGCCAATTCTGGCCGAATCGAGTCAAATGGAAACAAAACGAGATGAATCACACCAAATTGCTTCGAATCGCATCCAATCGAATAGAGTATCGTAGGGTAGAGTAGAACAGAATAGAGTAGAATTGCATAGAATGGAGAAGAGTGGAGTCAAATGGAGTCGAAAAGAGACAAATAGAGTAGAAAAGAGTCGAGTCAAGCCAAATAGGGCCGAATAAGGCTGAACCGAGTGGAAATGAGCTGAATTGAAGCGATTCGAGCCAAATCGAGCTGAATCGAGCTGATGTTGCAGAATCGAGCCGACTCAAGCGTGATGGTGTCCGGTCGCATCGAAATGCTTTGAATCGAATCAAATGGAATCGATTAGAATAGGTTAGGGTAGGGTAGTTTATGATAGGAAGACTAGGGTAGATGCAAGTAGACTACATTAGAGTAGACAAGAGAAGGCTAGAGTAGAAGCCTAGACTAGTAAGCTGGACTAGTCAGCTAGACTAGTGGCATAGAGCAGTAGCCTAGACAACTAGTCTTGAATAGTACCCTAAGTCAGTAATCTGAACGAGTACCCTTGCCTGAACTCTTAGCCTAATCTAGTACCCTTGCCTTAACTAGTAGTCCTAACAAGTACCCTTGGCTTAACCAGTAGTCTTCACTAGTACCCTTGCCTTCACTAGTAGTATGTCCTTAACAAGTAGCCTGAACTGGTACCCTTGCCTTAACCAGTACCCTCAACAAGTACCCATGCCTTAACTAGTAGCCTGGCCTTAACTAGTGCCCTTGCATAACTAGTACCCTGGCCTTAACTAGTAGCCTGAATTAGTACACTTGCCTTAAGGAGTACCCTTGCCCGAACTACTCCCCTTAATTAGGACCCTTATTGAGTAACCCTAAGTAGTAGAGTATGGTACGGTGGGGTAGCATAGGGTAGGGAAGCATACGGTGGAACAGAGAAAATAGAAGGAAATAGAATAGAACAGCATAGGTCAGGGTAGGTTACCTTAGTGCAGGGTATGGTAGAGTAGCATAGGATGGAATCGAGAAAATAGAAAAGGAGACTAGAAAAGAGCAGACTAGATTAGGATAGGCTAGGGTGGGGGAGGGTTTTGTAGAATACAGTAGTGTAGAATGGAATAGAATGGTGTGGAATGGAGTCAAATGGATTCAAACAGAGATGAATAGAGTAGAAAAGAGTTGAATAGAGCCGAATAACGCTGAATAGGACCACATATGACCAAAATGAGCCGAATCGAGTCGAGTCGACCAGATTCGGGATGAATGGAGCCTAGTGGAGCTGAAATGAGCCAAATAGAGACAAACTGAACCCAGCAAAATCAAGCCAAAACACACTTAATTGCATCCTATTGCATCGGATCTCGTCGAATTCCATCAAATCCCACCAAAACGCATCAAATCTCGCGGAATCTCACCGAATCCCATCGAATTGTCTCAAATCGGGTCGAATGGTGTCAAACTGAATGGAATCGAATTAAATTGAATAGATTGGAGTAGTGTAGGTTAGACTGGGATTCAGTAGGGAAGGGCACAGAAGAATAGAATAGAGTAGAACAGAAGAGAATACCAAGAGTAGAATGGAGTAGAGTTGAGTAGAGTGGAATAGTCAGAGTCGGGTAGTGCAGAATATAGATGAATAGATCCAATTCAAGGCGAATCGATTCGAATGGAGAGGAAAGGAGACAAATCGTGATGAATCGAATCGATTAGAATAGATTAGAGTAGGGTAGGGTAGAACAGAATAGAATAGAGTAGAAAAGAGTAGAATGGTGTGGAAGGGAGTTGAATGGAGCCAAATAGAGACAAATAAAGTAGAAAGGGTTGAGTAGAGCTGAACAGGGGCTGAATAAGGTTCACTCGAGCCTATTATGCTGAATTGAGCAGAATCGAGACGAATTGCAACAATTCAAGCCAAATAGAGCTAAATCGAGCCGATTCAAGCCTAATCACATGGAAATCGCGTCAAAATGCGTTGAATCGAATAGATTAGAGTAGAGGAGGTACGCAGGAGAGGCTAGACTACAACACAACAGAACACAATAGAAAGAAGAGAATAGAATTAAGTAGAGTCGGGTCCAGTAGAATAGAGTCAAATTGAGTTGAAGAGAGCCGAAAAGAGCCAAACAGAGCTGAATACAGCCGAATTGACCAAATTCAAGGTGAATCGAGATGAATCATGTCGAGTCGTTTGAAACGTGTCGAATCGAATCAAATAGATTAGTGTGGGGAAGGTAAGGCTACGGTAGGGTAGAGAAGATAGAATAGAGTAGAATAGAACAGAACAGAAAGAATCGAGTAGACTAGAGTCAAATAGAGTCGAATACTGCCAAAAAGAGCCGATAGAGTGGAAAAGAGCCGAATAGAACCGAATCGAGTTTAATGGAGCAGAAAGGAGATGAATCGAGCCGATATGACCCGAATCAGGTCGAATCCCATTCAAGTGTGTCGAATAGCATAGAACAGATTACACTAGGCTAAGTTAGGGTAGGGTAGGGTAGAATAGAGTGCAGTAGAACAGAAGAGAAGAGAACTGAACTGAAAGAATAGGGTCGAGACTAGCAGAGTATAGAAGAGTAGAGTAGAGTCGAACATTGCCGAATAGAGCCAAATAGAGCCCAAAAGAGCTAAATGGATAGAAACCAAGACAAATCACGCCGAATCCTGTGGAATCGTGACGTATCGCGTCGAATCCCGTCGAATTGCATTGAATCTGATCAATTCCAATCCAATCAAATAGAATAGACTACAGTAGGGTAGAGTACAATACAATACAGTAGAGAATAGTTTAGGATGGAGTAGAATGGTGTAGCATGGAGTCAAGTGGAGTCGAAAAGAGATAATAGAGTTGAGTAGAGTCTAATAGAGCCGAATAGAGCTGAATAGAGCCTATTCGAGCTGACTGGAGCCGAATGGAGCCGATTAGAGCTGAACCGAACCGATTTGAGCCGATTGGGGATGAATGAGTGGAAAGGAGCCGATTTGAGCCGAATCGCATCGAGATGCGTGGAATCGAATCCAGTAGAATAGATTAGATTAGGGTAGGATGGAATAGAGTAGACTTGAACACAGTAGAAGAGAATGGAAAGGATACAATAGAATAGAGTAGAAAAGGGTAGAGCAGAGCAGAATAGTGTAGAGTAGAATAGAGTAGAGTAGAACAGAGTCGAATCAAGCTGAATGGAGACGAAACGAGACAAATCGCGTCGACTGGCGTCGAATCCCATCGAATCAATTACAGTAGGGTATAGTAGAAGAGCGTAGAATGGAGTAGAATGGTGTGCAATGGAATCGAGTAGAGTAGAAAAGAGCTGAAGAGAGCCGAATAGGGCCAAAGAGGGCCAAATCGAGCTGAATTGAGCGAAATCGAGCCGAATCCAGTGAATCGAGCCTAATGGAGCCAAATCGAGCCTAATCGAGCTGAATCGACACTATTCGAGACAAATGGAGCCGAATGGACATGAATCACACCGATTCGGCCCTAGTCGCGTCAAAATTTCTCGAATTCAATTGAATAGACTAGAGTAGGGGAGGTTCGGGTAGGCTAGAGTAGGGGTAGAATAGAGTAGAATAGAATAAAACAGAACAGAACAAAATAGAACAGAACAACACAGAACGAATACAGAAAAGAGTAGGCTAGAGTAGAATAGAGGGGAATAGAGTAGAGTAGAATAGATTTGAACAGAGCCAAATCGAGCCGAATCGCGTCGAAATGGGTTGAATCAAATCCAATCAAGTGGATTACAATACCTTAGAGTTGGGTAGCACAGGGTAGGGTAGAATAGAGTAGAATCGTACAGAACAGAGTAGAAAACAATACAATAGAGTAGAGAAGAGTAGAATAGAGCTGAATAGAGCCAAATGCAGACAAAATGAGAGGAATCGTGTAGAAGCAAGTAGAGTAAATTAGAGTGTGTTGGGTAGGGTAGAGCAGAATAGAGTAGAATAGTGTGGAATGAATAGAATGGAGTAGAATGGAGTCAAGTAGAAACGAATAGAGTAGAAAAGAGTCGAATAGAGCAGAATAGGGCCGAAGAAGGCCAAATCGAGCAGATTCGAAGCGATTCAAGCCAAAACAAGCTGAATGGAGCCTAACTGAGCCGAATAGAGCCAAATCGAGCCGAATAGAGCCGATTCAAGCTTCATCGCCTCGAATCGCGTTCAACGCGTCAAATCCAATCGAGACGTATAGATTAGAGAAGGGGAGGGGAGGGGAGGGGAAAAAATACTATCTCTATGTGGAATAGAAGAGATTAGAACAGAATAGAAGGAATAGAATCGAGTAGAATAGAGTGGAAAAGAGTAGAGTCGAATAGAGCCGAATAAGCTGAATAGAGACGAATGGAGCTGAATACAGCCGAAAAGAGCTGTATACTGCCGAATCACACCTAATCGAGCGGAATCAAGCAGAATCGCACTGACTGTCACCGAACAGCGTCGAATCGAATCAGGTCGAATCGAGTCGAGTCACATCGTTTTGAATCAAACAAGGTCAAATCGCTTCATATCGTGTCGAATCCCATCGAATCACGTCGAATAACTTCGAATTGCGTCAAACCTCAGAGAATCCTACTGAACCACGTCGAGTCGCATGGAATCTCATCAAATCCCTTCAGATCTTGCCGAATCCAGTCAAGTCCTATCAAATCGCTTTGCACGGAATCGAATTGAATCCAATAGATTAAAGTAGGGTAGGTTCGGGTGGGGTGCCGTTGGGTCGGGTAGGGTAGAATAGAATAGAGTACAACAGAATAGGAGAGAATAGAACAGAACAGAAAGAATACAACAGAATAGAATAGAGTCAAAGAGAGAGAACATAGCCGAATTGAGCCGAGTGGAGACAAAACGAGACGAATCACGTCCGGTTGCTTCGAATCGCGTCAAATCAAATCGAATCGATTAGAAGAGATTAGGGTAGGGAAGGGTAGAATAGAAGAGAGGAAAATAGTGAGGAATGGAGTTGAACGGAGTCCAATAGAGACGGATAGATATGAATAGAGTACAAAAGAGTCGAATAGAGCAGAATAGGGCCGAATAGGCCCAAATAAGGCCTAATTGAGCAGAATCCAGCAGAATCGATGGAATTCGAGCCTAATCGAGCCGAATGGAGTGAAATGGAGCCAAGTCGAGCCGAATAGAGCCGATTCGAACTGAATCGAGCTGATTCAAGCCTAATCGCGTCAAATCGCGTGGAAATACGTCACATCGAAACTAATCAAATAGATTAAGGAAGGGTAGGGTAGGGGCGGGTGGGTAGAATAGAACAGAATAGTACAGAATAGAATATAGTACAGTAGGGTAGAGTAGAGAGAGTAAAGCAGACAAGAGTAGAGCAGAGTAGAATTGAGTCAAATAGAGTCAAAGAGTGCAGGATATAGCTGAATAGAGCCAATTCTGGCCGAATCGAGTCAAATGGAAACAAAACGAGATGAATCACACCGAATTGCTTCGAATCGCATCCAATCGAATAGATTAGAGTATCGTAGGGTAGAGTAGGATAGCGTAGAGTGGAGAAGAGTGGAGTCAAATGGAGTCGAACAGAGACAAATAGAGTAGAAAAGAGTCGAATCGAGCCAAATAGGGCCGAATAAGGCTGAACCGAGTGGAAACGAGCTGAATTGAAGCGATTCGAGCCAAATCGAGCTGAATCGAGCTGATGTTGCAGAATCGAGCCGACTCAAGCGTAATGGTGTCCGGTCCCATCGAAATGCTTTGAATGGAATCGATTAGAATAGGTTAGGGTAGGGTAGTTTATGATAGGAAGACTAGGGTAGATGCAAGTAGACTACATTAGAGTAGACAAGAGCAGGCTAGAGTAGAAGCATAGACTAGTAAGCTGGACTAGTCAGCTAGACTAGTGGCATAGAGCAGTAGCCTAGACAACTAGTCTTGAATAGTACCCTAAGTCAGTAATCTGAACGAGTACCCTTGCCTGAACTCTTAGCCTAATCTAGTACCCTTGCCTTAACTAGTAGTCCTAACAAGTACCCTTGCCTTAACCAGTAGTCTTCACTAGTACCCTTGCCTTCACTAGTAGTATGTCCTTAACAAGTAGCCTGAACTGGTACGTTTGCCTTAACCAGTACCCTCAACAAGTACCCATGCCTTAACTAGTAGCCTGGCCTTAACTAGTAGCCTGAATTAGTACACTTGCCTTAAGGAGTACCCTTGCCCGAACTACTCCCCTTAATTAGGACCCTTATTGAGTAACCCTAAGTAGTAGAGTATGGTACGGTGGGGTAGCATAGGGTAGGGAAGCATACGGTGGAACAGAGAAAATAGAAGGAAATAGAATAGAACAGCATAGGTCAGGGTAGGTTACCTTAGTGCAGGGTATGGTAGAGTAGCATAGGATGGAATCGAGAAAATAGAAAAGGAGACTAGAAAAGAGCAGACTAGATTAGGATAGGGTAGGGTGGGGGAGGGTTTTGTAGAATACAGTAGTGTAGAATGGAATAGAATGGTGTGGAATGGAGTCAAATGGATTCAAACAGAGATGAATAGAGTAGAAAAGAGTTGAATAGAGCCGAATAACGCTGAATAGGACCACATATGACCAAAATGAGCCGAATCGAGTCGAGTCGACCAGATTCGGGATGAATGGAGCCTAGTGGAGCTGAAATGAGCCAAATAGAGACAAACTGAACCCAGCAAAATCAAGCCAAAACACACTTAATTGCATCCTATTGCATCGGATCTCGTCGAATTCCATCAAATCCCACCAAAACGCATCAAATCTCGCGGAATCTCACCGAATCCCATCGAATTGTCTCAAATCGGGTCGAATGGTGTCAAACTGAATGGAATCGAATTAAATTGAATAGATTGGAGTAGTGTAGGTTAGACTGGGATTCAGTAGGGAAGGGCACAGAAGAATAGAATAGAGTAGAACAGAAGAGAATAACAAGAGTAGAATGGAGTAGAGTTGAGTAGAGTGGAATAGTCAGAGTCGGGTAGTGCAGAATATAGATGAATAGATCCAATTCAAGGCGAATCGATTCGAATGGAGAGGAAAGGAGACAAATCGTGATGAATCGAATCGATTAGAATAGATTAGAGTAGGGTAGGGTAGAACAGAATAGAATAGAGTAGAAAAGAGTAGAATGGTGTGGAAGGGAGTTGAATGGAGCCAAATAGAGACAAATAAAGTAGAAAGGGTTGAGTAGAGCTGAACAGGGCTGAATAAGGTTCACTCGAGCCTATTATGCTGAATTGAGCAGAATCGAGACGAATTGCAACAATTCAAGCCAAATAGAGCTAAATCGAGCCGATTCAAGCCTAATCACATGGAATCGCGTCAAAATGCGTTGAATCGAATAGATTAGAGTAGAGGAGGGTACGGCAGGAGAGGCTAGACTACAACACAACAGAACACAATAGAAAGAAGAGAATAGAATTAAGTAGAGTCGGGTCCAGTAGAATAGAGTCAAATTGAGTTGAAGAGAGCCGAAAAGAGCCAAACAGAGCTGAATACAGCCGAATTGACCAAATTCAAGGTGAATCGAGATGAATCATGTCGAGTCGTTTGAAACGTGTCGAATCGAATCAAATAGATTAGTGTGGGGAAGGTAAGGCTACGGTAGGGTAGAGAAGAATAGAATAGAGTAGAATAGAACAGAACAGAAAGAATCGAGTAGACTAGAGTCAAATAGAGTCGAATACTGCCAAAAAGAGCCGAATAGAGTGGAAAAGAGCCGAATAGAACCGAATCGAGTTTAATGGAGCAGAAAGGAGATGAATCGAGCCGATATGACCCGAATCAGGTCGAATCCCATTCAAGTGTGTCGAATAGCATAGAACAGATTACACTAGGCTAAGTTAGGGTAGGGTAGGGTAGAATAGAGTGCAGTAGAACAGAAGAGAAGAGAACTGAACTGAAAGAATAGGGTCGAGACTAGCAGAGTATAGAAGAGTAGAGTAGAGTCGAACATTGCCGAATAGAGCCAAATAGAGCCCAAAAGAGCTAAATGGATAGAAACCAAGACAAATCACGCCGAATCCTGTGGAATCGTGACGTATCGCGTCGAATCCCGTCGAATTGCATTGAATCTGATCAATTCCAATCCAATCAAATAGAATAGACTACAGTAGGGTAGAGTACAATACAATACAGTAGAGAATAGTTTAGGATGGAGTAGAATGGTGTAGCATGGAGTCAAGTGGAGTCGAAAAGAGATAATAGAGTTGAGTAGAGTCTAATAGAGCCGAATAGAGCTGAATAGAGCCTATTCGAGCTGACTGGAGCCGAATGGAGCCGATTAGAGCTGAACCGAACCGATTTGAGCCGATTGGGGATGAATGGAGTGGAAAGGAGCCGATTTGAGCCGAATCGCATCGAGATGCGTGGAATCGAATCCAGTAGAATAGATTAGATTAGGGTAGGATGGAATAGAGTAGACTTGAACACAGTAGAAGAGAATGGAAAGGATACAATAGAATAGAGTAGAAAAGGGTAGAGCAGAGCAGAATAGTGTAGAGTAGAATAGAGTAGAGTAGAACAGAGTCGAATCAAGCTGAATGGAGACGAAACGAGACAAATCGCGTCGACTGGCGTCGAATCCCATCGAATCAATTACAGTAGGGTATAGTAGAAGAGCGTAGAATGGAGTAGAATGGTGTGCAATGGAATCGAGTAGAGTAGAAAAGAGCTGAAGAGAGCCGAATAGGGCCAAAGAGGGCCAAATCGAGCTGAATTGAGCGAAATCGAGCCGAATCCAGTGAATCGAGCCTAATGGAGCCAAATCGAGCCTAATCGAGCTGAATCGACACTATTCGAGACAAATGGAGCCGAATGGACATGAATCACACCGATTCGGCCCCTAGTCGCGTCAAAATTTCTCGAATTCAATTGAATAGACTAGAGTAGGGGAGGTTCGGGTAGGCTAGAGTAGGGTAGAATAGAGTAGAATAGAATAAAACAGAACAGAACAAAATAGAACAGAACAACACAGAACGAATACAGAAAAGAGTAGGCTAGAGTAGAATAGAGGGGAATAGAGTAGAGTAGAATAGATTTGAACAGAGCCAAATCGAGCCGAATCGCGTCGAAATGGGTTGAATCAAATCCAATCAAGTGGATTACAATACCTTAGAGTTGGGTAGCACAGGGTAGGGTAGAATAGAGTAGAATCGTACAGAACAGAGTAGAAACAATACAATAGAGTAGAGAAGAGTAGAATAGAGCTGAATAGAGCCAAATGCAGACAAAATGAGAGGAATCGTGTAGAAGCAAGTAGAGTAAATTAGAGTGGTGTTGGGTAGGGTAGAGCAGAATAGAGTAGAATAGTGTGGAATGAATAGAATGGAGTAGAATGGAGTCAAGTAGAAACGAATAGAGTAGAAAAGAGTCGAATAGAGCAGAATAGGGCCGAAGAAGGCCAAATCGAGCAGATTCGAAGCGATTCAAGCCAAAACAAGCTGAATGGAGCCTAACTGAGCCGAATAGAGCCAAATCGAGCCGAATAGAGCCGATTCAAGCTTCATCGCCTCGAATCGCGTTCAACGCGTCAAATCCAATCGAGACGTATAGATTAGAGAAGGGGAGGGGAGGGGAGGGGAAAATAGAACAGAGTAGAGTGGAATAGAAGAGATTAGAACAGAATAGAAGGAATAGAATCGAGTAGAATAGAGTGGAAAAGAGTAGAGTCGAATAGAGCCGAATAAGCTGAATAGAGACGAATGGAGCTGAATACAGCCGAAAAGAGCTGTATACTGCCGAATCACACCTAATCGAGCGGAATCAAGCAGAATCGCACTGACTGTCACCGAACAGCGTCGAATCGAATCAGGTCGAATCGAGTCGAGTCACATCGTTTTGAATCAAACAAGGTCAAATCGCTTCATATCGTGTCGAATCCCATCGAATCACGTCGAATAACTTCGAATTGCGTCAAACCTCAGAGAATCCTACTGAACCACGTCGAGTCGCATGGAATCTCATCAAATCCCTTCAGATCTTGCCGAATCCAGTCAAGTCCTATCAAATCGCTTTGCACGGAATCGAATTGAATCCAATAGATTAAAGTAGGGTAGGTTCGGGTGGGGTGCCGTTGGGTCGGGTAGGGTAGAATAGAATAGAGTACAACAGAATAGGAGAGAATAGAACAGAACAGAAAGAATACAACAGAATAGAATAGAGTCAAAGAGAGAGAACATAGCCGAATTGAGCCGAGTGGAGACAAAACGAGACGAATCACGTCCGGTTGCTTCGAATCGCGTCAAATCAAATCGAATCGATTAGAAGAGATTAGGGTAGGGAAGGGTAGAATAGAAGAGAGGAAAATAGTGAGGAATGGAGTTGAACGGAGTCCAATAGAGACGGATAGATATGAATAGAGTACAAAAGAGTCGAATAGAGCAGAATAGGGCCGAATAGGCCCAAATAAGGCCTAATTGAGCAGAATCCAGCAGAATCGATGGAATTCGAGCCTAATCGAGCCGAATGGAGTGAAATGGAGCCAAGTCGAGCCGAATAGAGCCGATTCGAACTGAATCGAGCTGATTCAAGCCTAATCGCGTCAAATCGCGTGGAAATACGTCACATCGAAACTAATCAAATAGATTAAGGAAGGGTAGGGTAGGGGCGGGTGGGTAGAATAGAACAGAATAGTACAGAATAGAATATAGTACAGTAGGGTAGAGTAGAGAGAGTAAAGCAGACAAGAGTAGAGCAGAGTAGAATTGAGTCAAATAGAGTCAAAGAGTGCAGGATATAGCTGAATAGAGCCAATTCTGGCCGAATCGAGTCAAATGGAAACAAAACGAGATGAATCACACCGAATTGCTTCGAATCGCATCCAATCGAATAGATTAGAGTATCGTAGGGTAGAGTAGGATAGCGTAGAGTGGAGAAGAGTGGAGTCAAATGGAGTCGAACAGAGACAAATAGAGTAGAAAAGAGTCGAATCGAGCCAAATAGGGCCGAATAAGGCTGAACCGAGTGGAAACGAGCTGAATTGAAGCGATTCGAGCCAAATCGAGCTGAATCGAGCTGATGTTGCAGAATCGAGCCGACTCAAGCGTAATGGTGTCCGGTCCCATCGAAATGCTTTGAATGGAATCGATTAGAATAGGTTAGGGTAGGGTAGTTTATGATAGGAAGACTAGGGTAGATGCAAGTAGACTACATTAGAGTAGACAAGAGCAGGCTAGAGTAGAAGCATAGACTAGTAAGCTGGACTAGTCAGCTAGACTAGTGGCATAGAGCAGTAGCCTAGACAACTAGTCTTGAATAGTACCCTAAGTCAGTAATCTGAACGAGTACCCTTGCCTGAACTCTTAGCCTAATCTAGTACCCTTGCCTTAACTAGTAGTCCTAACAAGTACCCTTGCCTTAACCAGTAGTCTTCACTAGTACCCTTGCCTTCACTAGTAGTATGTCCTTAACAAGTAGCCTGAACTGGTACGTTTGCCTTAACCAGTACCCTCAACAAGTACCCATGCCTTAACTAGTAGCCTGGCCTTAACTAGTAGCCTGAATTAGTACACTTGCCTTAAGGAGTACCCTTGCCCGAACTACTCCCCTTAATTAGGACCCTTATTGAGTAACCCTAAGTAGTAGAGTATGGTACGGTGGGGTAGCATAGGGTAGGGAAGCATACGGTGGAACAGAGAAAATAGAAGGAAATAGAATAGAACAGCATAGGTCAGGGTAGGTTAGCTTAGTGCAGGGTATGGTAGAGTAGCATAGGATGGAATCGAGAAAATAGAAAAGGAGACTAGAAAAGAGCAGACTAGATTAGGATAGGCTAGGGTGGGGGAGGGTTTTGTAGAATACAGTAGTGTAGAATGGAATAGAATGGTGTGGAATGGAGTCAAATGGATTGGAACAGAGATGCAGAGAGTAGAAAAGAGTTGAATAGAGCCGAATAACGCTGAATAGGACCACATATGACCAAAATGAGCCGAATCGAGTCGAGTCGATCAGATTCGGGATGAATGGAGCCTAGTGGAGCTGAAATGAGCCAAATAGAGACATTCTGAACCCAGCAAAATCGAGCCAAAACACACTTAATTGCATCCTATTGCATCGGATCTCGTCGAATTCCATCAAATCCCACCAAAACGCATCAAATCTCGCGGAATCTCACCGAATCCCGTCGAATCGTCTCAAATCGGGTCGAATGGTGTCAAACTGAATGGAATCGAATTAAATTGAATAGATTAGAGTAGTGTAGGTTAGACTGGGATTCAGTAGGGAAGGGCACAGAAGAATAGAATAGAGTAGAACAGAAGAGAATACCAAGAGTAGAATGGAGTAGAGTTGAGTAGAGTGGAATAGTCAGAGTCGGGTAGTGCAGAATATAGATGAATAGATCCAATTCAAGCCGAATCGATTCGAATGGAGAGGAAAGGAGACAAATCGTGATGAATCGAATCGATTAGAATAGATTAGAGTAGGGTAGGGTAGAACAGAATAGAATAGAGTAGAAAAGAGTAGAATGGTGTGGAAGGGAGTTGAATGGAGCCAAATAGAGACAAATAAAGTAGAAAGGGTTGAGTAGAGCTGAACAGGGCTGAATAAGGTTCACTCGAGCCTATTATGCTGAATTGAGCAGAATCGAGACGAATTGCAACAATTCAAGCCAAATAGAGCTAAATCGAGCCGATTCAAGCCTAATCACATGGAATCGCGTCAAAATGCGTTGAATCGAATAGATTAGAGTAGAGGAGGGTACGGCAGGAGAGGCTAGACTACAACACAACAGAACACAATAGAAAGAAGAGAATAGAATTAAGTAGAGTCGGGTCCAGTAGAATAGAGTCAAATTGAGTTGAAGAGAGCCGAAAAGAGCCAAACAGAGCTGAATACAGCCGAATTGACCAAATTCAAGGTGAATCGAGATGAATCATGTCGAGTCGTTTGAAACGTGTCGAATCAAATCAAATAGATTAGTGTGGGGAAGGTAAGGCTACGGTAGGGTAGAGAAGAATAGAATAGAGTAGAATAGAACAGAACAGAAAGAATCGAGTAGACTAGAGTCAAATAGAGTCGAATACTGCCAAAAAGAGCCGAATAGAGTGGAAAAGAGCCGAATAGAACCGAATCGAGTTTAATGCAGCAGAAAGGAGATGAATCGAGCCGATATGACCCGAATCAGGTCGAATCCCATTCAAGTGTGTCGAATAGCATAGAACAGATTACACTAGGCTAAGTTAGGGTAGGGTAGGGTAGAATAGAGTGCAGTAGAACAGAAGAGAAGAGAACTGAACTGAAAGAATAGGGTCGAGACGAGCAGAGTATAGAAGAGTAGAGTCGAACATTGCCGAATAGAGCCAAATAGAGCCCAAAAGAGCTAAATGGATAGAAACCAAGACAAATCACGCCGAATCCTGTGGAATCGTGCCGTATCGCGTCGAATCCCGTCGAATTGCATTGAATCTGATCAATTCCAATCCAATCAAATAGAATAGACTACAGTAGGGTAGAGTACAATACAATACAGTAGAGAATAGTTTAGGATGGAGTAGAATGGTGTAGCATGGAGTCGAGTGGAGTCGAAAAGAGATAATAGAGTTGAGTAGAGTCTAATAGAGCCGAATAGAGCTGAATAGAGCCTATTCGAGCTGACTGGAGCCGAATGGAGCCGATTAGAGCTGAACCGAACCGATTTGAGCCGATTGGGGATGAATGGAGTGGAAAGGAGCCGATTTGGGCCGAATCGCATAGAGATGCGTGGAATCGAATCCAGTAGAATAGATTAGATTAGGGTAGGATGGAATAGAGTAGACTTGAACACAGTAGAAGAGAATGGAAAGGATACAATAGAATAGAGTAGAAAAGGGTAGAGCAGAGCAGAATAGTGTAGAGTAGAATAGAGTAGAGTAGAACAGAGTCGAATCAAGCTGAATGGAGACGAAACGAGACAAATCGCGTCGACTTGCGTCGAATCCCATCGAATCAATTACAGTAGGGTATAGTAGAAGAGCGTAGAATGGAGTAGAATGGTGTGCAATGGAATCGAGTAGAGTAGAAAAGAGCTGAAGAGAGCCGAAGAGGGCCAAAGAGGGCCAAATCGAGCTGAATTGAGCGAAATCGAGCCGAATCCAGTGAATCGAGCCTAATGGAGCCAAATCGAGCCTAATCGAGCTGAATCGACACTATTCGAGACAAATGGAGCCGAATGGACATGAATCACACCAATTCGGCCCCTAGTCGCGTCAAAATTTCTCGAATTCAATCGAATAGACTAGAGTAGGGGAGGTTCGGGTAGGCTAGAGTAGGGTAGAATAGAGTAGAATAGAATAAAACAGAACAGAACACAACAAAATAGAACAGAACAACACAGAACGAATATAGAAAAGAGTAGGCTAGAGTAGAATAGAGAGGAATAGAGTAGAGTAGAATAGATTTGAACAGAGCCAAATCGAGCCGAATCACGTCGAAATGGGTTGAATCAAATCCAATCAAGTGGATTACAATACCTTAGAGTTGGGTAGCACAGGGTAGGGTAGAATAGAGTAGAATCGTAGAGAACAGAGTAGAAACAATACAATAGAGTAGAGAAGAGTAGAATAGAGCTGAATAGAGCCAAATGCAGACAAAATGAGAGGAATCGTGTAGAAGCAAGTAGAGTAAATTAGAGTGGTGTTGGGTAGGGTAGAGCAGAATAGAGTAGAATAGTGTGGAATGAATAGAATGGAGTAGAATGGAGTCAAATAGAAACGAATAGAGTAGAAAAGAGTCGAATAGAGCAGAATAGGGCCGAAGAAGGCCAAATCGAGCAGATTCGAAGCGATTCAAGCCAAAACAAGCTGAATGGAGCCTAACTGAGCCGAATAGAGCCAAATCGAGCCGAATCGAGCCGATTCAAGCTTCATCGCCTCGAATCGCGTTCAACGCGTCAAATCCAATCGAGACGTATAGATTAGAGAAGGGGAGGGGAGGGGAGAACAGAACATTGTAGAGTGGAATAGAAGAGATTAGAACAGAATAGAAGGAATAGAATCGAGTAGAATAGAGTGGAAAAGAGTAGAGTCAAATACAGTCAAATAGAGCCGAATAAGCTGAATAGAGACGAATGGAGCTGAATACAGCCAAAAAGAGCTGTATACTGCCGAATCACACCTAATCGAGCGGAATCAAGCAGAATCGCACTGACTGTCACCGAACAGCGTCGAATCGAATCAGGTCGAATCGAGTCGAGTCACATCGTTTTGAATCAAACAAGGTCAAATCGCTTCATATCGTGTCGAATCCCATCGAATCACGTCGAATAACTTCGAATTGCGTCAAACCTCAGAGAATCCTACTGAATCACGTCGAGTCGCATGGAATCTCATCAAATCCCTTCAGATTTGCCGAATCCAGTCAAGTCCTATCAAATCGCTTTGCACGGAATCGAATTGAATCCAATAGATTAAAGTAGGGTAGGTTCGGGTGGGGTGCCGTTGGGTCGGGTAGGGTAGAATAGAATAGAGTACAACAGAATAGGAGAGAATAGAACAGAACAGAAAGAATACAACAGAATAGAATAGAGTCAAAGAGAGAGAACATAGCCGAATTGAGCCGAGTGGAGACAAAACGAGACGAATCACGTCCGGTTGCTTCGAATCGCGTCAAATCAAATCGAATCGATTAGAAGAGATTAGGGTAGGGAAGGGTAGAATAGAAGAGAGGAAAATAGTGAGGAATGGAGTTGAACGGAGTCCAATAGAGACGGATAGATATGAATAGAGTACAAAAGAGTCGAATAGAGCAGAATAGGGCCGAATAGGACCAAATAAGGCCTAATTGAGCAGAATCCAGCAGAATCGATGGAATTCCAGCCTAATCGAGCCGAGTGGAGTGAAATGGAGCCAAGTCGAGCCGAATAGAGCCGATTCGAACTGAATCGAGCTGATTCAAGCCTAATCGCGTCAAATCGCGTGGAAATACGTCACATCGAAACTAATCAAATAGATTAAGGAAGGGTAGGGTAGGGGCGGGTGGGTAGAATAGAACAGAATAGTACAGAATAGAATATAGTACAGTAGGGTAGAGTAGAGAGAGTAAAGCAGACAAGAGTAGAGCAGAGTAGAATTGAGTCAAATAGAGTCAAAGAGTGCAGGATATAGCTGAATAGAGCCAATTCTGGCCGAATCGAGTCAAATGGAAACAAAACGAGATGAATCACACCGAATTGCTTCGAATCGCATCCAATCGAATAGATTAGAGTATCGTAGGGTAGAGTAGGATAGCGTAGAGTGGAGAAGAGTGGAGTCAAATGGAGTCGAACAGAGACAAATAGAGTAGAAAAGAGTCGAATCGAGCCAAATAGGGCCGAATAAGGCTGAACCGAGTGGAAACGAGCTGAATTGAAGCGATTCGAGCCAAATCGAGCTGAATCGAGCTGATGTTGCAGAATCGAGCCGACTCAAGCGTAATGGTGTCCGGTCCCATCGAAATGCTTTGAATGGAATCGATTAGAATAGGTTAGGGTAGGGTAGTTTATGATAGGAAGACTAGGGTAGATGCAAGTAGACTACATTAGAGTAGACAAGAGCAGGCTAGAGTAGAAGCATAGACTAGTAAGCTGGACTAGTCAGCTAGACTAGTGGCATAGAGCAGTAGCCTAGACAACTAGTCTTGAATAGTACCCTAAGTCAGTAATCTGAACGAGTACCCTTGCCTGAACTCTTAGCCTAATCTAGTACCCTTGCCTTAACTAGTAGTCCTAACAAGTACCCTTGCCTTAACCAGTAGTCTTCACTAGTACCCTTGCCTTCACTAGTAGTATGTCCTTAACAAGTAGCCTGAACTGGTACGTTTGCCTTAACCAGTACCCTCAACAAGTACCCATGCCTTAACTAGTAGCCTGGCCTTAACTAGTAGCCTGAATTAGTACACTTGCCTTAAGGAGTACCCTTGCCCGAACTACTCCCCTTAATTAGGACCCTTATTGAGTAACCCTAAGTAGTAGAGTATGGTACGGTGGGGTAGCATAGGGTAGGGAAGCATACGGTGGAACAGAGAAAATAGAAGGAAATAGAATAGAACAGCATAGGTCAGGGTAGGTTACCTTAGTGCAGGGTATGGTAGAGTAGCATAGGATGGAATAGAGAAAATAGAAAAGGAGACTAGAAAAGAGCAGACTAGATTAGGATAGGCTAGGGTGGGGGAGGGTTTTGTAGAATACAGTAGTGTAGAATGGAATAGAATGGTGTGGAATGGAGTCAAATGGATTCAAACAGAGATGAATAGAGTAGAAAAGAGTTGAATAGAGCCGAATAACGCTGAATAGGACCACATATGATCAAAATGAGCCGAATCGAGTCGAGTCGACCAGATTCGGGATGAATGGAGCCTAGTGGAGCTGAAATGAGCCAAATAGAGACAATCTGAACGCAGCAAAATCAAGCCAAAACACACTTAATTGCATCCTATTGCATCGGATCTCGTCGAATTCCATCAAATCCCACCAAAACGCATCAAATCTCGCGGAATCTCAACGAATCCCATCGAATTGTCTCAAATCGGGTCGAATGGTGTCAAACTGAATGGAATCGAATTAAATTGAATAGATTAGAGTAGTGTAGGTTAGACTGGGATTCAGTAGGGAAGGGCACAGAAGAATAGAATAGAGTAGAACAGAAGAGAATACCAAGAGTAGAATGGAGTAGAGTTGAGTAGAGTGGAATAGTCAGAGTCGGGTAGTGCAGAATATAGATGAATAGATCCAATTCAAGCCGAATCGATTCGAATGGAGAGGAAAGGAGACAAATCGTGATGAATCGAATCGATTAGAATAGATTAGAGTAGGGTAGGGTAGAACAGAATAGAATAGAGTAGAAAAGAGTAGAATGGTGTGGAAGGGAGTTGAATGGAGCCAAATAGAGACAAATAAAGTAGAAAGGGTTGAGTAGAGCTGAACAGGGCTGAATAAGGTTCACTCGAGCCTATTATGCTGAATTGAGCAGAATCGAGACGAATTGCAACAATTCAAGCCAAATAGAGCTAAATCGAGCCGATTCAAGCCTAATCACATGGAATCGCGTCAAAATGCGTTGAATCGAATAGATTAGAGTAGAGGAGGGTACGGCAGGAGAGGCTAGACTACAACACAACAGAACACAATAGAAAGAAGAGAATAGAATTAAGTAGAGTCGGGTCCAGTAGAATAGAGTCAAATTGAGTTGAAGAGAGCCGAAAAGAGCCAAACAGAGCTGAATACAGCCGAATTGACCAAATTCAAGGTGAATCGAGATGAATCATGTCGAGTCGTTTGAAACGTGTCGAATCAAATCAAATAGATTAGTGTGGGGAAGGTAAGGCTACGGTAGGGTAGAGAAGAATAGAATAGAGTAGAATAGAACAGAACAGAAAGAATCGAGTAGACTAGAGTCAAATAGAGTCGAATACTGCCAAAAAGAGCCGAATAGAGTGGAAAAGAGCCGAATAGAACCGAATCGAGTTTAATGGAGCAGAAAGGAGATGAATCGAGCCGATATGACCCGAATCAGGTCGAATCCCATTCAAGTGTGTCGAATAGCATAGAACAGATTACACTAGGCTAAGTTAGGGTAGGGTAGGGTAGAATAGAGTGCAGTAGAACAGAACAGAAGAGAACTGAACTGAAAGAATAGGGTCGAGACTAGCAGAGTATAGAAGAGTAGAGTAGAGTCGAACATTGCCGAATAGAGCCAAATAGAGCCCAAAAGAGCTAAATGGATAGAAACCAAGACAAATCACGCCGAATCCCGTGGAATCGTGCCGTATCCCGTCGAATCCCGTCGAATTGCATTGAATCTGATCAATTCCAATCCAATCAAATAGAATAGACTACAGTAGGGTAGAGTACAATACAATACAGTAGAGAATAGTTTAGGATGGAGTAGAATGGTGTAGCATGGAGTCGAGTGGAGTCGAAAAGAGATAATAGAGTTGAGTAGAGTCTAATAGAGCCGAATAGAGCTGAATAGAGCCTATTCGAGCTGACTGGAGCCGAATGGAGCCGATTAGAGCTGAATCGAACCGATTTGAGCCGATTGGGGATGAATGGAGTGGAAAGGAGCCGATTTGAGCCGAATCGCATCGAGATGCGTGGAATCGAATCCAGTAGAATAGATTAGATTAGGGTAGGATGGAATAGAGTAGACTTGAACACAGTAGAAGAGAATGGAAAGGATACAATAGAATAGAGTAGAAAAGGGTAGAGCAGAGCAGAATAGTGTAGAGTAGAATAGAGTAGAGTAGAACAGAGTCGAATCAAGCTGAATGGAGACAAAACGAGACAAATCGCGTCGAATGGCGTCGAATCCCATCGAATCAATTACAGTAGGGTATAGTAGAAGAGCGTAGAATGGTGTGCAATGGAATCGAGTAGAGTAGAAAAGAGCTGAAGAGACCCGAAGAGGGCCAAAGAGGGCCAAATCGAGCTGAATTGAGCGAAATCGAGCCGAATCCAGTGAATCGAGCCTAATGGAGCCAAATCGAGCCTAATCGAGCTGAATCGACACTATTCGAGACAAATGGAGCCGAATGGACATGAATCACACCGATTCGGCCCCTAGTCGCATCAAAATTTCTCGAATTCAATTGAATAGACTAGAGTAGGGGAGGTTCGGGTAGGCTAGAGTAGGGTAGAATAGAGTAGAATAGAATAAAACAGAACAGAACACAACAAAATAGAACAGAACAACACAGAACGAATACAGAAAAGAGTAGGCTAGAGTAGAATAGAGGGGAATAGAGTAGAGTAGAATAGATTTGAACAGAGCCAAATCGAGCCAAATCACGTCGAAATGGGTTGAATCAAATCCAATCAAGTGGATTACAATACCTTAGAGTTGGGTAGCACAGGGTAGGGTAGAATAGAGTAGAATCGTACAGAACAGAGTAGAAACAATACAATAGAGTAGAGAAGAGTAGAATAGAGCTGAATAGAGCCAAATGCAGACAAAATGAGAGGAATCGTGTAGAAGCAAGTAGAGTAAATTAGAGTGGTGTTGGGTAGGGTAGAGCAGAATAGTGTAGAATAGTGTGGAATGAATAGAATGGAGTAGAATGGAGTCAAATAGAAACGAATAGAGTAGAAAAGAGTCGAATAGAGCAGAATAGGGCCGAAGAAGGCCAAATCGAGCAGATTCGAAGCGATTCAAGCCAAAACAAGCTGAATGGAGCCTAACTGAGCCGAATAGAGCCAAATCGAGCCGAATCGATCCGATTCAAGCTTCATCGCCTCCAATCGCGTTCAACGCGTCAAATCCAATCGAGACCTATAGATTAGAGAAGGGGAGGGGAGGGGAGGGGAGAATAGAACAGAGTAGAGTGGAATAGAAGAGATTAGAACAGAATAGAAGGAATAGAATCGAGTAGAATAGAGTGGAAAAGAGTAGAGTCGAATACAGTCAAATAGAGCCGAATAAGCTGAATAGAGACGAATGGAGCTGAATACAGCCGAAAAGAGCTGTATACTGCCGAATGACACCTAATCGAGTGGAATCAAGCAGAATCACACTAACTGTCACCGAACAGCGTCAAATCGAATCAGGTCGAATCGAGTCGAGTCACATCGTTTTGAATCAAACAAGGTCAAATCGCTTCATATCGTGTCGAATCCCATCGAATCACGTCGAATAACTTCGAATTGCGTCAAACCTCAGAGAATCCTACTGAACCACGTCGAGTCGCATGGAATCTCATCAAATCCCTTCAGATCTTGCCGAATCCAGTCAAGTCCTATCAAATCGCTTTGCACGGAATCGAATTGAATCCAATAGATTAAAGTAGGGAAGGTTCGGGTGGGGTGCCGTTGGGTCGGGTAGGGTAGAATAGAATAGAGTACAACAGAATAGGGGAGAATAGAGCAGAAGAGAAAGAATACAACAGAATAGAATAGAGTCAAAGACAGAGAACATAGCCGAATTGAGCCGAGTGGAGACAAAACGAGACGAATCACGTCCGGTTGCTTCGAATCGCGTCAAATCAAATCGAATCGATTAGAAGAGATTAGGGTAGGGAAGGGTAGAATAGAAGAGAGGAAAATAGTGAGGAATGGAGTTGAACGGAGTCCAATAGAGACGGATAGATATGAATAGAGTACAAAAGAGTCTAATAGAGCAGAATAGGGCCGAATAGGCCCAAATAAGGCCTAATTGAGCAGAATCCAGCAGAATCGATGGAATTCGAGCCTAATCGAGCCGAATGGAGTGAAATGGAGCCAAGTCGAGCCGAATAGAGCCGATTCGAACTGAATCGAGCTGATTCAAGCCTAATCGCGTCAAATCGCGTGGAAATACGTCACATCGAATCTAATCAAATAGATTAGGGAAGGGTAGGGGAGGGGCGGGTGGGTAGAATAGAACAGAATAGTACAGAATAGAATATAGTACAGTAGGGTAGAGTAGAGAGAGTAAAGCAGACAAGAGTAGAGCAGAGTAGAATTGAGTCAAATAGAGTCAAAGAGTGCAGGATATACCTGAATAGAGCCAATTCTGGCTGAATCGAGTCAAATGGAAACAAAACGAGATGAATCACACCAAATTGCTTCGAATCGCATCCAATCGAATAGAGTATCGTAGGGTAGAGTAGAACAGAATAGAGTAGAATTGCATAGAATGGAGAAGAGTGGAGTCAAAAGGAGTCGAAAAGAGACAAATAGAGTAGAAAAGAGTCGAGTCGAGCCAAATAGGGCCGAATAAGGCTGAACCGAGTGGAAATGTGCTGAATTGAAGCGACTCAAGCCAAATCGAGCTGAATCGAGCTGATGTTGCGGAATCGAGCCGACTCAAGCGTGATGGTGTCCGGTCGCATCGAAATGCTTTGAATCGAATCAAATGGAATCGATTAGAATAGGTTAGGGTAGGGTAGTTTATGATAGGAAGACTAGGGTAGATGCAAGTAGACTACATTAGAGTAGACAAGAGAAGGCTAGAGTAGAAGCCTAGACTAGTAAGCTGGACTAGTCAGCTAGACTAGTGGCATAGAGCAGTAGCCTAGACAACTAGTCTTGAATAGTACCCTAAGTCAGTAATCTGAACGAGTACCCTTGCCTGAACTCTTAGCCTAATCTAGTACCCTTGCCTTAACTAGTAGTCCTAACAAGTACCCTTGCCTTAACCAGTAGTCTTCACTAGTACCCTTGCCTTCACTAGTAGTATGTCCTTAACAAGTAGCCTGAACTGGTACCCTTGCCTTAACCAGTACCCTCAACAAGTACCCATGCCTTAACTAGTAGCCTGGCCTTAACTAGTGCCCTTGCATAACTAGTACCCTGGCCTTAACTAGTAGCCTGAACTAGTACACTTGCCTTAAGGAGTACCCTTGCCCAAACTACTCCCCTTAATTAGGACCCTTATTGAGTAACCCTAAGTAGTAGAGTATGGTACGGTGGGGTAGCATAGGGTAGGGAAGCATAGGGTGGAACAGAGAAAATAGAAGGAAATAGAATAGAACAGCATAGGTCAGGGTAGGTTAGCTTAGTGCAGGGTATGGTAGAGTAGCATAGGATGGAATAGAGAAAATAGAAAAGGAGACTAGAAAAGAGCAGACTAGATTAGGATAGGCTAGGGTGGGGGAGGGTTTTGTAGAATACAGTAGTGTAGAATGGAATAGAATGGTGTGGAATGGAGTCAAATGGATTCGAACAGAGATGCAGAGAGTAGAAAAGAGTTGAATAGAGCCGAATAACGCTGAATAGGACCACATATGATCAAAATGAGCCGAATCGAGTCGAGTCGACCAGATTCGGGATGAATGGAGCCTAGTGGAGCTGAAATGAGCCAAATA
Source organism: Loxodonta africana (assembly GCF_030014295.1). Classification (NCBI taxonomy): domain Eukaryota; kingdom Metazoa; phylum Chordata; class Mammalia; order Proboscidea; family Elephantidae; genus Loxodonta; species Loxodonta africana. The sequence continues at coordinate 123,958 of NW_026974905.1, read as the reverse complement.
GAGACAATCTGAACCCAGCAAAATCAAGCCAAAACACACTTAATTGCATCCTATTGCATCGGATCTCGTCGAATTCCATCAAATCCCACCGAAACGCATCAAAACTCGCAGAATCTCACCGAATCCCATCGAATTGTCTCAAATCGGGTCGAATGGTGTCAAACTGAATGGAATCGAATTAAATTGAATAGATTGGAGTAGTGTAGGTTAGACTGGGATTCAGTAGGGAAGGGCACAGAAGAATAGAATAGAGTAGAACAGAAGAGAATACCAAGAGTAGAATGGAGTAGAGTTGAGTAGAGTGGAATAGTCAGAGTCGGGTAGTGCAGAATATAGATGAATAGATCCAATTCAAGGCGAATCGATTCGAATGGAGAGGAAAGGAGACAAATCGTGATGAATCGAATCGATTAGAATAGATTAGAGTAGGGTAGGGTAGAACAGAATAGAATAGAGTAGAAAAGAGTAGAATGGTGTGGAAGGGAGTTGAATGGAGCCAAATAGAGACAAATAAAGTAGAAAGGGTTGAGTAGAGCTGAACAGGGCTGAATAAGGTTCACTCGAGCCTATTATGCTGAATTGAGCAGAATCGAGACGAATTGCAACAATTCAAGCCAAATAGAGCTAAATCGAGCCGATTCAAGCCTAATCACATGGAATCGCGTCGAAATGCGTTGAATCGAATAGATTAGAGTAGAGGAGGGTACGGCAGGAGAGGCTAGACTACAACACAACAGAACACAATAGAAAGAAGAGAATAGAATTAAGTAGAGTCGGGTCCAGTAGAATAGAGTCAAATTGAGTTGAAGAGAGCCGAAAAGAGCCAAACAGAGCTGAATACAGCCGAATTGACCAAATTCAAGGTGAATCGAGATGAATCATGTCGAGTCGTTTGAAACGTGTCGAATCGAATCAAATAGATTAGTGTGGGGAAGGTAAGGTTAGGGTAGGGAAGAGAAGAATAGAATAGAGTAGAATAGAACAGAACAGAAAGAATCGAGTAGACTAGAGTCAAATAGAGTCGAATACTGCCAAAAAGAGCCGAATAGAGTGGAAAAGAGCCGAATAGAACCGAATCGAGTTTAATGGAGCAGAAAGGAGATGAATCGAGCCGATATGACCCGAATCAGGTCGAATCCCATTCAAGTGTGTCGAATAGCATAGAACAGATTACACTAGGCTAAGTTAGGGTAGGGTAGGGTAGAATAGAGTGCAGTAGAACAGAACAGAAGAGAACTGAACTGAAAGAATAGGGTCGAGACGAGCAGAGTATAGAAGAGTAGAGTCGAACATTGCCGAATAGAGCCAAATAGAGCCCAAAAGAGCTAAATGGATAGAAACCAAGACAAATCACGCTGAATCCCGTGGAATCGTGCCGTATCGCGTCGAATCCCGTCGAATTGCATTGAATCTGATCAATTCCAATCCAATCAAATAGAATAGACTACAGTAGGGTAGAGTACAATACAATACAGTAGAGAATAGTTTAGGATGGAGTAGAATGATGTAGCATGGAGTCGAGTGGAGTCGAAAAGAGATAATAGAGTTGAGTAGAGTCTAATAGAGCTGAATAGAGCTGAATAGAGCCTATTCGAGCTGACTGGAGCCGAATGGAGCCGATTAGAGCTGAATCGAACCGATTTGAGCCGATTGGGGATGAATGGAGTGGAAAGGAGCCGATTTGAGCCGAATCGCATCGAGATGCGTGGAATCGAATCCAGTAGAATAGATTAGATTAGGGTAGGATGGAATAGAGTAGACTTGAACACAGTACAAGAGAATGGAAAGGATACAATAGAATAGAGTAGAAAAGGGTAGAGCAGAGCAGAATAGTGTAGAGTAGAACAGAGTCGAATCAAGCTGAATGGAGACAAAACGAGACAAATCGCGTCGACTTGCGTCGAATCCCATCGAATCAATTACAGTAGGGTATAGTAGAAGAGCATAGAATGGAGTAGAATGGTGTGCAATGGAATCGAGTAGAGTAGAAAAGAGCTGAAGAGAGCCGAAGAGGGCCAAAGAGGGCCAAATCGAGCTGAATTGAGCGAAATCAAGCCGAATCCAGTGAATCGAGCCTAATGGAGCCAAATCGAGCCTAATCGAGCTGAATCGACACTATTCGAGACAAATGGAGCCGAATGGACATGAATCACACCGATTCGGCCCCTAGTCGCATCAAAATTTCTCGAATTCAATTGAATAGACTAGAGTAGGGGAGGTTCGGGTAGGCTAGAGTAGGGTAGAATAGAGTAGAATAGAATAAAACAGAACAGAACACAACAAAATAGAACAGAACAACACAGAACGAATACAGAAAAGAGTAGGCTAGAGTAGAATAGAGGGGAATAGAGTAGAGTAGAATAGATTTGAACAGAGCCAAATCGAGCCAAATCACGTCGAAATGGGTTGAATCAAATCCAATCAAGTGGATTACAATACCTTAGAGTTGGGTAGCACAGGGTAGGGTAGAATAGAGTAGAATCGTACAGAACAGAGTAGAAACAATACAATAGAGTAGAGAAGAGTAGAATAGAGCTGAATGGAGCCAAATGCAGACAAAATGAGAGGAATCGTGTAGAAGCAAGTAGAGTAAATTAGAGTGGTGTTGGGTAGGGTAGAGCAGAATAGTGTAGAATAGTGTGGAATGAATAGAATGGAGTAGAATGGAGTCAAATAGAAACGAATAGAGTAGAAAAGAGTCGAATAGAGCAGAATAGGGCCGAAGAAGGCCAAATCGAGCAGATTCGAAGCGATTCAAGCCAAAACAAGCTGAATGGAGCCTAACTGAGCCGAATAGAGCCAAATCGAGCCGAATCGAGCCGATTCAAGCTTCATCGCCTCGAATCGCGTTCAACGCGTCAAATCCAATCGAGACGTATAGATTAGAGAAGGGGAGGGGAGGGGAGGGGAGAATAGAACAGAGTAGAGTGGAATAGAAGAGATTAGAACAGAATAGAAGGAATAGAATCGAGTAGAATAGAGTGGAAAAGAGTAGAGTCGAATACAGTCAAATAGAGCCGAATAAGCTGAATAGAGACGAATGGAGCTGAATACAGCCGAAAAGAGCTGTATACTGCCGAATCACACCTAATCGAGCGGAATCAAGCAGAATCGCACTGACTGTCACCGAACAGCGTCGAATCGAATCAGGTCGAATCGAGTCGAGTCACATCGTTTTGAATCAAACAAGGTCAAATCGCTTCATATCGTGTCGAATCCCATCGAATCACGTCGAATAACTTCGAATTGCGTCAAACCTCAGAGAATCCTACTGAACCACGTCGAGTCGCATGGAATCTCATCAAATCCCTTCAGATCTTGCCGAATCCAGTCAAGTCCTATCAAATCGCTTTGCACGGAATCGAATTGAATCCAATAGATTAAAGTAGGGTAGGTTCGGGTGGGGTGCCGTTGGGTCGGGTAGGGTAGAATAGAATAGAGTACAACAGAATAGGAGAGAATAGAGCAGAACAGAAAGAATACAACAGAATAGAATAGAGTCAAAGAGAGAGAACATAGCCGAATTGAGCCGAGTGGAGACAAAACGAGACGAATCACGTCCGGTTGCTTCGAATCGCGTCAAATCAAATCGAATCGATTAGAAGAGACTAGGGTAGGGAAGGGTAGAATAGAATAGAGGAAAATAGTGAGAAATGGAGTTGAACGGAGTCCAATAGAGACGGATAGATATGAATAGAGTACAAAAGAGTCGAATAGAGCAGAATAGGGCCGAATAGGCCCAAATAAGGCCTAATGGAGCAGAATCCAGCAGAATCGATGGAATTCGAGCCTAATCGAGCCGAATGGAGTGAAATGGAGCCAAGTCGAGCCGAATAGAGCCGATTCGAACTGAATCGAGCTGATTCAAGCCTAATCGCGTCAAATCGCGTGGAAATACGTCACATCGAATCTAATCAAATAGATTAGGGAAGGGGAGGGGAGGGGCGGGTGGGTAGAATAGAACAGAATAGTACAGAATAGAATATAGTACAGTAGGGTAGAGTAGAGAGAGTAAAGCAGACAAGAGTAGAGCAGAGTAGAATTGAGTCAAATAGAGTCAAAGAGTGCAGGATATAGCTGAATAGAGCCAATTCTGGCCGAATCGAGTCAAATGGAAACAAAACGAGATGAATCACACCGAATTGCTAAGAATCGCATCCAATCGAATAGATTAGAGTATCGTAGGGTAGAGTAGAACAGAATAGAGTAGAATAGCGTAGAATGGAGAAGAGTGGAGTCAAATGGAGTCGAACAGAGACAAATAGAGTAGAAAAGAGTCGAATCGAGCCAAATAGGGCCGAATAAGGCTGAACCGAGTGGAAACGAGCTGAATTGAAGCGATTCGAGCCAAATCGAGCTGAATCGAGCTGATGTTGTGGAATCGAGCCGACTGAAGCGTGATGGTGTCCGGTCGCATCGAAATGCTTTGAATCGAATCAAATGGAATCGATTAGAATAGGTTAGGGTAGGGTAGTTTATGATAGGAAGACTAGGGTAGATGCAAGTAGACTACATTAGAGTAGACAAGAGAAGGCTAGAGTAGAAGCCTAGACTAGTAAGCTGGACTAGTCAGCTAGACTAGTGGCATAGAGCAGTAGCCTAGACAACTAGTCTTGAATAGTACCCTAAGTCAGTAATCTGAACGAGTACCCTTGCCTGAACTCTTAGCCTAATCTAGTACCCTTGCCTTAACTAGTAGTCCTAACAAGTACCCTTGCCTTAACCAGTAGTCTTCACTAGTACCCTTGCCTTCACTAGCAGTACGTCCTTAACAAGTAGCCTGAACTGGTACCCTTGCCTTAACCAGTACCCTCAACAAGTACCCATGCCTTAACTAGTAGCCTGGCCTTAACTAGTACCCTCGCCTTAACTAGTAGAATGAACTAGTACACTTGCCTTAAGGAGTACCCTTGCCCAAACTACTCCCTTTAATTAGGACCCTTATTGAGTAACCCTAAGTAGTAGAGTATGGTACGGTGGGGTAGCATAGGGTAGGGAAGCATACGGTGGAACAGAGAAAATAGAAGGAAATAGAATAGAACAGCATAGGTCAGGGTAGGTTAGCTTAGTGCAGGGTATGGTAGAGTAGCATAGGATGGAATCGAGAAAATAGAAAAGGAGACTAGAAAAGAGCAGACTAGATTAGGATAGGCTAGGGTGGGGGAGGGTTTTGTAGAATACAGTAGTGTAGAATGGAATAGAATGGTGTGGAATGGAGTCAAATGGATTCAAACAGAGATGAATAGAGTAGAAAAGAGTTGAATTGAGCCGAATAACGCTGAATAGGACCACATATAACCAAAATGAGCCGAATCGAGTCGAGTCGACCAGATTCGGGATGAATGGAGCCTAGTGGAGCTGAAATGAGCCAAATAGAGACAAACTGAACCCAGCAAAATCGAGCCAAAACACACGAGATTCTATTGCATCGGATCTCGTCGAACTGCATCAAATCCCACCAAAACGCATCAAATCTCGCGGAATCTCACCGAATCCCGTCGAATTGTCTCAAATCGGGTCGAATGGTGTCAAACTGAATGGAATCGAATTAAATTGAATAGATTAGAGTAGTGTAGGTTAGACTGGGATTCAGTAGGGAAGGGCACAGAAGAATAGAATAGAGTAGAACAGAAGAGAATACCAAGAGTAGAATGGAGTAGAGTTGAGTAGAGTGGAATAGTCAGAGTCGGGTAGTGCAGAATATAGATGAATAGATCCAGTTCAAGGCGAATCGATTCGAATGGAGAGGAAAGGAGACAAATCGTGATGAATCGAATCGATTAGAATAGATTAGAGTAGGGTAGGGTAGAACAGAATAGAATAGAGTAGAAAAGAGTAGAATGGTGTGGAAGGGAGTTGAATGGAGCCAAATAGAGACAAATAAAGTAGAAAGGGTTGAGTAGAGCTGAACAGGGCTGAATAAGGTTCACTCGAGCCTAATTATGCTGAATTGAGCAGAATCGAGACGAATTGACCCAATTCAAGCCAAATAGAGCTAAATCGAGCCGATTCAAGCCTAATCACATGGAATCGCGTCAAAATGCGTTGAATCGAATAGATTAGAGTAGAGGAGGGTACGGCAGGAGAGGCTAGACTACAACACAACAGAACACAATAGAAAGAAGAGAATAGAATTAAGTAGAGTCGGGTCCAGTAGAACAGAGTCAAATTGAGTTGAAGAGAGCCGAAAAGAGCCAAACAGAGCTGAATACAGCCGAATTGACCAAATTCAAGGTGAATCGAGATGAATCATGTCGAGTCGTTTGAAACGTGTCGAATCGAATCAAATAGATTAGTGTGGGGAAGGTAAGGTTAGGGTAGGGTAGAGAAGAATAGAATAGAGTAGAATAGAACAGAACAGAAAGAATCGAGTAGACTAGAGTCAAATAGAGTCGAATACTGCCAAAAAGAGCCGAATAGAGTGGAAAAGAGCCGAATAGAACCGAATCGAGTTTAATGGAGCAGAAAGGAGATGAATCGAGCCGATATGACCCGAATCAGGTCGAATCCCATTCAAGTGTGTCGAATAGCATAGAACAGATTACACTAGGCTAAGTTAGGGTAGGGTAGGGTAGAATAGAGTGCAGTAGAACAGAAGAGAAGAGAACTGAACTGAAAGAATAGGGTCGAGACGAGCAGAGTATAGAAGAGTAGAGTAGAGTCGAACATTGCCGAATAGAGCCAAATAGAGCCCAAAAGAGCTAAATGGATAGAAACCAAGATGAATCACGCCGAATCCCGTGGAATCGTGCCGTATCGCGTCGAATCCCGTCGAATTGCATTGAATCTGATCAATTCCAATCCAATCAAATAGAATAGACTACAGTAGGGTAGAGTACAATACAATACAGTAGAGAATAGTTTAGGATGGAGTAGAATGGTGTAGCATGGAGTCGAGTGGAGTCGAAAAGAGATAATAGAGTTGAGTAGAGTCTAATAGAGCCGAATAGAGCTGAATAGAGCCTATTCGAGCTGACTGGAGCCGAATGGAGCCGATTAGAGCTGAATCGAACCGATTTGAGCCGATTGGGGATGAATGGAGTGGAAAGGAGCCGATTTGAGCCGAATCGCATCGAGATGCGTGGAATCGAATCCAGTAGAATAGATTAGATTAGGGTAGGATGGAATAGAGTAGACTTGAACACAGTAGAAGAGAATGGAAAGGATACAATAGAATAGAGTAGAAAAGGGTAGAGCAGAGCAGAATAGTGTAGAGTAGAATAGAGTAGAGTAGAACAGAGTCGAATCAAGCTGAATGGAGACGAAACGAGACAAATCGCGTCGAATGGCGTCGAATCCCATCGAATCAATTACAGTAGGGTATAGTAGAAGAGCGTAGAATGGAGTAGAATGGTGTGCAATGGAATCGAGTAGAGTAGAAAAGAGCTGAAGAGAGCCGAAGAGGGCCAAAGAGGGCCAAATCGAGCTGAATTGAGCGAAATCGAGCCGAATCCAGTGAATCGAGCCTAATGGAGCCAAATCGAGCCTAATCGAGCTGAATCGACACTATTCGAGACAAATGGAGCCGAATGGACATGAATCACACCGATTCGGCCCCTAGTCGCGTCAAAATTTCTCGAATTCAATTGAATAGACTAGAGTAGGGGAGGTTCGGGTAGGCTAGAGTAGGGTAGAATAGAGTAGAATAGAATAAAACAGAACAGAACACAACAAAATAGAACAGAACAACACAGAACGAATACAGAAAAGAGCAGGCTAGAGTAGAGTAGAGGGGAATAGAGTAGAGTAGAATAGATTTGAACAGAGCCAAATCGAGCCGAATCGCCTCGAAATGGGTTGAATCAAATCCAATCAAGTGGATTACAATACCTTAGAGTTGGGTAGCATAGGGTAGGGTAGAATAGAGTAGAATCGTACAGAACAGAGTAGAAACAATACAATAGAGTAGAGAAGAGTAGAATAGAGCTGAATAGAGCCAAATGCAGACAAAATGAGAGGAATCGTGTAGAAGCAAGTAGAGTAAATTAGAGTGGTGTTGGGTAGGGTAGAGCAGAATAGAGTAGAATAGTGTGGAATGAATAGAATGGAGTAGAATGGAGTCAAGTAGAAACGAATAGAGTAGAAAAGAGTCGAATAGAGCAGAATAGGGCCGAAGAAGGCCGAATCGAGCAGATTCGAAGCGATTCAAGCCAAAACAAGCTGAATGGAGCCTAACTGAGCCGAATAGAGCCAAATCGAGCCGAATCGAACCGATTCAAGCTTCATCGCCTCGAATCGCGTTCAACGCGTCAAATCCAATCGAGACGTATAGATTAGAGAAGGGGAGGGGAGGGGAGGGGAGAATAGAACAGAGTAGAGTGGAATAGAAGAGATTAGAACAGAATAGAAGGAATAGAATCGAGTAGAATCGAGTGGAAAAGAGTAGAGTCGAATACAGTCGAATAGAGCCGAATAAGCTGAATAGAGACGAATGGAGCTGAATACAGCCGAAAAGAGCTGTATACTGCCGAATCACACCTAATCGAGCGGAATCAAGCAGAATCGCACTGACTATCACCGAACAGCGTCGAATCGAATCAGGTCGAATCGAGTCGAGTCACATCGTTTTGATTCAAATAAGGTCAAATTGCTTCATATCGTGTCGAATCCCATCGAATCACGTCGAATAACTTCGAATTGCGTCAAACCTCAGAGAATCCTACTGAATCACGTCGAGTCGCATGGAATCTCATCAAATCCCTTCAGATTTGCCGAATCCAGTCAAGTCCTATCAAATCGCTTTGCACGGAATCGAATTGAATCCAATAGATTAAAGTAGGGAAGGTTCGGGTGGGGTGCCGTTGGGTGGGGTAGGGTAGAATAGAATAGAGTACAACAGAATAGGAGAGAATAGAACAGAACAGAAAGAATACAACAGAATAGAATAGAGTCAAAGAGAGAGAACATAGCCGAATTGAGCCGAGTGGAGACAAAACGAGACGAATCACGTCCGGTTGCTTCGAATCGCGTCAAATCAAATCGAATCGATTAGAAGAGATTAGGGTAGGGAAGGGTAGAATAGAAGAGAGGAAAATAGTGAGGAATGGAGTTGAACGGAGTCCAATAGAGACGGATAGATATGAATAGAGTACAAAAGAGTCTAATAGAGCAGAATAGGGCCGAATAGGCCCAAATAAGGCCTAATCGAGCAGAATCCAGCAGAATCGATGGAATTCGAGCCTAATCGAGCCGAATGGAGTGAAATGGAGCCAAGTCGAGCCGAATAGAGTCGATTCGAACTGAATCCAGCTGATTCAAGCCTAATCGCGTCAAATCGCGTGGAAATACGTCACATCGAATCTACTGAAATAGATTAGGGAAGGGGAGGGGAGGGGCGGGTGGGTAGAATAGAACAGAATAGTACAGAAGAGAATATAGTACAGTAGGGTAGAGTAGAGAGAGTAAAGCAGACAAGAGTAGAGCAGAGTAGAATTGAGTCAAATAGAGTCAAAGAGTGCAGGATATAGCTGAATAGAGCCAATTCTGGCCGAATCGAGTCAAATGGAAACAAAACGAGATGAATCACACCGAATTGCTAAGAATCGCATCCAATCGAATAGATTAGAGTATGGTAGGGTAGAGTAGGATAGCATAGAATGGAGAAGAGTGGAGTCAAATGGAGTCGAATAGAGACAAATAGAGTAGAAAAGAGTCGAATCGAGCCAAATAGGGCCGAATAAGGCTGAACCGAGTGGAAACGAGCTGAATTGAAGCGATTCGAGCCAAATCGAGCTGAATCGAGCTGATGTTGCAGAATCGAGCCGACTAAAGCGTGATGGTGTCTGGTCGCATCGAAATGCTTTGAATCGAATCAAATGGAATTGATTAGAATAGGTTAGGGTAGGGTAGTTTATGATAGGAAGACTAGGGTAGATGCAAGTAGACTACATTAGAGTAGACAAGAGCAGGCTAGAGTAGAAGCCTAGACTAGTAAGCTAGACTAGTCAGCTAGACTAGTGGCATAGAGCAGTAGCCTAGACAACTAGTCTTGAATAGTACCCTAAGTCAGTAATCTGAACGAGTACCCTTGCCTGAACTCTTAGCCTAATCTAGTACCCTTGCCTTAACTAGTAGTCCTAACAAGTACCCTTGCCTTAACCAGTAGTCTTCACTAGTACCCTTGCCTTCACTAGTAGTACATCCTTAACAAGTAGCCTGAACTGGTACCCTTGCCTTAACCAGTACCCTCAACAAGTACCCATGCCTTAACTAGTAGCCTGGCCTTAACTAGTGCCCTTGCATAACTAGTACCCTGGCCTTAACTAGTAGCCTGAACTAGTACACTTGCCTTAAGGAGTACCCTTGCCCGAACTACTCCCCTTAATTAGGACCCTTATTGAGTAACCCTAAGTAGTAGAGTATGGTACGGTGGGGTAGCATAGGGTAGGGAAGCATACGGTGGAACAGAGAAAATAGAAGGAAATAGAATAGAACAGCATAGGTCAGGGTAGGTTAGCTTAGTGCAGGGTATGGTAGAGTAGCATAGGATGGAATCGAGAAAATAGAAAAGGAGACTAGAAAAGAGCAGACTAGATTAGGATAGGCTAGGGTGGGGGAGGGTTTTGTAGAATACAGTAGTGTAGAATGGAATAGAACGGTGTGGAATGGAGTCAAATGGATTCAAACACAGATGAATAGAGTAGAAAAGAGTTGAATAGAGCCGAATAACGCTGAATAGGACCACATATGACCAAAATGAGCCGAATCGAGTCGAGTCGACCAGATTCGGGATGAATGGAGCCTAGTGGAGCTGAAATGAGCCAAATACAGACAATCTGAACCCAGCAAAATCAAGCCAAAACACACTTAATTGCATCCTATTGCATCGGATCTCGTCGAATTCCATCAAATCCCACCAAAACGCATCAAATCTCGCGGAATCTCACCGAATCCCATCGAATTGTCTCAAATCGGGGCGAATGGTGTCAAACGGAATGGAATCGAATTAAATTGAATAGATTGGAGTAGTGTAGGTTAGACTGGGATTCAGTAGGGAAGGGCACAGAAGAATAGAATAGAGTAGAACAGAAGAGAATACCAAGAGTAGAATGGAGTAGAGTTGAGTAGAGTGGAATAGTCAGAGTCGGGTAGTGCAGAATATAGATGAATAGATCCAATTCAAGGCGAATCGATTCGAATGGAGAGGAAAGGAGACAAATCGTGATGAATCGAATGGATTAGAATAGATTAGAGTAGAGTAAGGTAGAACAGAATAGAATAGAGTAGAAAAAAGTAGAATGGTGTGGAAGGGAGTTGAATGGAGCCAAATAGAGACAAATAAAGTAGAAAGGGTTGAGTAGAGCTGAACAGGGCTGAATAAGGTTCACTCGAGCCTATTATGCTGAATTGAGCAGAATCGAGACGAATTGCAACAATTCAAGCCAAATAGAGCTAAATCGAGCCGATTCAAGCCTAATCACATGGAATCGCGTCAAAATGCGTTGAATCGAATAGATTAGAGTAGAGGAGGGTACGGCAGGAGAGGCTAGACTACAACACAACAGCACACAATAGAAAGAAGAGAATAGAATTAAGTAGAGTCGGGTCCAGTAGAATAGAGTCAAATTGAGTTGAAGAGAGCCGAAAAGAGCCAAACAGAGCTGAATACAGCCGAATTGACCAAATTCAAGGTGAATCGAGATGAATCATGTCGAGTCGTTTGAAATGTGTCGAATCGAATCAAATAGATTAGTGTGGGGAAGGTAAGGCTACGGTAGGGTAGAGAAGAATAGACTAGAATAGAACAGAACAGAAAGAATCGAGTAGACTAGAGTCAAATAGAGTCGAATACTGCCAAAAAGAGCCGAATAGAGTGGAAAAGAGCCGAATAGAACCGAATCGAGTTTAATGGAGCAGAAAGGAGATGAATCGAGCTGATATGACCCGAATCAGGTCGAATCCCATTCAAGTGTGTCGAATAGCATAGAACAGATTACAGTAGGCTAAGTTAGGGTAGGGTAGGGTAGAATAGAGTGCAGTAGAACAGAACAGAAGAGAACTGAAAGAATAGGGTCGAGACGAGCAGAGTATAGAAGAGTAGAGTAGAGCAGAGTCGAACATTGCCGAATAGAGCCCAAAAGAGCTAAATGGATAGAAACCAAGACGAATCACGCCGAATCCCGTGGAATCGTGCCGTATCGCGTTGAATCCCGTCGAATTGCATTGAATCTGATCAATTCCAATCCAATCAAATAGAATAGACTAGAGTAGGGTAGAGTACAATACAATACAGTAGAGAAAAGTTTAGGATGGAGTAGAATGGTGTAGCATGGAGTCGAGTGGAGTCGAAAAGAGATAATAGAGTTGAGTAGAGCCTAATAGAGCCGGATAGAGCTGAATAGAGCCTATTCGAGCTGACTAGAGCCGAATGGAGCCGATTAGAGCTGAATCGAACCGATTTGAGCCGATTGGGGATGAATGGAGTGGAAAGGAGCCGATTTGAGCCGAATCGCATCGAGATGCGTGGAATCGAATCCAGTAGAATAGATTAGATTAGGGTAGGATGGAATAGAGTAGACTTGAACACAGTAGAAGAGAATGGAAAGGATACAATAGAATAGAGTAGAAAAGGGTAGAGCAGAGCAGAATAGTGTAGAGTAGAATAGAGTAGAGTAGAACAGAGTCGAATCAAGCTGAATGGAGACGAAACGAGACAAATCGCGTCGAATGGCGTCGAATCCCATCGAATCAATTACAGTAGGGTATAGTAGAAGAGCGTAGAATGGAGTAGAATGGTGTGCAATGGAATCGAGTAGAGTAGAAAAGAGCTGAAGAGAGCCGAAGAGGGCCAAAGAGGGCCAAATCGAGCTGAATTGAGCGAAATCGAGCCGAATCCAGTGAATCGAGCCTAATGGAGCCAAATCGAGCCTAATCGAGCTGAATCGACACTATTCGAGACAAATGGAGCCGAATGGACATGAATCACACCGATTCGGCCCCTAGTCGCGTCAAAATTTCTCGAATTCAATTGAATAGACTAGAGTAGGGGAGGTTCGGGTAGGCTAGAGTAGGGTAGAATAGAGTAGAATAGAATAAAACAGAACAGAACACAACAAAATAGAACAGAACAACACAGAACGAATACAGAAAAGAGTAGGCTAGAGTAGAATAGAGGGGAATAGAGTAGAGTAGAATAGATTTGAACAGAGCCGAATCACGTCGAAATGGGTTGAATCAAATCCAATCAAGTGGATTACAATACCTTAGAGTTGGGTAGCACAGGGTAGGGTAGAATAGAGTAGAATCGTACAGAACAGAGTAGAAACAATACAATAGAGTAGAGAAGAGTAGAATAGAGCTGAATAGAGCCAAATGCAGACAAAATGAGAGGAATCGTGTAGAAGCAAGTAGAGTAAATTAGAGTGGTGTTGGGTAGGGTAGAGCAGAATAGAGTAGAACAGTGTGGAATGAATAGAATGGAGTAGAATGGAGTCAAGTAGAAACGAATAGAGTAGAAAAGAGTCGAATAGAGCAGAATAGGGCCGAAGAAGGCCAAATCGAGCAGATTCGAAGCGATTCAAGCCAAAACAAGCTGAATGGAGCCTAACTGAGCCAAATCGAGCCGAATCGAGCCGATTCAAGCTTCATCGCCTCGAATCGCGTTCAACGCGTCAAATCCAATCGAGACGTATAGATTAGAGAAGGGGAGGGGAGGGTAGAATAGAACAGAGTAGAGTGGAATAGAAGAGATTAGAACAGAATAGAAGGAATAGAATCGAGTAGAATCGAGTGGAAAAGAGTAGAGTCGAATACAGTCGAATAGAGCCGAATAAGCTGAATAGAGACGAATGGAGCTGAATACAGCCGAAAAGAGCTGTATACTGCCGAATCACACCTAATCGAGCGGAATCAAGCAGAATCGCACTGACTGTCACCGAACAGCGTCGAATCGAATCAGGTCGAATCGAGTCGAGTCACATCGTTTTGAATCAAACAAGGTCAAATCGCTTCATATCGTGTCGAATCCCATCGAATCACGTCGAATAACTTCGAATTGCGTCAAACCTCAGAGAATCCTACTGAATCACGTCGAGTCGCATGGAATCTCATCAAATCCCTTCAGATCTTGCCCAATCCAGTCAAGTCCTATCAAATCGCTTTGCACGGAATCGAATTGAATCCAATAGATTAAAGTAGGGTAGGTTCGGGTGGGGTGCCGTTGGGTCGGGTAGAGTAGAATAGAATAGAGTACAACAGAATAGGAGAGAATAGAACAGAACAGAAAGAATACAACAGAATAGAATAGAGTCAAAGAGAGAGAACATAGCCGAATTGAGCCGAGTGGAGACAAAACGAGACGAATCACGTCCGGTTGCTTCGAATCGCGTCAAATCAAATCGAATCGAATAGAAGAGATTAGGGTAGGGAAGGGTAGAATAGAAGAGAGGAAAATAGTGAGGAATGGAGTTGAACGGAGTCCAATAGAGACGGATAGATATGAATAGAGTACAAAAGAGTCTAATAGAGCAGAATAGGGCCGAATAGGCCCAAATAAGGCCTAATTGAGCAGAATCCAGCAGAATCGATGGAATTCAAGCCTAATCGAGCCGAATGGAGTGAAATGGAGCCAAGTCGAGCCGAATAGAGTCGATTCGAACTGAATCGAGCTAATTCAAGATTAATCACGTCAAATCGCGTGGAAATACGTCACATCGAATCTACTGAAATAGATTAGGGAAGGGGAGGGGAGGGGCGGGTGGGTAGAACAGAACAGAATAGTACAGAATAGAATATAGTACAGTAGGGTAGAGTAGAGAGAGTAAAGCAGACAAGAGTAGAGCAGAGTAGAATTGAGTCAAATAGAGTCAAAGAGTGCAGGATATAGCTGAATAGAGCCAATTCTGGCCGAATCGAGTCAAATGGAAACAAAACGCGATGAATCACACCGAATTGCTTCGAATCGCATCCAATCGAATAGATTAGAGTATCGTAGGGTAGAGTAGGATAGCGTAGAATGGAGAAGAGTGGAGTCAAATGGAGTCGAACAGAGACAAATAGAGTAGAAAAGAGTCGAATCGAGCCAAATAGGGCCGAATAAGGCTGAACCGAGTGGAAACGAGCTGAATTGAAGCGATTCGAGCCAAATCGAGCTGAATCGAGCTGATGTTGCAGAATCGAGCCGACTCAAGCGTGATGGTGTCTGGTCGCATCGAAATGCTTTGAATCGAATCAAATGGAATTGATTAGAATAGGTTAGGGTAGGGTAGTTTATGATAGGAAGACTAGGGTAGATGCAAGTAGACTACATTAGAGTAGACAAGAGAAGGCTAGAGTAGAAGCCTAGACTAGTAAGCTGGACTAGTCAGCTAGACTAGTGGCATAGAGCAGTAGCCTAGACAACTAGTCTTGAATAGTACCCTAAGTCAGTAATCTGAACGAGTACCCTTGCCTGAACTCTTAGCCTAATCTAGTACCCTTGCCTTAACTAGTAGTCCTAACAAGTACCCTTGCCTTAACCAGTAGTCTTCACTAGTACCCTTGCCTTCACTAGTAGTACATCCTTAACAAGTAGCCTGAACTGGTACCCTTGCCTTAACCAGTACCCTCAACAAGTACCCATGCCTTAACTAGTAGCCTGGCCTTAACTAGTGCCCTTGCATAACTAGTACCCTGGCCTTAACTAGTAGCCTGAACTAGTACACTTGCCTTAAGGAGTACCCTTGCCCGAACTACTCCCCTTAATTAGGACCCTTATTGAGTAACCCTAAGTAGTAGAGTATGGTACGGTGGGGTAGCATAGGGTAGGGAAGCATACGGTGGAACAGAGAAAATAGAAGGAAATAGAATAGAACAGCATAGGTCAGGGTAGGTTAGCTTAGTGCAGGGTATGGTAGAGTAGCATAGGATGGAATCGAGAAAATAGAAAAGGAGACTAGAAAAGAGCAGACTAGATTAGGATAGGCTAGGGTGGGGGAGGGTTTTGTAGAATACAGTAGTGTAGAATGGAATAGAATGGTGTGGAATGGAGTCAAATGGATTCAAACAGAGATGAATAGAGTAGAAAAGAGTTGAATAGAGCCGAATAACGCTGAATAGGACCACATATGACCAAAATGAGCCGAATCGAGTCGAGTCGACCAGATTCGGGATGAATGGAGCCTGGTGGAGCTGAAATGAGCCAAATAGAGACAATCTGAACCCAGCAAAATCAAGCCAAAACACACTTAATTGCATCCTATTGCATCGGATCTCGTCGAATTCCATCAAATCCCACCAAAACGCATCAAATCTCGCGGAATCTCACCGAATCCCATCGAATTGTCTCAAATCGGGTCGAATGGTGTCAAACGGAATGGAATCGAATTAAATTGAATAGATTGGAGTAGTGTAGGTTAGACTGGGATTCAGTAGGGAAGGGCACAGAAGAATAGAATAGAGTAGAACAGAAGAGAATACCAAGAGTAGAATGGAGTAGAGTTGAGTAGAGTGGAATAGTCAGAGTCGGGTAGTGCAGAATATAGATGAATAGATCCAATTCAAGCCGAATCGATTCGAATGGAGAGGAAAGGAGACAAATCGTGATGAATCAAATCGATTAGAATAGATTAGAGTAGGGTAGGGTAGAACAGAATAGAATAGAGTAGAAAAGAGTAGAATGGTGTGGAATGGAGTTGAATGGAGCCAAATAGAGACAAATAAAGTAGAAAGGGTTGAGTAGAGCTGAACAGGGCTGAATAAGGTTCACTCGAGCCTAATTATGCTGAATTGAGCAGAATCGAGACGAATTGACCCAATTCAAGCCAAATAGAGCTAAATCGAGCCGATTCAAGCCTAATCACATGGAATCGCGTCAAAATGCGTTGAATCGAATAGATTAGAGTAGAGGAGGGTACGGCAGGAGAGGCTAGACTACAACACAACAGAACACAATAGAAAGAAGAGAACAGAATTAAGTAGAGTCGGGTCCAGTAGAATAGAGTCAAATTGAGTTGAAGAGAGCCGAAAAGAGCCAAAGAGAGCTGAATACAGCCGAATTGACCAAATTCAAGGTGAATCGAGATGAATCATGTCGAGTCGTTTGAAACGTGTCGAATCGAATCAAATAGATTAGTGTGGGGAAGGTAAGGTTGGGGTGGGGTACAGAAGAATAGAATAGAGTAGAATAAAACAGTACAGAAAGAATCGAGTAGACTAGAGTCAAATAGAGTCGAATACTGCCAAAAAGAGCCAAATAGAGTGGAAAAGAGCCGAATAGAACCGAATCGAGTTTAATGGAGCAGAAAGGAGATGAATCGAGCCGATATGACCCGAATCAGGTCGAATCCCATTCAAGTGTGTCGAACAGCATAGAACAGATTACAGTAGGCTAAGTTAGGGTACGGTAGGGTAGAATAGAGTGCAGTAGAACAGAAGAGAACTGAACTGAAAGAATAGGGTCGAGACGAGCAGAGTATAGAAGAGTAGAGTAGAGCAGAGTCGAACATTGCCGAATAGAGCCAAATAGAGCCCAAAAGAGCTAAATGGATAGAAACCAAGACGAATCACGCCGAATCCCGTGGAATCGTGCCGTATCGCGTCGAATCCCGTCGAATTGCATTGAATCTGATCAATTCCAATCCAATCAAATAGAATAGACTAGAGTAGGATAGAGTACAATACAATACAGTAGAGAATAGTTTAGGATGGAGTAGAATGGTGTAGCATGGAGTCGAGTGGAGTCGAAAAGAGATAATAGAGTTGAGTAGAGTCTAATAGAGCCGAATAGAGCTGAATAGAGCCTATTCGAGCTGACTAGAGCCGAATGGAGCCGATTAGAGCTGAATCGAACCGATTTGAGCCGATTGGGGATGAATGGAGTGGAAAGGAGCCGATTTGAGCCGAGTCGCATCGAGATGCGTGGAATCGAATCCAGTAGAATAGATTAGATTAGGGTAGGATGGAATAGAGTAGACTTGAACACAGTAGAAGAGAATGGAAAGGATACAATAGAATAGAGTAGAAAAGGGTAGAGCAGAGCAGAATAGTGTAGAGTAGAATAGAGTAGAGTAGAACAGAGTCGAATCAAGCTGAATGGAGATGAAACGAGACAAATCGCGTCGAATGGCGTCGAATCCCATCGAATCAATTACAGTAGGGTATAGTAGAAGAGCGTAGAATGGAGTAGAATGGTGTGCAATGGAATCGAGTAGAGTAGAAAAGAGCTGAAGAGAGCCGAAGAGGGCCAAAGAGGGCCAAATCGAGCTGAATTGAGTGAAATCGAGCCGAATCCAGTGAATCGAGCCTAATGGAGCCAAATCGAGCCTAATCGAGCTGAATCGACACTATTCGAGACAAATGGGAGGCGAATGGACATGAATCACACCGATTCGGCCCCTAGTCGCGTCAAAATTTCTCGAATTCAATTGAATAGACTAGAGTAGGGGAGGTTCGGGTAGGCTAGAGTAGGGTAGAATAGAGTAGAATAGAATAAAACAGAACAGAACACAACAAAATAGAACAGAACAACACAGAACGAATACAGAAAAGAGTAGGCTAGAGTAGAATAGAGGGGAATAGAGTAGAGTAGAATAGATTTGAACAGAGCCGAATAACGTCGAAATGGGTTGAATCAAATCCAATCAAGTGGATTACAATACCTTAGAGTTGGGTAGCACAGGGTAGGGTAGAATAGAGTAGAATTGTACAGAACAGAGTAGAAACAATACAATAGAGTAGAGAAGAGTAGAATAGAGCTGAATAGAGCCAAATGCAGACAAAATGAGAGGAATCGTGTAGAAGCAGGTAGAGTAAATTAGAGTGGTGTTGGGTAGGGTAGAGCAGAATAGAGTAGAACAGTGTGGAATGAATAGAATGGAGTAGAATGGAGTCAAGTAGAAACGAATAGAGTAGAAAAGAGTCGAATAGAGCAGAATAGGGCCGAAGAAGGCCAAATCGAGCAGATTCGAAGCGATTCAAGCCAAAACAAGCTGAATGGAGCCTAACTGAGCCGAATAGAGCCGAATCGAGCCGATTCAAGCTTCATCGCCTCGAATCGCGTTCAACGCGTCAAATCCAATCGAGACGTATAGATTAGAGAAGGGGAGGGGAGGGTAGAATAGAACAGAGTAGAGTGGAATAGAAGAGATTAGAACAGAATAGAAGGAATAGAATCGAGTAGAATCGAGTGGAAAAGAGTAGAGTCGAATACAGTCGAATAGAGCCGAATAAGCTGAATAGAGACGAATGGAGCTGAATACAGCCGAAAAGAGCTGTATACTGCCGAATCACACCTAATCGAGCGGAATCAAGCAGAATCGCACTGACTGTCACCGAACAGCGTCGAATCGAATCAGGTCGAATCGAGTCGAGTCACATCGTTTTGAATCAAACAAGGTCAAATCGCTTCATATCGTGTCGAATCCCATCGAATCACGTCGAATAACTTCGAATTGCGTCAAACCTCAGAGAATCCTACTGAATCACGTCGAGTCGCATGGAATCTCATCAAATCACTTCAGATCTTGCCCAATCCAGACAAGTCCTATCAAATCGCTTTGCACGGAACCGAATTGAATCCAATAGATTAAAGTAGGGTAGGTTCGGGTGGGGTGCCGTTGGGTCGGGTAGAGTAGAATAGAATAGAGTACAACAGAATAGGAGAGAATAGAACAGAACAGAAAGAATACAACAGAATAGAATAGAGTCAAAGAGAGAGAACATAGCCGAATTGAGCCGAGTGGAGACAAAACGAGACGAATCACGTCCGGTTGCTTCGAATCGCGTCAAATCAAATCGAATCGAATAGAAGAGATTAGGGTAGGGAAGGGTAGAATAGAAGAGAGGAAAATAGTGAGGAATGGAGTTGAACGGAGTCCAATAGAGACGGATAGATATGAATAGAGTACAAAAGAGTCTAATAGAGCAGAATAGGGCCGAATAGGCCCAAATAAGGCCTAATTGAGCAGAATCCAGCAGAATCGATGGAATTCAAGCCTAATCGAGCCGAATGGAGTGAAATGGAGCCAAGTCGAGCCGAATAGAGTCGATTCGAACTGAATCGAGCTAATTCAAGATTAATCACGTCAAATCGCGTGGAAATACGTCACATCGAATCTACTGAAATAGATTAGGGAAGGGGAGGGGAGGGGCGGGTGGGTAGAACAGAACAGAATAGTACAGAATAGAATATAGTACAGTAGGGTAGAGTAGAGAGAGTAAAGCAGACAAGAGTAGAGCAGAGTAGAATTGAGTCAAATAGAGTCAAAGAGTGCAGGATATAGCTGAATAGAGCCAATTCTGGCCGAATCGAGTCAAATGGAAACAAAACGCGATGAATCACACCGAATTGCTTCGAATCGCATCCAATCGAATAGATTAGAGTATCGTAGGGTAGAGTAGGATAGCGTAGAATGGAGAAGAGTGGAGTCAAATGGAGTCGAACAGAGACAAATAGAGTAGAAAAGAGTCGAATCGAGCCAAATAGGGCCGAATAAGGCTGAACCGAGTGGAAACGAGCTGAATTGAAGCGATTCGAGCCAAATCGAGCTGAATCGAGCTGATGTTGCAGAATCGAGCCGACTCAAGCGTGATGGTGTCTGGTCGCATCGAAATGCTTTGAATCGAATCAAATGGAATTGATTAGAATAGGTTAGGGTAGGGTAGTTTATGATAGGAAGACTAGGGTAGATGCAAGTAGACTACATTAGAGTAGACAAGAGAAGGCTAGAGTAGAAGCCTAGACTAGTAAGCTGGACTAGTCAGCTAGACTAGTGGCATAGAGCAGTAGCCTAGACAACTAGTCTTGAATAGTACCCTAAGTCAGTAATCTGAACGAGTACCCTTGCCTGAACTCTTAGCCTAATCTAGTACCCTTGCCTTAACTAGTAGTCCTAACAAGTACCCTTGCCTTAACCAGTAGTCTTCACTAGTACCCTTGCCTTCACTAGTAGTACATCCTTAACAAGTAGCCTGAACTGGTACCCTTGCCTTAACCAGTACCCTCAACAAGTACCCATGCCTTAACTAGTAGCCTGGCCTTAACTAGTGCCCTTGCATAACTAGTACCCTGGCCTTAACTAGTAGCCTGAACTAGTACACTTGCCTTAAGGAGTACCCTTGCCCGAACTACTCCCCTTAATTAGGACCCTTATTGAGTAACCCTAAGTAGTAGAGTATGGTACGGTGGGGTAGCATAGGGTAGGGAAGCATACGGTGGAACAGAGAAAATAGAAGGAAATAGAATAGAACAGCATAGGTCAGGGTAGGTTAGCTTAGTGCAGGGTATGGTAGAGTAGCATAGGATGGAATCGAGAAAATAGAAAAGGAGACTAGAAAAGAGCAGACTAGATTAGGATAGGCTAGGGTGGGGGAGGGTTTTGTAGAATACAGTAGTGTAGAATGGAATAGAATGGTGTGGAATGGAGTCAAATGGATTCAAACAGAGATGAATAGAGTAGAAAAGAGTTGAATAGAGCCGAATAACGCTGAATAGGACCACATATGACCAAAATGAGCCGAATCGAGTCGAGTCGACCAGATTCGGGATGAATGGAGCCTAGTGGAGCTGAAATGAGCCAAATAGAGACAATCTGAACCCAGCAAAATCAAGCCAAAACACACTTAATTGCATCCTATTGCATCGGATCTCGTCGAATTCCATCAAATCCCACCAAAACGCATCAAATCTCGCGGAATCTCACCGAATCCCATCGAATTGTCTCAAATCGGGTCGAATGGTGTCAAACGGAATGGAATCGAATTAAATTGAATAGATTGGAGTAGTGTAGGTTAGACTGGGATTCAGTAGGGAAGGGCACAGAAGAATAGAATAGAGTAGAACAGAAGAGAATACCAAGAGTAGAATGGAGTAGAGTTGAGTAGAGTGGAATAGTCAGAGTCGGGTAGTGCAGAATATAGATGAATAGATCCAATTCAAGCCGAATCGATTCGAATGGAGAGGAAAGGAGACAAATCGTGATGAATCGAATCGATTAGAATAGATTAGAGTAGGGCAGGGTAGAACAGAATAGAATAGAGTAGAAAAGAGTAGAATGGTGTGGAATGGAGTTGAATGGAGCCAAATAGAGACAAATAAAGTAGAAAGGGTTGAGTAGAGCTGAACAGGGCTGAATAAGGTTCACTCGAGCCTAATTATGCTGAATTGAGCAGAATCGAGACGAATTGACCCAATTCAAGCCAAATAGAGCTAAATCGAGCCGATTCAAGCCTAATCACATGGAATCGCGTCAAAATGCGTTGAATCGAATAGATTAGAGTAGAGGAGGGTACGGCAGGAGAGGCTAGACTACAACACAACAGAACACAATAGAAAGAAGAGAATAGAATTAAGTAGAGTCGGGTCCAGTAGAATAGAGTCAAATTGAGTTGAAGAGAGCCGAAAAGAGCCAAACAGAGCTGAATACAGCCGAATTGACCAAATTCAAGGTGAATCGAGATGAATCATGTCGAGTCGTTTGAAACGTGTCGAATCGAATCAAATAGATTAGTGTGGGGAAGGTAAGGTTAGGGTGGGGTACAGAAGAATAGAATAGAGTAGAATAGAACAGAACAGAAAGAATCGAGTAGACTAGAGTCAAATAGAGTCGAATACTGCCAAAAAGAGCCAAATAGAGTGGAAAAGAGCCGAATAGAACCGAATCGAGTTTAATGGAGCAGAAAGGAGATGAATCGAGCCGATATGACCCGAATCAGGTCGAATCCCATTCAAGTGTGTCGAACAGCATAGAACAGATTACAGTAGGCTAAGTTAGGGTACGGTAGGGTAGAATAGAGTGCAGTAGAACAGAAGAGAACTGAACTGAAAGAATAGGGTCGAGACGAGCAGAGTATAGAAGAGTAGAGTAGAGCAGAGTCGAACATTGCCGAATAGAGCCAAATAGAGCCCAAAAGAGCTAAATGGATAGAAACCAAGACGAATCACGCCGAATCCCGTGGAATCGTGCCGTATCGCGTCGAATCCCGTCGAATTGCATTGAATCTGATCAATTCCAATCCAATCAAATAGAATAGACTAGAGTAGGATAGAGTACAATACAATACAGTAGAGAATAGTTTAGGATGGAGTAGAATGGTGTAGCATGGAGTCGAGTGGAGTCGAAAAGAGATAATAGAGTTGAGTAGAGTCTAATAGAGCCGAATAGAGCTGAATAGAGCCTATTCGAGCTGACTAGAGCCGAATGGAGCCGATTAGAGCTGAACCGAACCGATTTGAGCCGATTGGGGATGAATGGAGTGGAAAGGAGCCGATTTGAGCCGAATCGCATCGAGATGCGTGGAATCGAATCCAGTAGAATAGATTAGATTAGGGTAGGATGGAATAGAGTAGACTTGAACACAGTAGAAGAGAATGGAAAGGATACAATAGAATAGAGTAGAAAAGGGTAGAGCAGAGCAGAATAGTGTAGAGTAGAATAGAGTAGAGTAGAACAGAGTCGAATCAAGCTGAATGGAGACGAAACGAGACAAATCGCGTCGAATGGCGTCGAATCCCATCGAATCAATTACAGTAGGGTATAGTAGAAGAGCGTAGAATGGAGTAGAATGGTGTGCAATGGAATCGAGTAGAGTAGAAAAGAGCTGAAGAGAGCCGAAGAGGGCCAAAGAGGGCCAAATCGAGCTGAATTGAGCGAAATCGAGCCGAATCCAGTGAATCGAGCCTAATGGAGCCAAATCGAGCCTAATCGAGCTGAATCGACACTATTCGAGACAAATGGGAGCCGAATGGACATGAATCACACCGATTCGGCCCCTAGTCGCGTCAAAATTTCTCGAATTCAATTGAATAGATTAGAGTAGGGGAGGTTCGGGTAGGCTAGAGTAGGGTAGAATAGAGTAGAATAGAATAAAACAGAACAGAACACAACAAAATAGAACAGAACAACACAGAACGAATACAGAAAAGAGTAGGCTAGAGTAGAATAGAGGGGAATAGAGTAGAGTAGAATAGATTTGAACAGAGCCGAATCACGTCGAAATGGGTTGAATCAAATCCAATCAAGTGGATTACAATACCTTAGAGTTGGGTAGCACAGGGTAGGGTAGAATAGAGTAGAATCGTACAGAACAGAGTAGAAACAATACAATAGAGTAGAGAAGAGTAGAATAGAGCTGAATAGAGCCAAATGCAGACAAAATGAGAGGAATCGTGTAGAAGCAAGTAGAGTAAATTAGAGTGGTGTTGGGTAGGGTAGAGCAGAATAGAGTAGAATAGTGTAGAATAGTGTGGAATGAATAGAATGGAGTAGAATGGAGTCAAATAGAAACGAATAGAGTAGAAAAAAGTCGAATAGAGCAGAATAGGGCCGAAGAAGGCCAAATCGAGCAGATTCGAAGCGATTCAAGCCAAAACAAGCTGAATGGAGCCTAACTGAGCCGAATAGAGCCAAATCGAGCCGAATCGAGCCGATTCAAGCTTCATCGCCTCGAATCGCGTTCAACGCGTCAAATCCAATCGAGACGTATAGATTAGAGAAGGGGAGGGGAGGGGAGGGGAGAATAGAACAGAGTAGAGTGGAATAGAAGAGATTAGAACAGAATAGAAGGAATAGAATCGAGTAGAATAGAGTGGAAAAGAGTAGAGTCGAATACAGTCAAATAGAGCCGAATAAGCTGAATAGAGACGAATGGAGCTGAATACAGCCGAAAAGAGCTGTATACTGCCGAATCACACCTAATCGAGCGGAATCAAGCAGAATCGCACTGACTGTCACCGAACAGCGTCGAATCGAATCATGTCGAATCGAGTCGAGTCACATCGTTTTGAATCAAACAAGGTCTAATCGCTTCATATCGTGTCGAATCCCATCGAATCACGTCGAATAACTTCGAATTGCGTCAAACCTCAGAGAATCCTACTGAACCACGTCGAGTCGCATGGAATCTCATCAAATCCCTTCAGATCTTGCCGAATCCAGTCAAGTCCTATCAAATCGCTTTGCACGGAATCGAATTGAATCCAATAGATTAAAGTAGGGTAGGTTCGGGTGGGGTGCCGTTGGGTCGGGTAGGGTAGAATAGAATAGAGTACAACAGAATAGGAGAGAATAGAGCAGAACAGAAAGAATACAACAGAATAGAATAGAGTCAAAGAGAGAGAACATAGCCGAATTGAGCCGAGTGGAGACAAAACGAGACGAATCACGTCCGGTTGCTTCGAATCGCGTCAAATCAAATCGAATCGATTAGAAGAGATTAGGGTAGGGAAGGGTAGAATAGAATAGAGGAAAATAGTGAGGAATGGAGTTGAACGGAGTCCAATAGAGACGGATAGATATGAATAGAGTACAAAAGAGTCGAATAGAGCAGAATAGGGCCGAATAGGCCCAAATAAGGCCTAATGGAGCAGAATCCAGCAGAATCGATGGAATTCGAGCCTAATCGAGCCGAATGGAGTGAAATGGAGCCAAGTCGAGCCGAATAGAGCCGATTCGAACTGAATCGAGCTGATTCAAGCCTAATCGCGTCAAATCGCGTGGAAATACGTCACATCGAATCTAATCAAATAGATTAGGGAAGGGTAGGGGAGGGGCGGGTGGGTAGAATAGAACAGAATAGTACAGAATAGAATATAGTACAGTAGGGTAGAGTAGAGAGAGTAAAGCAGACAAGAGTAGAGCAGAGTAGAATTGAGTCAAATAGAGTCAAAGAGTGCAGGATATACCTGAATAGAGCCAATTCTGGCCGAATCGAGTCAAATGGAAACAAAACGAGATGAATCACACCAAATTGCTTCGAATCGCATCCAATCGAATAGAGTATCGTAGGGTAGAGTAGAACAGAATAGAGTAGAATTGCATAGAATGGAGAAGAGTGGAGTCAAAAGGAGTCGAAAAGAGACAAATAGAGTAGAAAAGAGTCGAGTCGAGCCAAATAGGGCCGAATAAGGCTGAACCGAGTGGAAATGAGCTGAATTGAAGCGACTCGAGCCAAATCGAGCTGAATCGAGCTGATGTTGCGGAATCGAGCCGACTCAAGCGTGATGGTGTCCGGTCGCATCGAAATGCTTTGAATCGAATCAAATGGAATCGATTAGAATAGGTTAGGGTAGGGTAGTTTATGATAGGAAGACTAGGGTAGATGCAAGTAGACTACATTAGAGTAGACAAGAGAAGGCTAGAGTAGAAGCCTAGACTAGTAAGCTGGACTAGTCAGCTAGACTAGTGGCATAGAGCAGTAGCCTAGACAACTAGTCTTGAATAGTACCCTAAGTCAGTAATCTGAACGAGTACCCTTGCCTGAACTCTTAGCCTAATCTAGTACCCTTGCCTTAACTAGTAGTCCTAACAAGTACCCTTGCCTTAACTAGTAGTCTTCACTAGTACCCTTGCCTTCACTAGTAGTATGTCCTTAACAAGTAGCCTGAACTGGTACCCTTGCCTTAACCAGTACCCTCAACAAGTACCCATGCCTTAACTAGTAGCCTGGCCTTAACTAGTGCCCTTGCATAACTAGTACCCTGGCCTTAACTAGTAGCCTGAACTAGTACACTTGCCTTAAGGAGTACCCTTGCCCAAACTACTCCCCTTAATTAGGACCCTTATTGAGTAACCCTAAGTAGTAGAGTATGGTACGGTGGGGTAGCATAGGGTAGGGAAGCATACGGTGGAACAGAGAAAATAGAAGGAAATAGAATAGAACAGCATAGGTCAGGGTAGGTTAGCTTAGTGCAGGGTATGGTAGAGTAGCATAGGATGGAATAGAGAAAATAGAAAAGGAGACTAGAAAAGAGCAGACTAGATTAGGATAGGCTAGGGTGGGGGAGGGTTTTGTAGAATACAGTAGTGTAGAATGGAATAGAATGGTGTGGAATGGAGTCAAATGGATTCGAACAGAGATGCAGAGAGTAGAAAAGAGTTGAATAGAGCCGAATAACGCTGAATAGGACCACATATGATCAAAATGAGCCGAATCGAGTCGAGTCGACCAGATTCGGGATGAATGGAGCCTAGTGGAGCTGAAATGAGCCAAATAGAGACAATCTGAACCCAGCAAAATCAAGCCAAAACACACTTAATTGCATCCTATTGCATCGGATCTCGTCGAATTCCATCAAATCCCACCAAAACGCATCAAATCTCGCGGAATCTCACCGAATCCCATCGAATTGTCTCAAATCGGGTCGAATGGTGTCAAACGGAATGGAATCGAATTAAATTGAATAGATTGGAGTAGTGTAGGTTAGACTGGGATTCAGTAGGGAAGGGCACAGAAGAATAGAATAGAGTAGAACAGAAGAGAATACCAAGAGTAGAATGGAGTAGAGTTGAGTAGAGTGGAATAGTCAGAGTCGGGTAGTGCAGAATATAGATGAATAGATCCAATTCAAGGCGAATCGATTCGAATGGAGAGGAAAGGAGACAAATCGTGATGAATCGAATCGATTAGAATAGATTAGAGTAGGGTAGGGTAGAACAGAATAGAATAGAGTAGAAAAGAGTAGAATGGTGTGGAAGGGAGTTGAATGGAGCCAAATAGAGACAAATAAAGTAGAAAGGGTTGAGTAGAGCTGAACAGGGCTGAATAAGGTTCACTCGAGCCTATTATGCTGAATTGAGCAGAATCGAGACGAATTGCAACAATTCAAGCCAAATAGAGCTAAATCGAGCCGATTCAAGCCTAATCACATGGAATCGCGTCAAAATGCGTTGAATCGAATAGATTAGAGTAGAGGAGGGTACGGCAGGAGAGGCTAGACTACAACACAACAGCACACAATAGAAAGAAGAGAATAGAATTAAGTAGAGTCGGGTCCAGTAGAATAGAGTCAAATTGAGTTGAAGAGAGCCGAAAAGAGCCAAACAGAGCTGAATACAGCCGAATTGACCAAATTCAAGGTGAATCGAGATGAATCATGTCGAGTCGTTTGAAACGTGTCGAATCAAATCAAATAGATTAGTGTGGGGAAGGTAAGGCTACGGTAGGGTAGAGAAGAATAGAATAGAGTAGAATAGAACAGAACAGAAAGAATCGAGTAGACTAGAGTCAAATAGAGTCGAATACTGCCAAAAAGAGCCGAATAGAGTGGAAAAGAGCCGAATAGAACCGAATCGAGTTTAATGGAGCAGAAAGGAGATGAATCGAGCCGATATGACCCGAATCAGGTCGAATCCCATTCAAGTGTGTCGAATAGCATAGAACAGATTACACTAGGCTAAGTTAGGGTAGGGTAGGGTAGAATAGAGTGCAGTAGAACAGAACAGAAGAGAACTGAACTGAAAGAATAGGGTCGAGACGAGCAGAGTATAGAAGAGTAGAGTCGAACATTGCCGAATGGAGCCAAATAGAGCCCAGAAGAGCTAAATGGATAGAAACCAAGACAAATCACGCTGAATCCGTGGAATCGTGCCGTATCGCGTCGAATCCCGTCGAATTGCATTGAATCTGATCAATTCCAATCCAATCAAATAGAATAGACTACAGTAGGGTAGAGTACAATACAATACAGTAGAGAATAGTTTAGGATGGAGTAGAATGGTGTAGCATGGAGTCGAGTGGAGTCGAAAAGAGATAATAGAGTTGAGTAGAGTCTAATAGAGCCGAATAGAGCTGAATAGAGCCTATTCGAGCTGACTGGAGCCGAATGGAGCCGATTAGAGCTGAATCGAACCGATTTGAGCCGATTGGGGATGAATGGAGTGGAAAGGAGCCGATTTGAGCCGAATCGCATCGAGATGCGTGGAATCGAATCCAGTAGAATAGATTAGATTAGGGTAGGATGGAATAGAGTAGACTTGAACACAGTAGAAGAGAATGGAAAGGAT
Source organism: Loxodonta africana (assembly GCF_030014295.1). NCBI lineage: Eukaryota > Metazoa > Chordata > Mammalia > Proboscidea > Elephantidae > Loxodonta > Loxodonta africana. The sequence continues at coordinate 95,261 of NW_026974905.1, read as the reverse complement.
ACAATAGAATAGAGTAGAAAAGGGTAGAGCAGAGCAGAATAGTGTAGAGTAGAATAGAGTAGAGTAGAACAGAGTCGAATCAAGCTGAATGGAGACGAAACGAGACAAATCGCGTCGAATGGCGTCGAATCCCATCGAATCAATTACAGTAGGGTATAGTAGAAGAGCGTAGAATGGAGTAGAATGGTGTGCAATGGAATCGAGTAGAGTAGAAAAGAGCTGAAGAGAGCCGAAGAGGGCCAAAGAGGGCCAAATCGAGCTGAATTGAGAGAAATCGAGCCGAATCCAGTGAATCGAGCCTAATGGAGCCAAATCGAGCCTAATCGAGCTGAATCGACACTATTCGAGACAAATGGAGCCGAATGGACATGAATCACACCGATTCGGCCCCTAGTCGTGTCAAAATTTCTCGAATTCAATTGAATAGACTAGAGTAGGGGAGGTTCGGGTAGGCTAGAGTAGGGTAGAATAGAGTAGAATAGAATAAAACAGAACAGAACACAACAAAATAGAACAGAACAACACAGAACGAATACAGAAAAGAGTAGGCTAGAGTAGAATAGAGGGGAATAGAGTAGAGTAGAATAGATTTGAACAGAGCCAAATCGAGCCGAATCACGTCGAAATGGGTTGAATCAAATCCAATCAAGTGGATTACAATACCTTAGAGTTGGGTAGCATAGGGTAGGGTAGAATAGAGTAGAATAGTACAGAACAGAGTAGAAACAATACAATAGAGTAGAGAAGAGTAGAATAGAGCTGAATAGAGCCAAATGCAGACAAAATGAGAGGAATCGTGTAGAAGCAAGTAGAGTAAATTAGAGTGGTGTTGGGTAGGGTAGAGCAGAATAGAGTAGAATAGTGTAGAATAGTGTGGAATGAATAGAATGGAGTAGAATGGAGTCAAATAGAAACGAATAGAGTAGAAAAAAGTCGAATAGAGCAGAATAGGGCCGAAGAAGGCCAAATCGAGCAGATTCGAAGCGATTCAAGCCAAAACAAGCTGAATGGAGCCTAACTGAGCCGAATAGAGCCAAATCGAGCCGAATCGAGCCGATTCAAGCTTCATCGCCTCGAATCGCGTTCAACGCGTCAAATCCAATCGAGACGTATAGATTAGAGAAGGGGAGGGGAGGGGAGGGGAGAATAGAACAGAGTAGAGTGGAATAGAAGAGATTAGAACAGAATAGAAGGAATAGAATCGAGTAGAATAGAGTGGAAAAGAGTAGAGTCGAATACAGTCAAATAGAGCCGAATAAGCTGAATAGAGACGAATGGAGCTGAATACAGCCGAAAAGAGCTGTATACTGCCGAATCACACCTAATCGAGCGGAATCAAGCAGAATCGCACTGACTGTCACCGAACAGCGTCGAATCGAATCATGTCGAATCGAGTCGAGTCACATCGTTTTGAATCAAACAAGGTCTAATCGCTTCATATCGTGTCGAATCCCATCGAATCACGTCGAATAACTTCGAATTGCGTCAAACCTCAGAGAATCCTACTGAACCACGTCGAGTCGCATGGAATCTCATCAAATCCCTTCAGATCTTGCCGAATCCAGTCAAGTCCTATCAAATCGCTTTGCACGGAATCGAATTGAATCCAATAGATTAAAGTAGGGTAGGTTCGGGTGGGGTGCCGTTGGGTCGGGTAGGGTAGAATAGAATAGAGTACAACAGAATAGGAGAGAATAGAGCAGAACAGAAAGAATACAACAGAATAGAATAGAGTCAAAGAGAGAGAACATAGCCGAATTGAGCCGAGTGGAGACAAAACGAGACGAATCACGTCCGGTTGCTTCGAATCGCGTCAAATCAAATCGAATCGATTAGAAGAGATTAGGGTAGGGAAGGGTAGAATAGAATAGAGGAAAATAGTGAGGAATGGAGTTGAACGGAGTCCAATAGAGACGGATAGATATGAATAGAGTACAAAAGAGTCGAATAGAGCAGAATAGGGCCGAATAGGCCCAAATAAGGCCTAATGGAGCAGAATCCAGCAGAATCGATGGAATTCGAGCCTAATCGAGCCGAATGGAGTGAAATGGAGCCAAGTCGAGCCGAATAGAGCCGATTCGAACTGAATCGAGCTGATTCAAGCCTAATCGCGTCAAATCGCGTGGAAATACGTCACATCGAATCTAATCAAATAGATTAGGGAAGGGTAGGGGAGGGGCGGGTGGGTAGAATAGAACAGAATAGTACAGAATAGAATATAGTACAGTAGGGTAGAGTAGAGAGAGTAAAGCAGACAAGAGTAGAGCAGAGTAGAATTGAGTCAAATAGAGTCAAAGAGTGCAGGATATAGCTGAATAGAGCCAATTCTGGCCGAATCGAGTCAAATGGAAACAAAACGAGATGAATCACACCAAATTGCTTCGAATCGCATCCAATCGAATAGAGTATCGTAGGGTAGAGTAGAACAGAATAGAGTAGAATTGCATAGAATGGAGAAGAGTGGAGTCAAAAGGAGTCGAAAAGAGACAAATAGAGTAGAAAAGAGTCGAGTCGAGCCAAATAGGGCCGAATAAGGCTGAACCGAGTGGAAATGAGCTGAATTGAAGCGACTCGAGCCAAATCGAGCTGAATCGAGCTGATGTTGCGGAATCGAGCCGACTCAAGCGTGATGGTGTCCGGTCGCATCGAAATGCTTTGAATCGAATCAAATGGAATCGATTAGAATAGGTTAGGGTAGGGTAGTTTATGATAGGAAGACTAGGGTAGATGCAAGTAGACTACATTAGAGTAGACAAGAGAAGGCTAGAGTAGAAGCCTAGACTAGTAAGCTGGACTAGTCAGCTAGACTAGTGGCATAGAGCAGTAGCCTAGACAACTAGTCTTGAATAGTACCCTAAGTCAGTAATCTGAACGAGTACCCTTGCCTGAACTCTTAGCCTAATCTAGTACCCTTGCCTTAACTAGTAGTCCTAACAAGTACCCTTGGCTTAACTAGTAGTCTTCACTAGTACCCTTGCCTTCACTAGTAGTATGTCCTTAACAAGTAGCCTGAACTGGTACCCTTGCCTTAACCAGTACCCTCAACAAGTACCCATGCCTTAACTAGTAGCCTGGCCTTAACTAGTGCCCTTGCATAACTAGTACCCTGGCCTTAACTAGTAGCCTGAACTAGTACACTTGCCTTAAGGAGTACCCTTGCCCAAACTACTCCCCTTAATTAGGACCCTTATTGAGTAACCCTAAGTAGTAGAGTATGGTACGGTGGGGTAGCATAGGGTAGGGAAGCATACGGTGGAACAGAGAAAATAGAAGGAAATAGAATAGAACAGCATAGGTCAGGGTAGGTTAGCTTAGTGCAGGGTATGGTAGAGTAGCATAGGATGGAATAGAGAAAATAGAAAAGGAGACTAGAAAAGAGCAGACTAGATTAGGATAGGCTAGGGTGGGGGAGGGTTTTGTAGAATACAGTAGTGTAGAATGGAATAGAATGGTGTGGAATGGAGTCAAATGGATTCGAACAGAGATGCAGAGAGTAGAAAAGAGTTGAATAGAGCCGAATAACGCTGAATAGGACCACATATGATCAAAATGAGCCGAATCGAGTCGAGTCGACCAGATTCGGGATGAATGGAGCCTAGTGGAGCTGAAATGAGCCAAATAGAGACAATCTGAACCCAGCAAAATCAAGCCAAAACACACTTAATTGCATCCTATTGCATCGGATCTCGTCGAATTCCATCAAATCCCACCAAAACGCATCAAATCTCGCGGAATCTCACCGAATCCCATCGAATTGTCTCAAATCGGGTCGAATGGTGTCAAACGGAATGGAATCGAATTAAATTGAATAGATTGGAGTAGTGTAGGTTAGACTGGGATTCAGTAGGGAAGGGCACAGAAGAATAGAATAGAGTAGAACAGAAGAGAATACCAAGAGTAGAATGGAGTAGAGTTGAGTAGAGTGGAATAGTCAGAGTCGGGTAGTGCAGAATATAGATGAATAGATCCAATTCAAGGCGAATCGATTCGAATGGAGAGGAAAGGAGACAAATCGTGATGAATCGAATCGATTAGAATAGATTAGAGTAGGGTAGGGTAGAACAGAATAGAATAGAGTAGAAAAGAGTAGAATGGTGTGGAAGGGAGTTGAATGGAGCCAAATAGAGACAAATAAAGTAGAAAGGGTTGAGTAGAGCTGAACAGGGCTGAATAAGGTTCACTCGAGCCTATTATGCTGAATTGAGCAGAATCGAGACGAATTGCAACAATTCAAGCCAAATAGAGCTAAATCGAGCCGATTCAAGCCTAATCACATGGAATCGCGTCAAAATGCGTTGAATCGAATAGATTAGAGTAGAGGAGGGTACGGCAGGAGAGGCTAGACTACAACACAACAGCACACAATAGAAAGAAGAGAATAGAATTAAGTAGAGTCGGGTCCAGTAGAATAGAGTCAAATTGAGTTGAAGAGAGCCGAAAAGAGCCAAACAGAGCTGAATACAGCCGAATTGACCAAATTCAAGGTGAATCGAGATGAATCATGTCGAGTCGTTTGAAACGTGTCGAATCAAATCAAATAGATTAGTGTGGGGAAGGTAAGGCTACGGTAGGGTAGAGAAGAATAGAATAGAGTAGAATAGAACAGAACAGAAAGAATCGAGTAGACTAGAGTCAAATAGAGTCGAATACTGCCAAAAAGAGCCGAATAGAGTGGAAAAGAGCCGAATAGAACCGAATCGAGTTTAATGGAGCAGAAAGGAGATGAATCGAGCCGATATGACCCGAATCAGGTCGAATCCCATTCAAGTGTGTCGAATAGCATAGAACAGATTACACTAGGCTAAGTTAGGGTAGGGTAGGGTAGAATAGAGTGCAGTAGAACAGAACAGAAGAGAACTGAACTGAAAGAATAGGGTCGAGACGAGCAGAGTATAGAAGAGTAGAGTCGAACATTGCCGAATGGAGCCAAATAGAGCCCAGAAGAGCTAAATGGATAGAAACCAAGACAAATCACGCTGAATCCGTGGAATCGTGCCGTATCGCGTCGAATCCCGTCGAATTGCATTGAATCTGATCAATTCCAATCCAATCAAATAGAATAGACTACAGTAGGGTAGAGTACAATACAATACAGTAGAGAATAGTTTAGGATGGAGTAGAATGGTGTAGCATGGAGTCGAGTGGAGTCGAAAAGAGATAATAGAGTTGAGTAGAGTCTAATAGAGCCGAATAGAGCTGAATAGAGCCTATTCGAGCTGACTGGAGCCGAATGGAGCCGATTAGAGCTGAATCGAACCGATTTGAGCCGATTGGGGATGAATGGAGTGGAAAGGAGCCGATTTGAGCCGAATCGCATCGAGATGCGTGGAATCGAATCCAGTAGAATAGATTAGATTAGGGTAGGATGGAATAGAGTAGACTTGAACACAGTAGAAGAGAATGGAAAGGATACAATAGAATAGAGTAGAAAAGGGTAGAGCAGAGCAGAATAGTGTAGAGTAGAATAGAGTAGAGTAGAACAGAGTCGAATCAAGCTGAATGGAGACGAAACGAGACAAATCGCGTCGAATGGCGTCGAATCCCATCGAATCAATTACAGTAGGGTATAGTAGAAGAGCGTAGAATGGAGTAGAATGGTGTGCAATGGAATCGAGTAGAGTAGAAAAGAGCTGAAGAGAGCCGAAGAGGGCCAAAGAGGGCCAAATCGAGCTGAATTGAGAGAAATCGAGCCGAATCCAGTGAATCGAGCCTAATGGAGCCAAATCGAGCCTAATCGAGCTGAATCGACACTATTCGAGACAAATGGAGCCGAATGGACATGAATCACACCGATTCGGCCCCTAGTCGTGTCAAAATTTCTCGAATTCAATTGAATAGACTAGAGTAGGGGAGGTTCGGGTAGGCTAGAGTAGGGTAGAATAGAGTAGAATAGAATAAAACAGAACAGAACACAACAAAATAGAACAGAACAACACAGAACGAATACAGAAAAGAGTAGGCTAGAGTAGAATAGAGGGGAATAGAGTAGAGTAGAATAGATTTGAACAGAGCCAAATCGAGCCGAATCACGTCGAAATGGGTTGAATCAAATCCAATCAAGTGGATTACAATACCTTAGAGTTGGGTAGCATAGGGTAGGGTAGAATAGAGTAGAATAGTACAGAACAGAGTAGAAACAATACAATAGAGTAGAGAAGAGTAGAATAGAGCTGAATAGAGCCAAATGCAGACAAAATGAGAGGAATCGTGTAGAAGCAAGTAGAGTAAATTAGAGTGGTGTTGGGTAGGGTAGAGCAGAATAGAGTAGAATAGTGTGGAATGAATAGAATGGAGTAGAATGGAGTCAAGTAGAAACGAATAGAGTAGAAAAGAGTCGAATAGAGCAGAATAGGGCCGAAGAAGGCCAAATCGAGCAGATTCGAAGCGATTCAAGCCAAAACAAGCTGAATGGAGCCTAACTGAGCCGAATAGAGCCAAATCGAGCCGAATAGAGCCAAATCGAGCCGAATCGAGCCGATTCAAGCTTCATCGCCTCGAATCGCGTTCAACGCGTCAAATCCAATCGAGATGTATAGATTAGAGAAGGGGAGGGGAGGGGAGGGGAGGGGAGAATAGAACAGAGTAGAGTGGAATAGAAGAGATTAGAACAGAATAGAAGGAATAGAATCGAGTAGAATAGAGTGGAAAAGAGTAGAGTCGAATACAGTCAAATAGAGCCGAATAAGCTGAATAGAGACGAATGGAGCTGAATACAGCCGAAAAGAGCTGTATACTGCCGAATCACACCTAATCGAGCGGAATCAAGCAGAATCGCACTGACTGTCACCGAACAGCGTCGAATCGAATCATGTCGAATCGAGTCGAGTCACATCGTTTTGAATCAAACAAGGTCAAATTGCTTCATATCGTGTCGAATCCCATCGAATCACGTCGAATAACTTCGAATTGCGTCAAACCTCAGAGAATCCTACTGAATCACGTCGAGTCGCATGGAATCTCATCAAATCCCTTCAGATTTGCCGAATCCAGTCAAGTCCTATCAAATCGCTTTGCACGGAATCGAATTGAATCCAATAGATTAAAGTAGGGTAGGTTCGGGTGGGGTGCCGTTGGGTCGGGTAGGGTAGAATAGAATAGAGTACAACAGAATAGGGGAGAATAGAGCAGAACAGAAAGAATACAACAGAATAGAATAGAGTCAAAGACAGAGAACATAGCCGAATTGAGCCGAGTGGAGACAAAACGAGACGAATCACGTCCGGTTGCTTCGAATCGCGTCAAATCAAATCGAATCGATTAGAAGAGATTAGGGTAGGGAAGGGTAGAATAGAAGAGAGGAAAATAGTGAGGAATGGAGTTGAACGGAGTCCAATAGAGACGGATAGATATGAATAGAGTACAAAAGAGTCTAATAGAGCAGAATAGGGCCGAATAGGCCCAAATAAGGCCTAATCGAGCAGAATCCAGCAGAATCGATGGAATTCGAGCCTAATCGAGCCGAATGGAGTGAAATGGAGCCAAGTCGAGCCGAATAGAGTCGATTCGAACTGAATCGAGCTGATTCAAGCCTAATCGCGTCAAATCGCGTGGAAATACGTCACATCGAATCTAATCAAATAGATTAGGGAAGGGGAGGGGAGGGGCGGGTGGGTAGAATAGAACAGAATAGTACAGAAGAGAATATAGTACAGTAGGGTAGAGTAGAGAGAGTAAAGCAGACAAGAGTAGAGCAGAGTAGAATTGAGTCAAATAGAGTCAAAGAGTGCAGGATATAGCTGAATAGAGCCAATTCTGGCCGAATCGAGTCAAATGGAAACAAAACGAGATGAATCACACCGAATTGCTAAGAATCGCATCCAATCGAATAGATTAGAGTATCGTAGGGTAGAGTAGAACAGAATAGAGTAGAATAGCGTAGAATGGAGAAGAGTGGAGTCAAATGGAGTCGAACAGAGACAAATAGAGTAGAAAAGAGTCGAATCGAGCCAAATAGGGCCGAATAAGGCTGAACCGAGTGGAAACGAGCTGAATTGAAGCGATTCGAGCCAAATCGAGCTGAATCGAGCTGATGTTGTGGAATCGAGCCGACTGAAGCGTGATGGTGTCCGGTCGCATCGAAATGCTTTGAATCGAATCAAATGGAATCGATTAGAATAGGTTAGGGTAGGGTAGTTTATGATAGGAAGTCTAGGGTAGATGCAAGTAGACTACATTAGAGTAGACAAGAGAAGGCTAGAGTAGAAGCCTAGACTAGTAAGCTGGACTAGTCAGCTAGACTAGTGGCATAGAGCAGTAGCCTAGACAACTAGTCTTGAATAGTACCCTAAGTCAGTAATCTGAACGAGTACCCTTGCCTGAACTCTTAGCCTAATCTAGTACCCTTGCCTTAACTAGTAGTCCTAACAAGTACCCTTGCCTTAACCAGTAGTCCTCACTTGTACCCTTGCCTTCACTAGTAGTACGTCCTTAACAAGTAGCCTGAACTGGTACCCTTGCCTTAACCAGTACCCTCAACAAGTACCCATGCCTTAACTAGTAGCCTGGTCTTAACTAGTACCCTCGCCTTAACTAGTAGAATGAACTAGTACACTTGCCTTAAGGAGTACCCTTGCCCGAACTACTCCCTTTAATTAGGACCCTTATTGAGTAACCCTAAGTAGTAGAGTATGGTACGGTGGGGTAGCATAGGGTAGGGAAGCATACGGTGGAACAGAGAAAATAGAAGGAAATAGAATAGAACAGCATAGGTCAGGGTAGGTTAGCTTAGTGCAGGGTATGGTAGAGTAGCATAGGATGGAATCGAGAAAATAGAAAAGGAGACTAGAAAAGAGCAGACTAGATTAGGATAGGCTAGGGTGGGGGAGGGTTTTGTAGAATACAGTAGTGTAGAATGGAATAGAATGGTGTGGAATGGAGTCAAATGGATTCAAACAGAGATGAATAGAGTAGAAAAGAGTTGAATTGAGCCGAATAACGCTGAATAGGACCACATATAACCAAAATGAGCCGAATCGAGTCGAGTCGACCAGATTCGGGATGAATGGAGCCTAGTGGAGCTGAAATGAGCCAAATAGAGGCAAACTGAACCCAGCAAAATCGAGCCAAAACACACGAGATTCTATTGCATCGGATCTCGTCGAACTGCATCAAATCCCACCAAAACGCATCAAATCTCGCGGAATCTCACCGAATCCCGTCGAATTGTCTCAAATCGGGTCGAATGGTGTCAAACTGAATGGAATCGAATTAAATTGAATAGATTAGAGTAGTGTAGGTTAGACTGGGATTCAGTAGGGAAGGGCACAGAAGAATAGAATAGAGTAGAACAGAAGAGAATACCAAGAGTAGAATGGAGTAGAGTTGAGTAGAGTGGAATAGTCAGAGTCGGGTAGTGCAGAATATAGATGAATAGATCCAATTCAAGGCGAATCGATTCGAATGGAGAGGAAAGGAGACAAATCGTGATGAATCGAATCGATTAGAATAGATTAGAGTAGGGTAGGGTAGAACAGAATAGAATAGAGTAGAAAAGAGTAGAATGGTGTGGAAGGGAGTTGAATGGAGCCAAATAGAGACAAATGAAGTAGAAAGGGTTGAGTAGAGCTGAACAGGGCTGAATAAGGTTCACTCGAGCCTAATTATGCTGAATTGAGCAGAATCGAGACGAATTGACCCAATTCAAGCCAAATAGAGCTAAATCGAGCCGATTCAAGCCTAATCACATGGAATCGCGTCGAAATGCGTTGAATCGAATAGATTAGAGTAGAGGAGGGTACGGCAGGAGAGGCTAGACTACAACACAACAGAACACAATAGAAAGAAGAGAATAGAATTAAGTAGAGTCGGGTCCAGTAGAATAGAGTCAAATTGAGTTGAAGAGAGCCGAAAAGAGCCAAACAGAGCTGAATACAGCCGAATTGACCAAATTCAAGGTGAATCCAGATGAATCATGTCGAGTCGTTTGAAACGTGTCGAATCGAATCAAATAGATTAGTGTGGGGAAGGTAAGGTTAGGGTAGGGTAGAGAAGAATAGAATAGAGTAGAATAGAACAGAACAGAAAGAATCGAGTAGACTAGAGTCAAATAGAGTCGAATACTGCCAAAAAGAGCCGAATAGAGTGGAAAAGAGCCGAATAGAACCGAATCGAGTTTAATGGAGCAGAAAGGAGATGAATCGAGCCGATATGACCCGAATCAGGTCGAATCCCATTCAAGTGTGTCGAATAGCATAGAACAGATTACAGTAGGCTAAGTTAGGGTAGGGTAGGGTAGAATAGAGTGCAGTAGAACAGAACAGAACAGAACAGAACTGAAAGAATAGGGTCGAGACGAGCAGAGTATAGAAGAGTAGAGTAGAGCAGAGTCGAACATTGCCGAATAGAGCCAAATAGAGCCCAAAAGAGCTAAATGGATAGAAACCAAGACGAATCACGCCGAATCCCGTGGAATCGTGCCGTATCGCGTCGAATCCCGTCGAATTGCATTGAATCTGATCAATTCCAATCCAATCCAATCCAATCTATTAGAATAGACTAGAGTAGGGTAGAGTACAATACAATACAGTAGAGAATAGTTTAGGATGGAGTAGAATGGTGTAGCATGGAGTCGAGTGGAGTCGAAAAGAGATAATAGAGTTGAGTAGAGTCTAATAGAGCCGAATAGAGCTGAATAGAGCCTATTCGAGCTGACTGGAGCCGAATGGAGCCGATTAGAGCTGAATCGAACCGATTTGAGCCGATTGGGGATGAATGGAGTGGAAAGGAGCCGATTTGAGCCGAATCGCATCGAGATGCGTGGAACCGAATCCAGTAGAATAGATTAGATTAGGGTAGGATGGAATAGAGTAGACTTGAACACAGTAGAAGAGAATGGAAAGGATACAATAGAATAGAGTAGAAAAGGGTAGAGCAGAGCAGAATAGTGTAGAGTAGAATAGAGTAGAGTAGAACAGAGTCGAATCAAGCTGAATGGAGACGAAACGAGACAAACCGCGTCGACTGGCGTCGAATCCCATCGAATCAATTACAGTAGGGTATAGTAGAAGAGCGTAGAATGGAGTAGAATGGTGTGCAATGGAATCGAGTAGAGTAGAAAAGAGCTGAAGAGAGCCGAAGAGGGCCAAAGAGGGCCAAATCGAGCTGAATTGAGCGAAATCGAGCCGAATCCAGTGAATCGAGCCTAATGGAGCCAAATCGAGCCTAATCGAGCTGAATCGACACTATTCGAGACAAATGGAGCCGAATGGACATGAATCACACCGATTCGGCCCCTAGTCGCGTCAAAATTTCTCGAATTCAATTGAATAGACTAGAGTAGGGGAGGTTCGGGTAGGCTAGAGTAGGGTAGAATAGAGTAGAATAGAATAAAAGAGAACAGAACACAACAAAATAGAACAGAACAACACAGAATGAATACAGAAAAGAGTAGGCTAGAGTAGAATAGAGGGGAATAGAGTAGAGTAGAATAGATTTGAACAGAGCCAAATCGAGCCGAATCGCATCGAAATGGGTTGAATCAAATCCAATCAAGTGGATTACAATACCTTAGAGTTGGGTAGCATAGGGTAGGGTAGAATAGAGTAGAATAGTACAGAACAGAGTAGAAACAATACAATAGAGTAGAGAAGAGTAGAATAGAGCTGAATAGAGCCAAATGCAGACAAAATGAGAGGAATCGTGTAGAAGCAAGTAGAGTAAATTAGGGTGGTGTTGGGTAGGGTAGAGCAGAATAGAGTAGAATAGTGTGGAATGAATAGAATGGAGTAGAATGGAGTCAAGTAGAAACGAATAGAGTAGAAAAGAGTCGAATAGAGCAGAATAGGGCCGAAGAAGGCCGAATCGAGCAGATTCGAAGCGATTCAAGCCAAAACAAGCTGAATGGAGCCTAACTGAGCCGAATAGAGCCAAATCGAGCCGAATCGAACCGATTCAAGCTTCATCGCCTCGAATCGCGTTCAACGCGTCAAATCCAATCGAGACGTATAGGTTAGAGAAGGGGAGGGGAGGGGAGAATAGAACAGAGTAGAGTGGAATAGAAGAGATTAGAACAGAATAGAAGGAATAGAATCGAGTAGAATCGAGTGGAAAAGAGTAGAGTCGAATACAGTCGAATAGAGCCGAATAAGCTGAATAGAGACGAATGGAGCTGAATACAGCCGAAAAGAGCTGTATACTGCCGAATCACACCTAATCGAGCGGAATCAAGCAGAATCGCACTGACTATCACCGAACAGCGTCGAATCGAATCAGGTCGAATCGAGTCGAGTCACATCGTTTTGATTCAAATAAGGTCAAATTGCTTCATATCGTGTCGAATCCCATCGAATCACGTCGAATAACTTCGAATTGCGTCAAACCTCAGAGAATCCTACTGAATCACGTCGAGTCGCATGGAATCTCATCAAATCCCTTCAGATTTGCCGAATCCAGTCAAGTCCTATCAAATCGCTTTGCACGGAATCGAATTGAATCCAATAGATTAAAGTAGGGAAGGTTCGGGTGGGGTGCCGTTGGGTCGGGTAGGGTAGAATAGAATAGAGTACAACAGAATAGGAGAGAATAGAACAGAACAGAAAGAATACAACAGAATAGAATAGAGTCAAAGAGAGAGAACATAGCCGAATTGAGCCGAGTGGAGACAAAACGAGACGAATCACGTCCGGTTGCTTCGAATCGCGTCAAATCAAATCGAATCGATTAGAAGAGATTAGGGTAGGGAAGGGTAGAATAGAAGAGAGGAAAATAGTGAGGAATGGAGTTGAACGGAGTCCAATAGAGACGGATAGATATGAATAGAGTACAAAAGAGTCTAATAGAGCAGAATAGGGCCGAATAGGCCCAAATAAGGCCTAATCGAGCAGAATCCAGCAGAATCGATGGAATTCGAGCCTAATCGAGCCGAATGGAGTGAAATGGAGCCAAGTCGAGCCGAATAGAGTCGATTCGAACTGAATCGAGCTGATTCAAGCCTAATCGCGTCAAATCGCGTGGAAATACGTCACATCGAATCTAATCAAATAGATTAGGGAAGGGGAGGGGAGGGGCGGGTGGGTAGAATAGAACAGAATAGTACAGAAGAGAATATAGTACAGTAGGGTAGAGTAGAGAGAGTAAAGCAGACAAGAGTAGAGCAGAGTAGAATTGAGTCAAATAGAGTCAAAGAGTGCAGGATATAGCTGAATAGAGCCAATTCTGGCCGAATCGAGTCAAATGGAAACAAAACGAGATGAATCACACCGAATTGCTAAGAATCGCATCAAATACTATCTCTCTATGTATCGTAGGGTAGAGTAGGATAGCATAGAATGGAGAAGAGTGGAGTCAAATGGAGTCGAATAGAGACAAATAGAGTAGAAAAGAGTCGAATCGAGCCAAATAGGGCCGAATAAGGCTGAACCGAGTGGAAACGAGCTGAATTGAAGCGATTCGAGCCAAATCGAGCTGAATCGAGCTGATGTTGCAGAATCGAGCCGACTAAAGCGTGATGGTGTCCGGTCGCATCGAAATGCTTTGAATCGAATCAAATGGAATTGATTAGAATAGGTTAGGGTAGGGTAGTTTATGATAGGAAGACTAGGGTAGATGCAAGTAGACTACATTAGAGTAGACAAGAGCAGGCTAGAGTAGAAGCCTAGACTAGTAAGCTAGACTAGTCAGCTAGACTAGTGGCATAGAGCAGTAGCCTAGACAACTAGTCTTGAATAGTACCCTAAGTCAGTAATCTGAACGAGTACCCTTGCCTGAACTCTTAGCCTAATCTAGTACCCTTGCCTTAACTAGTAGTCCTAACAAGTACCCTTGCCTTAACCAGTAGTCTTCACTAGTACCCTTGCCTTCACTAGTAGTACATCCTTAACAAGTAGCCTGAACTGGTACCCTTGCCTTAACCAGTACCCTCAACAAGTACCCATGCCTTAACTAGTAGCCTGGCCTTAACTAGTGCCCTTGCATAACTAGTACCCTGGCCTTAACTAGTAGCCTGAACTAGTACACTTGCCTTAAGGAGTACCCTTGCCCGAACTACTCCCCTTAATTAGGACCCTTATTGAGTAACCCTAAGTAGTAGAGTATGGTACGGTGGGGTAGCATAGGGTAGGGAAGCATACGGTGGAACAGAGAAAATAGAAGGAAATAGAATAGAACAGCATAGGTCAGGGTAGGTTAGCTTAGTGCAGGGTATGGTAGAGTAGCATAGGATGGAATCGAGAAAATAGAAAAGGAGACTAGAAAAGAGCAGACTAGATTAGGATAGGCTAGGGTGGGGGAGGGTTTTGTAGAATACAGTAGTGTAGAATGGAATAGAACGGTGTGGAATGGAGTCAAATGGATTCAAACACAGATGAATAGAGTAGAAAAGAGTTGAATAGAGCCGAATAACGCTGAATAGGACCACATATGACCAAAATGAGCCGAATCGAGTCGAGTCGACCAGATTCGGGATGAATGGAGCCTAGTGGAGCTGAAATGAGCCAAATAGAGACAATCTGAACCCAGCAAAATCAAGCCAAAACACACTTAATTGCATCCTATTGCATCGGATCTCGTCGAATTCCATCAAATCCCACCAAAACGCATCAAATCTCGCGGAATCTCACCGAATCCCATCGAATTGTCTCAAATCGGGGCGAATGGTGTCAAACTGAATGGAATCGAATTAAATTGAATAGATTGGAGTAGTGTAGGTTAGACTGGGATTCAGTAGGGAAGGGCACAGAAGAATAGAATAGAGTAGAACAGAAGAAATTACCAAGAGTAGAATGGAGTAGAGTTGAGTAGAGTGGAATAGTCAGAGTCGGGTAGTGCAGAATATAGATGAATAGATCCAATTCAAGGCGAATCGATTCGAATGCAGAGGAAAGGAGACAAATCGTGATGAATCGAATCGATTAGAATAGATTAGAGTAGAGTAGGGTAGAACAGAATAGAATAGAGTAGAAAAGAGTAGAATGGTGTGGAAGGGAGTTGAATGGAGCCAAATAGAGACAAATAAAGTAGAAAGGGTTGAGTAGAGCTGAACAGGGCTGAATAAGGTTCACTCGAGCCTATTATGCTGAATTGAGCAGAATCGAGACGAATTGCAACAATTCAAGCCAAATAGAGCTAAATCGAGCCGATTCAAGCCTAATCACATGGAATCGCGTCAAAATGCGTTGAATCGAATAGATTAGAGTAGAGGAGGGTACGGCAGGAGAGGCTAGACTACAACACAACAGCACACAATAGAAAGAAGAGAATAGAATTAAGTAGAGTCGGGTCCAGTAGAATAGAGTCAAATTGAGTTGAAGAGAGCCGAAAAGAGCCAAACAGAGCTGAATACAGCCGAATTGACCAAATTCAAGGTGAATCGAGATGAATCATGTCGAGTCGTTTGAAATGTGTCGAATCGAATCAAATAGATTAGTGTGGGGAAGGTAAGGCTACGGTAGGGTAGAGAAGAATAGACTAGAATAGAACAGAACAGAAAGAATCGAGTAGACTAGAGTCAAATAGAGTCGAATACTGCCAAAAAGAGCCGAATAGAGTGGAAAAGAGCCGAATAGAACCGAATCGAGTTTAATGGAGCAGAAAGGGGATGAATCGAGCTGATATGACCCGAATCAGGTCGAATCCCATTCAAGAGTGTCGAATAGCATAGAACAGATTACAGTAGGCTAAGTTAGGGTAGGGTAGGGTAGAATAGAGTGCAGTAGAACAGAACAGAAGAGAACTGAACTGAAAGAATAGGGTCGAGACTAGCAGAGTATAGAAGAGTAGAGTAGAGTCGAACATTGCCGAATAGAGCCAAATAGAGCCCAAAAGAGCTAAATGGATAGAAAAAAAGACAAATCACGCCGAATCCTGTGGAATCGTGCCGTATCGCGTCGAATCCCGTCGAATTGCATTGAATCTGATCAATTCCAATCCAATCAAATAGAATAGACTACAGTAGGGTAGAGTACAATACAATACAGTAGAGAATAGTTTAGGATGGAGTAGAATGGTGTAGCATGGAGTCGAGTGGAGTCGAAAAGAGATAATAGAGTTGAGTAGAGTCTAATAGAGCCGAATAGAGCTGAATAGAGCCTATTCGAGCTGACTGGAGCCGAATGGAGCCGATTAGAGCTGAATCGAACCGATTTGAGCCGATTGGGGATGAATGGAGTGGAAAGGAGCCGATTTGAGCCGAATCGCATCGAGATGCGTGGAACCGAATCCAGTAGAATAGATTAGATTAGGGTAGGATGGAATAGAGTAGACTTGAACACAGTAGAAGAGAATGGAAAGGATACAATAGAATAGAGTAGAAAAGGGTAGAGCAGAGCAGAATAGTGTAGAGTAGAATAGAGTAGAGTAGAACAGAGTCGAATCAAGCTGAATGGAGACAAAACGAGACAAATCGCGTCGAATGGCGTCGAATCCCATCGAATCAATTACAGTAGGGTATAGTAGAAGAGCGTAGAATGGAGTAGAATGGTGTGCAATGGAATCGAGTAGAGTAGAAAAGAGCTGAAGAGAGCCGAAGAGGGCCAAAGAGGGCCAAATCGAGCTGAATTGAGCGAAATCGAGCCGAATCCAGTGAATCGAGCCTAATGGAGCCAAATCGAGCCTAATCGAGCTGAATCGACACTATTCGAGACAAATGGGAGCCGAATGGACATGAATCACACCGATTCGGCCCCTAGTCGCGTCAAAATTTCTCGAATTCAATTGAATAGACTAGAGTAGGGGAGGTTCAGGTAGGCTAGAGTAGGGTAGAATAGAGTAGAATAGAATAAAACAGAACAGAACACAACAAAATAGAACAGAACAACACAGAACGAATACAGAAAAGAGTAGGCTAGAGTAGAATAGAGGGGAATAGAGTAGAGTAGAATAGATTTGAACAGAGCCGAATCACGTCGAAATGGGTTGAATCAAATCCAATCAAGTGGATTACAATACCTTAGAGTTGGGTAGCACAGGGTAGGGTAGAATAGAGTAGAATCGTACAGAACAGAGTAGAAACAATACAATAGAGTAGAGAAGAGTAGAATAGAGCTGAATAGAGCCAAATGCAGACAAAATGAGAGGAATCGTGTAGAAGCAAGTAGAGTAAATTAGAGTGGTGTTGGGTAGGGTAGAGCAGAATAGAGTAGAACAGTGTGGAATGAATAGAATGGAGTAGAATGGAGTCAAGTAGAAACGAATAGAGTAGAAAAGAGTCGAATAGAGCAGAATAGGGCCGAAGAAGGCCAAATCGAGCAGATTCGAAGCGATTCAAGCCAAAACAAGCTGAATGGAGCCTAACTGAGCCGAATAGAGCCGAATCGAGCCGATTCAAGCTTCATCGCCTCGAATCGCGTTCAACGCGTCAAATCCAATCGAGACGTATAGATTAGAGAAGGGGAGGGGAGGGGAGGGGAGAATAGAACAGAGTAGAGTGGAATAGAAGAGATTAGAACAGAATAGAAGGAATAGAATCGAGTAGAATCGAGTGGAAAAGAGTAGAGTCGAATACAGTCGAATAGAGCCGAATAAGCTGAATAGAGACGAATGGAGCTGAATACAGCCGAAAAGAGCTGTATACTGCCGAATCACACCTAATCGAGCGGAATCAAGCAGAATCGCACTGACTGTCACCGAACAGCGTTGAATCGAATCATGTCGAATCGAGTCGAGTCACATCGTTTTGAATCAAACAAGGTCAAATTGCTTCATATCGTGTCGAATCCCATCGAATCACGTCGAATAACTTCGAATTGCGTCAAACCTCAGAGAATCCTACTGAATCACGTCGAGTCGCATGGAATCTCATCAAATCCCTTCAGATTTGCCGAATCCAGTCAAGTCCTATCAAATCGCTTTGCACGGAATCGAATTGAATCCAATAGATTAAAGTAGGGTAGGTTCGGGTGGGGTGCCGTTGGGTCGGGTAGGGTAGAATAGAATAGAGTACAACAGAATAGGGGAGAATAGAGCAGAACAGAAAGAATACAACAGAATAGAATAGAGTCAAAGACAGAGAACATAGCCGAATTGAGCCGAGTGGAGACAAAACGAGACGAATCACGTCCGGTTGCTTCGAATCGCGTCAAATCAAATCGAATCGATTAGAAGAGATTAGGGTAGGGAAGGGTAGAATAGAAGAGAGGAAAATAGTGAGGAATGGAGTTGAACGGAGTCCAATAGAGACGGATAGATATGAATAGAGTACAAAAGAGTCTAATAGAGCAGAATAGGGCCGAATAGGCCCAAATAAGGCCTAATCGAGCAGAATCCAGCAGAATCGATGGAATTCGAGCCTAATCGAGCCGAATGGAGTGAAATGGAGCCAAGTCGAGCCGAATAGAGTCGATTCGAACTGAATCCAGCTGATTCAAGCCTAATCGCGTCAAATCGCGTGGAAATACGTCACATCGAATCTAATCAAATAGATTAGGGAAGGGGAGGGGAGGGGCGGGTGGGTAGAATAGAACAGAATAGTACAGAAGAGAATATAGTACAGTAGGGTAGAGTAGAGAGAGTAAAGCAGACAAGAGTAGAGCAGAGTAGAATTGAGTCAAATAGAGTCAAAGAGTGCAGGATATAGCTGAATAGAGCCAATTCTGGCCGAATCGAGTCAAATGGAAACAAAACGAGATGAATCACACCGAATTGCTAAGAATCGCATCCAATCGAATAGATTAGAGTATCGTAGGGTAGAGTAGAACAGAATAGAGTAGAATAGCGTAGAATGGAGAAGAGTGGAGTCAAATGGAGTCGAACAGAGACAAATAGAGTAGAAAAGAGTCGAATCGAGCCAAATAGGGCCGAATAAGGCTGAACCGAGTGGAAACGAGCTGAATTGAAGCGATTCGAGCCAAATCGAGCTGAATCGAGCTGATGTTGTGGAATCGAGCCGACTGAAGCGTGATGGTGTCCGGTCGCATCGAAATGCTTTGAATCGAATCAAATGGAATCGATTAGAATAGGTTAGGGTAGGGTAGTTTATGATAGGAAGTCTAGGGTAGATGCAAGTAGACTACATTAGAGTAGACAAGAGAAGGCTAGAGTAGAAGCCTAGACTAGTAAGCTGGACTAGTCAGCTAGACTAGTGGCATAGAGCAGTAGCCTAGACAACTAGTCTTGAATAGTACCCTAAGTCAGTAATCTGAACGAGTACCCTTGCCTGAACTCTTAGCCTAATCTAGTACCCTTGCCTTAACTAGTAGTCCTAACAAGTACCCTTGCCTTAACCAGTAGTCCTCACTTGTACCCTTGCCTTCACTAGTAGTACGTCCTTAACAAGTAGCCTGAACTGGTACCCTTGCCTTAACCAGTACCCTCAACAAGTACCCATGCCTTAACTAGTAGCCTGGTCTTAACTAGTACCCTCGCCTTAACTAGTAGAATGAACTAGTACACTTGCCTTAAGGAGTACCCTTGCCCGAACTACTCCCTTTAATTAGGACCCTTATTGAGTAACCCTAAGTAGTAGAGTATGGTACGGTGGGGTAGCATAGGGTAGGGAAGCATACGGTGGAACAGAGAAAATAGAAGGAAATAGAATAGAACAGCATAGGTCAGGGTAGGTTAGCTTAGTGCAGGGTATGGTAGAGTAGCATAGGATGGAATCGAGAAAATAGAAAAGGAGACTAGAAAAGAGCAGACTAGATTAGGATAGGCTAGGGTGGGGGAGGGTTTTGTAGAATACAGTAGTGTAGAATGGAATAGAATGGTGTGGAATGGAGTCAAATGGATTCAAACAGAGATGAATAGAGTAGAAAAGAGTTGAATTGAGCCGAATAACGCTGAATAGGACCACATATAACCAAAATGAGCCGAATCGAGTCGAGTCGACCAGATTCGGGATGAATGGAGCCTAGTGGAGCTGAAATGAGCCAAATAGAGGCAAACTGAACCCAGCAAAATCGAGCCAAAACACACGAGATTCTATTGCATCGGATCTCGTCGAACTGCATCAAATCCCACCAAAACGCATCAAATCTCGCGGAATCTCACCGAATCCCGTCGAATTGTCTCAAATCGGGTCGAATGGTGTCAAACTGAATGGAATCGAATTAAATTGAATAGATTAGAGTAGTGTAGGTTAGACTGGGATTCAGTAGGGAAGGGCACAGAAGAATAGAATAGAGTAGAACAGAAGAGAATACCAAGAGTAGAATGGAGTAGAGTTGAGTAGAGTGGAATAGTCAGAGTCGGGTAGTGCAGAATATAGATGAATAGATCCAATTCAAGGCGAATCGATTCGAATGGAGAGGAAAGGAGACAAATCGTGATGAATCGAATCGATTAGAATAGATTAGAGTAGGGTAGGGTAGAACAGAATAGAATAGAGTAGAAAAGAGTAGAATGGTGTGGAAGGGAGTTGAATGGAGCCAAATAGAGACAAATGAAGTAGAAAGGGTTGAGTAGAGCTGAACAGGGCTGAATAAGGTTCACTCGAGCCTAATTATGCTGAATTGAGCAGAATCGAGACGAATTGACCCAATTCAAGCCAAATAGAGCTAAATCGAGCCGATTCAAGCCTAATCACATGGAATCGCGTCGAAATGCGTTGAATCGAATAGATTAGAGTAGAGGAGGGTACGGCAGGAGAGGCTAGACTACAACACAACAGAACACAATAGAAAGAAGAGAATAGAATTAAGTAGAGTCGGGTCCAGTAGAATAGAGTCAAATTGAGTTGAAGAGAGCCGAAAAGAGCCAAACAGAGCTGAATACAGCCGAATTGACCAAATTCAAGGTGAATCCAGATGAATCATGTCGAGTCGTTTGAAACGTGTCGAATCGAATCAAATAGATTAGTGTGGGGAAGGTAAGGTTAGGGTAGGGTAGAGAAGAATAGAATAGAGTAGAATAGAACAGAACAGAAAGAATCGAGTAGACTAGAGTCAAATAGAGTCGAATACTGCCAAAAAGAGCCGAATAGAGTGGAAAAGAGCCGAATAGAACCGAATCGAGTTTAATGGAGCAGAAAGGAGATGAATCGAGCCGATATGACCCGAATCAGGTCGAATCCCATTCAAGTGTGTCGAATAGCATAGAACAGATTACAGTAGGCTAAGTTAGGGTAGGGTAGGGTAGAATAGAGTGCAGTAGAACAGAACAGAACAGAACAGAACTGAAAGAATAGGGTCGAGACGAGCAGAGTATAGAAGAGTAGAGTAGAGCAGAGTCGAACATTGCCGAATAGAGCCAAATAGAGCCCAAAAGAGCTAAATGGATAGAAACCAAGACGAATCACGCCGAATCCCGTGGAATCGTGCCGTATCGCGTCGAATCCCGTCGAATTGCATTGAATCTGATCAATTCCAATCCAATCCAATCCAATCTATTAGAATAGACTAGAGTAGGGTAGAGTACAATACAATACAGTAGAGAATAGTTTAGGATGGAGTAGAATGGTGTAGCATGGAGTCGAGTGGAGTCGAAAAGAGATAATAGAGTTGAGTAGAGTCTAATAGAGCCGAATAGAGCTGAATAGAGCCTATTCGAGCTGACTGGAGCCGAATGGAGCCGATTAGAGCTGAATCGAACCGATTTGAGCCGATTGGGGATGAATGGAGTGGAAAGGAGCCGATTTGAGCCGAATCGCATCGAGATGCGTGGAACCGAATCCAGTAGAATAGATTAGATTAGGGTAGGATGGAATAGAGTAGACTTGAACACAGTAGAAGAGAATGGAAAGGATACAATAGAATAGAGTAGAAAAGGGTAGAGCAGAGCAGAATAGTGTAGAGTAGAATAGAGTAGAGTAGAACAGAGTCGAATCAAGCTGAATGGAGACGAAACGAGACAAACCGCGTCGACTGGCGTCGAATCCCATCGAATCAATTACAGTAGGGTATAGTAGAAGAGCGTAGAATGGAGTAGAATGGTGTGCAATGGAATCGAGTAGAGTAGAAAAGAGCTGAAGAGAGCCGAAGAGGGCCAAAGAGGGCCAAATCGAGCTGAATTGAGCGAAATCGAGCCGAATCCAGTGAATCGAGCCTAATGGAGCCAAATCGAGCCTAATCGAGCTGAATCGACACTATTCGAGACAAATGGAGCCGAATGGACATGAATCACACCGATTCGGCCCCTAGTCGCGTCAAAATTTCTCGAATTCAATTGAATAGACTAGAGTAGGGGAGGTTCGGGTAGGCTAGAGTAGGGTAGAATAGAGTAGAATAGAATAAAAGAGAACAGAACACAACAAAATAGAACAGAACAACACAGAATGAATACAGAAAAGAGTAGGCTAGAGTAGAATAGAGGGGAATAGAGTAGAGTAGAATAGATTTGAACAGAGCCAAATCGAGCCGAATCGCATCGAAATGGGTTGAATCAAATCCAATCAAGTGGATTACAATACCTTAGAGTTGGGTAGCATAGGGTAGGGTAGAATAGAGTAGAATAGTACAGAACAGAGTAGAAACAATACAATAGAGTAGAGAAGAGTAGAATAGAGCTGAATAGAGCCAAATGCAGACAAAATGAGAGGAATCGTGTAGAAGCAAGTAGAGTAAATTAGGGTGGTGTTGGGTAGGGTAGAGCAGAATAGAGTAGAATAGTGTGGAATGAATAGAATGGAGTAGAATGGAGTCAAGTAGAAACGAATAGAGTAGAAAAGAGTCGAATAGAGCAGAATAGGGCCGAAGAAGGCCGAATCGAGCAGATTCGAAGCGATTCAAGCCAAAACAAGCTGAATGGAGCCTAACTGAGCCGAATAGAGCCAAATCGAGCCGAATCGAACCGATTCAAGCTTCATCGCCTCGAATCGCGTTCAACGCGTCAAATCCAATCGAGACGTATAGATTAGAGAAGGGGAGGGGAGGGGAGAATAGAACAGAGTAGAGTGGAATAGAAGAGATTAGAACAGAATAGAAGGAATAGAATCGAGTAGAATCGAGTGGAAAAGAGTAGAGTCGAATACAGTCGAATAGAGCCGAATAAGCTGAATAGAGACGAATGGAGCTGAATACAGCCGAAAAGAGCTGTATACTGCCGAATCACACCTAATCGAGCGGAATCAAGCAGAATCGCACTGACTATCACCGAACAGCGTCGAATCGAATCAGGTCGAATCGAGTCGAGTCACATCGTTTTGATTCAAATAAGGTCAAATTGCTTCATATCGTGTCGAATCCCATCGAATCACGTCGAATAACTTCGAATTGCGTCAAACCTCAGAGAATCCTACTGAATCACGTCGAGTCGCATGGAATCTCATCAAATCCCTTCAGATTTGCCGAATCCAGTCAAGTCCTATCAAATCGCTTTGCACGGAATCGAATTGAATCCAATAGATTAAAGTAGGGAAGGTTCGGGTGGGGTGCCGTTGGGTCGGGTAGGGTAGAATAGAATAGAGTACAACAGAATAGGAGAGAATAGAACAGAACAGAAAGAATACAACAGAATAGAATAGAGTCAAAGAGAGAGAACATAGCCGAATTGAGCCGAGTGGAGACAAAACGAGACGAATCACGTCCGGTTGCTTCGAATCGCGTCAAATCAAATCGAATCGATTAGAAGAGATTAGGGTAGGGAAGGGTAGAATAGAAGAGAGGAAAATAGTGAGGAATGGAGTTGAACGGAGTCCAATAGAGACGGATAGATATGAATAGAGTACAAAAGAGTCTAATAGAGCAGAATAGGGCCGAATAGGCCCAAATAAGGCCTAATCGAGCAGAATCCAGCAGAATCGATGGAATTCGAGCCTAATCGAGCCGAATGGAGTGAAATGGAGCCAAGTCGAGCCGAATAGAGTCGATTCGAACTGAATCGAGCTGATTCAAGCCTAATCGCGTCAAATCGCGTGGAAATACGTCACATCGAATCTAATCAAATAGATTAGGGAAGGGGAGGGGAGGGGCGGGTGGGTAGAATAGAACAGAATAGTACAGAAGAGAATATAGTACAGTAGGGTAGAGTAGAGAGAGTAAAGCAGACAAGAGTAGAGCAGAGTAGAATTGAGTCAAATAGAGTCAAAGAGTGCAGGATATAGCTGAATAGAGCCAATTCTGGCCGAATCGAGTCAAATGGAAACAAAACGAGATGAATCACACCGAATTGCTAAGAATCGCATCCAATCGAATAGATTAGAGTATCGTAGGGTAGAGTAGGATAGCATAGAATGGAGAAGAGTGGAGTCAAATGGAGTCGAATAGAGACAAATAGAGTAGAAAAGAGTCGAATCGAGCCAAATAGGGCCGAATAAGGCTGAACCGAGTGGAAACGAGCTGAATTGAAGCGATTCGAGCCAAATCGAGCTGAATCGAGCTGATGTTGCAGAATCGAGCCGACTAAAGCGTGATGGTGTCCGGTCGCATCGAAATGCTTTGAATCGAATCAAATGGAATTGATTAGAATAGGTTAGGGTAGGGTAGTTTATGATAGGAAGACTAGGGTAGATGCAAGTAGACTACATTAGAGTAGACAAGAGCAGGCTAGAGTAGAAGCCTAGACTAGTAAGCTAGACTAGTCAGCTAGACTAGTGGCATAGAGCAGTAGCCTAGACAACTAGTCTTGAATAGTACCCTAAGTCAGTAATCTGAACGAGTACCCTTGCCTGAACTCTTAGCCTAATCTAGTACCCTTGCCTTAACTAGTAGTCCTAACAAGTACCCTTGCCTTAACCAGTAGTCTTCACTAGTACCCTTGCCTTCACTAGTAGTACATCCTTAACAAGTAGCCTGAACTGGTACCCTTGCCTTAACCAGTACCCTCAACAAGTACCCATGCCTTAACTAGTAGCCTGGCCTTAACTAGTGCCCTTGCATAACTAGTACCCTGGCCTTAACTAGTAGCCTGAACTAGTACACTTGCCTTAAGGAGTACCCTTGCCCGAACTACTCCCCTTAATTAGGACCCTTATTGAGTAACCCTAAGTAGTAGAGTATGGTACGGTGGGGTAGCATAGGGTAGGGAAGCATACGGTGGAACAGAGAAAATAGAAGGAAATAGAATAGAACAGCATAGGTCAGGGTAGGTTAGCTTAGTGCAGGGTATGGTAGAGTAGCATAGGATGGAATCGAGAAAATAGAAAAGGAGACTAGAAAAGAGCAGACTAGATTAGGATAGGCTAGGGTGGGGGAGGGTTTTGTAGAATACAGTAGTGTAGAATGGAATAGAACGGTGTGGAATGGAGTCAAATGGATTCAAACAGAGATGAATAGAGTAGAAAAGAGTTGAATAGAGCCGAATAACGCTGAATAGGACCACATATGACCAAAATGAGCCGAATCGAGTCGAGTCGACCAGATTCGGGATGAATGGAGCCTAGTGGAGCTGAAATGAGCCAAATAGAGACAATCTGAACCCAGCAAAATCAAGCCAAAACACACTTAATTGCATCCTATTGCATCGGATCTCGTCGAATTCCATCAAATCCCACCAAAACGCATCAAATCTCGCGGAATCTCACCGAATCCCATCGAATTGTCTCAAATCGGGGCGAATGGTGTCAAACTGAATGGAATCGAATTAAATTGAATAGATTGGAGTAGTGTAGGTTAGACTGGGATTCAGTAGGGAAGGGCACAGAAGAATAGAATAGAGTAGAACAGAAGAAATTACCAAGAGTAGAATGGAGTAGAGTTGAGTAGAGTGGAATAGTCAGAGTCGGGTAGTGCAGAATATAGATGAATAGATCCAATTCAAGGCGAATCGATTCGAATGCAGAGGAAAGGAGACAAATCGTGATGAATCGAATCGATTAGAATAGATTAGAGTAGAGTAGGGTAGAACAGAATAGAATAGAGTAGAAAAGAGTAGAATGGTGTGGAAGGGAGTTGAATGGAGCCAAATAGAGACAAATAAAGTAGAAAGGGTTGAGTAGAGCTGAACAGGGCTGAATAAGGTTCACTCGAGCCTATTATGCTGAATTGAGCAGAATCGAGACGAATTGCAACAATTCAAGCCAAATAGAGCTAAATCGAGCCGATTCAAGCCTAATCACATGGAATCGCGTCAAAATGCGTTGAATCGAATAGATTAGAGTAGAGGAGGGTACGGCAGGAGAGGCTAGACTACAACACAACAGCACACAATAGAAAGAAGAGAATAGAATTAAGTAGAGTCGGGTCCAGTAGAATAGAGTCAAATTGAGTTGAAGAGAGCCGAAAAGAGCCAAACAGAGCTGAATACAGCCGAATTGACCAAATTCAAGGTGAATCGAGATGAATCATGTCGAGTCGTTTGAAATGTGTCGAATCGAATCAAATAGATTAGTGTGGGGAAGGTAAGGCTACGGTAGGGTAGAGAAGAATAGACTAGAATAGAACAGAACAGAAAGAATCGAGTAGACTAGAGTCAAATAGAGTCGAATACTGCCAAAAAGAGCCGAATAGAGTGGAAAAGAGCCGAATAGAACCGAATCGAGTTTAATGGAGCAGAAAGGGGATGAATCGAGCTGATATGACCCGAATCAGGTCGAATCCCATTCAAGAGTGTCGAATAGCATAGAACAGATTACAGTAGGCTAAGTTAGGGTAGGGTAGGGTAGAATAGAGTGCAGTAGAACAGAACAGAAGAGAACTGAACTGAAAGAATAGGGTCGAGACTAGCAGAGTATAGAAGAGTAGAGTAGAGTCGAACATTGCCGAATAGAGCCAAATAGAGCCCAAAAGAGCTAAATGGATAGAAAAAAAGACAAATCACGCCGAATCCTGTGGAATCGTGCCGTATCGCGTCGAATCCCGTCGAATTGCATTGAATCTGATCAATTCCAATCCAATCAAATAGAATAGACTACAGTAGGGTAGAGTACAATACAATACAGTAGAGAATAGTTTAGGATGGAGTAGAATGGTGTAGCATGGAGTCGAGTGGAGTCGAAAAGAGATAATAGAGTTGAGTAGAGTCTAATAGAGCCGAATAGAGCTGAATAGAGCCTATTCGAGCTGACTGGAGCCGAATGGAGCCGATTAGAGCTGAATCGAACCGATTTGAGCCGATTGGGGATGAATGGAGTGGAAAGGAGCCGATTTGAGCCGAATCGCATCGAGATGCGTGGAACCGAATCCAGTAGAATAGATTAGATTAGGGTAGGATGGAATAGAGTAGACTTGAACACAGTAGAAGAGAATGGAAAGGATACAATAGAATAGAGTAGAAAAGGGTAGAGCAGAGCAGAATAGTGTAGAGTAGAATAGAGTAGAGTAGAACAGAGTCGAATCAAGCTGAATGGAGACAAAACGAGACAAATCGCGTCGAATGGCGTCGAATCCCATCGAATCAATTACAGTAGGGTATAGTAGAAGAGCGTAGAATGGAGTAGAATGGTGTGCAATGGAATCGAGTAGAGTAGAAAAGAGCTGAAGAGAGCCGAAGAGGGCCAAAGAGGGCCAAATCGAGCTGAATTGAGCGAAATCGAGCCGAATCCAGTGAATCGAGCCTAATGGAGCCAAATCGAGCCTAATCGAGCTGAATCGACACTATTCGAGACAAATGGGAGCCGAATGGACATGAATCACACCGATTCGGCCCCTAGTCGCGTCAAAATTTCTCGAATTCAATTGAATAGACTAGAGTAGGGGAGGTTCAGGTAGGCTAGAGTAGGGTAGAATAGAGTAGAATAGAATAAAACAGAACAGAACACAACAAAATAGAACAGAACAACACAGAACGAATACAGAAAAGAGTAGGCTAGAGTAGAATAGAGGGGAATAGAGTAGAGTAGAATAGATTTGAACAGAGCCGAATCACGTCGAAATGGGTTGAATCAAATCCAATCAAGTGGATTACAATACCTTAGAGTTGGGTAGCACAGGGTAGGGTAGAATAGAGTAGAATCGTACAGAACAGAGTAGAAACAATACAATAGAGTAGAGAAGAGTAGAATAGAGCTGAATAGAGCCAAATGCAGACAAAATGAGAGGAATCGTGTAGAAGCAAGTAGAGTAAATTAGAGTGGTGTTGGGTAGGGTAGAGCAGAATAGAGTAGAACAGTGTGGAATGAATAGAATGGAGTAGAATGGAGTCAAGTAGAAACGAATAGAGTAGAAAAGAGTCGAATAGAGCAGAATAGGGCCGAAGAAGGCCAAATCGAGCAGATTCGAAGCGATTCAAGCCAAAACAAGCTGAATGGAGCCTAACTGAGCCGAATAGAGCCGAATCGAGCCGATTCAAGCTTCATCGCCTCGAATCGCGTTCAACGCGTCAAATCCAATCGAGACGTATAGATTAGAGAAGGGGAGGGGAGGGTAGAATAGAACAGAGTAGAGTGGAATAGAAGAGATTAGAACAGAATAGAAGGAATAGAATCGAGTAGAATCGAGTGGAAAAGAGTAGAGTCGAATACAGTCGAATAGAGCCGAATAAGCTGAATAGAGACGAATGGAGCTGAATACAGCCGAAAAGAGCTGTATACTGCCGAATCACACCTAATCGAGCGGAATCAAGCAGAATCGCACTGACTGTCACCGAACAGCGTCGAATCGAATCAGGTCGAATCGAGTCGAGTCACATCGTTTTGAATCAAACAAGGTCAAATCGCTTCATATCGTGTCGAATCCCATCGAATCACGTCGAATAACTTCGAATTGCGTCAAACCTCAGAGAATCCTACTGAATCACGTCGAGTCGCATGGAATCTCATCAAATCCCTTCAGATCTTGCCCAATCCAGTCAAGTCCTATCAAATCGCTTTGCACGGAACCGAATTGAATCCAATAGATTAAAGTAGGGTAGGTTCGGGTGGGGTGCCGTTGGGTCGGGTAGAGTAGAATAGAATAGAGTACAACAGAATAGGAGAGAATAGAACAGAACAGAAAGAATACAACAGAATAGAATAGAGTCAAAGAGAGAGAACATAGCCGAATTGAGCCGAGTGGAGACAAAACGAGACGAATCACGTCCGGTTGCTTCGAATCGCGTCAAATCAAATCGAATCGAATAGAAGAGATTAGGGTAGGGAAGGGTAGAATAGAAGAGAGGAAAATAGTGAGGAATGGAGTTGAACGGAGTCCAATAGAGACGGATAGATATGAATAGAGTACAAAAGAGTCTAATAGAGCAGAATAGGGCCGAATAGGCCCAAATAAGGCCTAATTGAGCAGAATCCAGCAGAATCGATGGAATTCAAGCCTAATAGAGCCGAATGGAGTGAAATGGAGCCAAGTCGAGCCGAATAGAGTCGATTCGAACTGAATCGAGCTAATTCAAGATTAATCACGTCAAATCGCGTGGAAATACGTCACATCGAATCTACTGAAATAGATTAGGGAAGGGGAGGGGAGGGGCGGGTGGGTAGAACAGAACAGAATAGTACAGAATAGAATATAGTACAGTAGGGTAGAGTAGAGAGAGTAAAGCAGACAAGAGTAGAGCAGAGTAGAATTGAGTCAAATAGAGTCAAAGAGTGCAGGATATACCTGAATAGAGCCAATTCTGGCCGAATCGAGTCAAATGGAAACAAAACGCGATGAATCACACCGAATTGCTTCGAATCGCATCCAATCGAATAGATTAGAGTATCGTAGGGTAGAGTAGGATAGCGTAGAATGGAGAAGAGTGGAGTCAAATGGAGTCGAACAGAGACAAATAGAGTAGAAAAGAGTCGAATCGAGCCAAATAGGGCCGAATAAGGCTGAACCGAGTGGAAACGAGCTGAATTGAAGCGATTCGAGCCAAATCGAGCTGAATCGAGCTGATGTTGCAGAATCGAGCCGACTCAAGCGTGATGGTGTCTGGTCGCATCGAAATGCTTTGAATCGAATCAAATGGAATCGATTAGAATAGGTTAGGGTAGGGTAGTTTATGATAGGAAGACTAGGGTAGATGCAAGTAGACTACACTATCTCTCTATGGAGAAGGCTAGAGTAGAAGCCTAGACTAGTAAGCTGGACTAGTCAGCTAGACTAGTGGCATAGAGCAGTAGCCTAGACAACTAGTCTTGAATAGTACCCTAAGTCAGTAATCTGAACGAGTACCCTTGCCTGAACTCTTAGCCTAATCTAGTACCCTTGCCTTAACTAGTAGTCCTAACAAGTACCCTTGCCTTAACCAGTAGTCTTCACTAGTACCCTTGCCTTCACTAGTAGTACATCCTTAACAAGTAGCCTGAACTGGTACCCTTGCCTTAACCAGTACCCTCAACAAGTACCCATGCCTTAACTAGTAGCCTGGCCTTAACTAGTGCCCTTGCATAACTAGTACCCTGGCCTTAACTAGTAGCCTGAACTAGTACACTTGCCTTAAGGAGTACCCTTGCCCGAACTACTCCCCTTAATTAGGACCCTTATTGAGTAACCCTAAGTAGTAGAGTATGGTACGGTGGGGTAGCATAGGGTAGGGAAGCATACGGTGGAACAGAGAAAATAGAAGGAAATAGAATAGAACAGCATAGGTCAGGGTAGGTTAGCTTAGTGCAGGGTATGGTAGAGTAGCATAGGATGGAATCGAGAAAATAGAAAAGGAGACTAGAAAAGAGCAGACTAGATTAGGATAGGCTAGGGTGGGGGAGGGTTTTGTAGAATACAGTAGTGTAGAATGGAATAGAATGGTGTGGAATGGAGTCAAATGGATTCAAACAGAGATGAATAGAGTAGAAAAGAGTTGAATAGAGCCGAATAACGCTGAATAGGACCACATATGACCAAAATGAGCCGAATCGAGTCGAGTCGACCAGATTCGGGATGAATGGAGCCTGGTGGAGCTGAAATGAGCCGAATAGAGACAATCTGAACCCAGGAAAATCAAGCCAAAACACACTTAATTGCATCCTATTGCATCGGATCTCGTCGAATTCCATCAAATCCCACCAAAACGCATCAAATCTCGCGGAATCTCACCGAATCCCATCGAATTGTCTCAAATCGGGTCGAATGGTGTCAAACGGAATGGAATCGAATTAAATTGAATAGATTGGAGTAGTGTAGGTTAGACTGGGATTCAGTAGGGAAGGGCACAGAAGAATAGAATAGAGTAGAACAGAAGAGAATACCAAGAGTAGAATGGAGTAGAGTTGAGTAGAGTGGAATAGTCAGAGTCGGGTAGTGCAGAATATAGATGAATAGATCCAATTCAAGGCGAATCGATTCGAATGGAGAGGAAAGGAGACAAATCGTGATGAATCAAATCGATTAGAATAGATTAGAGTAGGGTAGGGTAGAACAGAATAGAATAGAGTAGAAAAGAGTAGAATCGTGTGGAATGGAGTTGAATGGAGCCAAATAGAGACAAATAAAGTAGAAAGGGTTGAGTAGAGCTGAACAGGGCTGAATAAGGTTCACTCGAGCCTAATTATGCTGAATTGAGCAGAATCGAGACGAATTGACCCAATTCAAGCCAAATAGAGCTAAATCGAGCCGATTCAAGCCTAATCACATGGAATCGCGTCAAAATGCGTTGAATCGAATAGATTAGAGTAGAGGAGGGTACGGCAGGAGAGGCTAGACTACAACACAACAGAACACAATAGAAAGAAGAGAACAGAATTAAGTAGAGTCGGGTCCAGTAGAATAGAGTCAAATTGAGTTGAAGAGAGCCGAAAAGAGCCAAACAGAGCTGAATACAGCCGAATTGACCAAATTCAAGGTGAATCGAGATGAATCATGTCGAGTCGTTTGAAACGTGTCGAATCGAATCAAATAGATTAGTGTGGGGAAGGTAAGGTTGGGGTGGGGTACAGAAGAATAGAATAGAGTAGAATAAAACAGTACAGAAAGAATCTAGTAGACTAGAGTCAAATAGAGTCGAATACTGCCAAAAAGAGCCAAATAGAGTGGAAAAGACCCGAATAGAACCGAATCGAGTTTAATGGAGCAGAAAGGAGATGAATCGAGCCGATATGACCCGAATCAGGTCGAATCCCATTCAAGTGTGTCGAACAGCATAGAACAGATTACAGTAGGCTAAGTTAGGGTACGGTAGGGTAGAATAGAGTGCAGTAGAACAGAAGAGAACTGAACTGAAAGAATAGGGTCGAGACGAGCAGAGTATAGAAGAGTAGAGTAGAGCAGAGTCGAACATTGCCGAATAGAGCCAAATAGAGCCCAAAAGAGCTAAATGGATAGAAACCAAGACGAATCACGCCGAATCCCGTGGAATCGTGCCGTATCGCGTCGAATCCCGTCGAATTGCATTGAATCTGATCAATTCCAATCCAATCAAATAGAATAGACTAGAGTAGGATAGAGTACAATACAATACAGTAGAGAATAGTTTAGGATGGAGTAGAATGGTGTAGCATGGAGTCGAGTGGAGTCGAAAAGAGATAATAGAGTTGAGTAGAGTCTAATAGAGCCGAATAGAGCTGAATAGAGCCTATTCGAGCTGACTAGAGCCGAATGGAGCCGATTAGAGCTGAATCGAACCGATTTGAGCCGATTGGGGATGAATGGAGTGGAAAGGAGCCGATTTGAGCCGAGTCGCATCGAGATGCGTGGAATCGAATCCAGTAGAATAGATTAGATTAGGGTAGGATGGAATAGAGTAGACTTGAACACAGTAGAAGAGAATGGAAAGGATACAATAGAATAGAGTAGAAAAGGGTAGAGCAGAGCAGAATAGTGTAGAGTAGAATAGAGTAGAGTAGAACAGAGTCGAATCAAGCTGAATGGAGACGAAACGAGACAAATCGCGTCGAATGGCGTCGAATCCCATCGAATCAATTACAGTAGGGTATAGTAGAAGTGCGTAGAATGGAGTAGAATGGTGTGAAATGGAATCGAGTAGAGTAGAAAAGAGCTGAAGAGAGCCGAAGAGGGCCAAAGAGGGCGAAATCGAGCTGAATTGAGAGAAATCGAGCCGAATCCAGTGAATCGAGCCTAATGGAGCCAAATCGAGCCTAATCGAGCTGAATCGACACTATTCGAGACAAATGGGAGGCGAATGGACATGAATCACACCGATTCGGCCCCTAGTCGCGTCAAAATTTCTCGAATTCAATTGAATAGACTAGAGTAGGGGAGGTTCGGGTAGGCTAGAGTAGGGTAGAATAGAGTAGAATAGAATAAAACAGAACAGAACAGAAACAAAATAGAACAGAACAACACAGAACGAATACAGAAAAGAGTAGGCTAGAGTAGAATAGAGGGGAATAGAGTAGAGTAGAATAGATTTGAACAGAGCCGAATCACGTCGAAATGGGTTGAATCAAATCCAATCAAGTGGATTACAATACCTTAGAGTTGGGTAGCACAGGGTAGGGTAGAATAGAGTAGAATCGTACAGAACAGAGTAGAAACAATACAATAGAGTAGAGAAGAGTAGAATAGAGCTGAATAGAGCAATGCAGACAAAATGAGAGGAATCGTGTAGAAGCAAGTAGAGTAAATTAGAGTGGTGTTGGGTAGGGGTAGAGCAGAATA
Organism: Loxodonta africana; assembly: GCF_030014295.1. Classification (NCBI taxonomy): domain Eukaryota; kingdom Metazoa; phylum Chordata; class Mammalia; order Proboscidea; family Elephantidae; genus Loxodonta; species Loxodonta africana. Next base: position 62,046 of record NW_026974905.1, on the reverse strand, counting down.
GAGTAGAACAGTGTGGAATGAATAGAATGGAGTAGAATGGAGTCAAGTAGAACGAATAGAGTAGAAAAGAGTCGAATAGAGCAGAATAGGGCCGAAGAAGGCCAAATCGAGCAGATTCGAAGCGATTCAAGCCAAAACAAGCTGAATGGAGCCTAACTGAGCCGAATAGAGCCGAATCGAGCCGATTCAAGCTTCATCGCCTCGAATCGCGTTCAACGCGTCAAATCCAATCGAGACGTATAGATTAGAGAAGGGAGGGGAGGGTAGAATAGAACAGAGTAGAGTGGAATAGAAGAGATTAGAACAGAATAGAAGGAATAGAATCGAGTAGAATCGAGTGGAAAAGAGTAGAGTCGAATACAGTCGAATAGAGCCGAATAAGCTGAATAGAGACGAATGGAGCTGAATACAGCCGAAAAGAGCTGTATACTGCCGAATCACACCTAATCGAGCGGAATCAAGCAGAATCGCACTGACTGTCACCGAACAGCGTCGAATCGAATCAGGTCGAATCGAGTCGAGTCACATCGTTTTGAATCAAACAAGGTCAAATCGCTTCATATCGTGTCGAATCCCATCGAATCACGTCGAATAACTTCGAATTGCGTCAAACCTCAGAGAATCCTACTGAATCACGTCGAGTCGCATGGAATCTCATCAAATCCCTTCAGATCTTGCCGAATCCAGTCAAGTCCTATCAAATCGCTTTGGCACGGAACCGAATTGAATCCAATAGATTAAAGTAGGGTAGGTTCGGTGGGGTGCCGTTGGGTCGGGTAGAGTAGAATAGAATAGAGTACAACAGAATAGGAGAGAATAGAACAGAACAGAAAGAATACAACAGATAGAATAGAGTCAAAGAGAGAGAACATAGCCGAATTGAGCCGAGTGGAGACAAAACGAGACGAATCACGTCCGGTTGCTTCGAATCGCGTCAAATCAAATCGAATCGAATAGAAGAGATTAGGGTAGGGAAGGGTAGAATAGAAGAGAGGAAAATAGTGAGGAATGGAGTTGAACGGAGTCCAATAGAGACGGATAGATATGAATAGAGTACAAAAGAGTCTAATAGAGCAGAATAGGGCGAATAGGCCCAAATAAGGCCTAATTGAGCAGAATCCAGCAGAATCGATGGAATTCAAGCCTAATCGAGCCGAATGGAGTGAAATGGAGCCAAGTCGAGCCGAATAGAGTCGATTCGAACTGAATCGAGCTAATTCAAGATTAATCACGTCAAATCGCGTGGAAATACGTCACATCGAATCTACTGAAATAGATTAGGGAAGGGGAGGGGAGGGGCGGGTGGGTAGAACAGAACAGAATAGTACAGAATAGAATATAGTACAGTAGGGGTAGAGTAGAGAGAGTAAAGCAGACAAGAGTAGAGCAGAGTAGAATTGAGTCAAATAGAGTCAAAGAGTGCAGGATATAGCTGAATAGAGCCAATTCTGGCCGAATCGAGTCAAATGGAAACAAAACGAGATGAATCACACCGAATTGCTTCGAATCGCATCCAATCGAATAGATTAGAGTATCGTAGGGTAGAGTAGGATAGCGTAGAATGGAGAAGAGTGGAGTCAAATGGAGTCGAACAGAGACAAATAGAGTAGAAAAGAGTCGAATCGAGCCAAATAGGGCCGAATAAGGCTGAACCGAGTGGAAACGAGCTGAATTGAAGCGATTCGAGCCAAATCGAGCTGAATCGAGCTGATGTTGCAGAATCGAGCCGACTCAAGCGTGATGGTGTCTGGTCGCATCGAAATGCTTTGAATCGAATCAAATGGAATTGATTAGAATAGGTTAGGGTAGGGTAGTTTATGATAGGAAGACTAGGGTAGATGCAAGTAGACAACATTAGAGTAGACAAGAGAAGGCTAGAGTAGAAGCCTAGACTAGTAAGCTGGACTAGTCACGTAGACTAGTGGCATAGAGCAGTAGCCTAGACAACTAGTCTTGAATAGTACCCTAAGTCAGTAATCTGAACGAGTACCCTTGCCTGAACTCTTAGCCTAATCTAGTACCCTTGCCTTAACTAGTAGTCCTAACAAGTACCCTTGGCTTAACCAGTAGTCTTCACTAGTACCCTTGCCTTCACTAGTAGTACATCCTTAACAAGTAGCCTGAACTGGTACCCTTGCCTTAACCAGTACCCTCAACAAGTACCCATGCCTTAACTAGTAGCCTGGCCTTAACTAGTGCCCTGCATAACTAGTACCCTGGCCTTAACTAGTAGCCTGAACTAGTACACTTGCCTTAAGGAGTACCCCTTGCCCGAACTACTCCCCTTAATTAGGACCCTTATTGAGTAACCCTAAGTAGTAGAGTATGGTACGGTGGGGTAGCATAGGGTAGGGAAGCATAGGGTGGAACAGAGAAAATAGAAGGAAATAGAATAGAACAGCATAGGTCAGGGTAGGTTAGCTTAGTGGCAGGGTATGGTAGAGTAGCATAGGATGGAACAGAGAAAATAGAAAAGGAGCCTAGAAAAGAGCAGACTAGATTAGGATAGGCTAGGGTGGGGGGGAGGGTTTTGTAGAATACAGTAGTGTAGAATGGAATAGAATGGTGTGGAATGGAGTCAAATGGATTCGAACAGAGATGCAGAGAGTAGAAAAGAGTTGAATAGAGCCGAATAACGCTGAATAGGACCACATATGACCAAAATGAGCCGAATCGAGTCGAGTCGATCAGATTCGGGATGAATGGAGCCTAGTGGAGCTGAAATGAGCCAAATAGAGACAATCTGAACCCAGCAAAATCGAGCCAAAACACACTTAATTGCATCCTATTGCATCGGATCTCGTCGAATTCCATCAAATCCCACCAAACGCATCAAATCTCGCGGAATCTCACCGAATCCCGTCGAATTGTCTCAAATCGGGTCGAATGGTGTCAAACTGAATGGAATCGAATTAAATTGAATAGATTAGAGTAGTGTAGGTTAGACTGGGATTCAGTAGGGAAGGGCACAGAAGAATAGAATAGAGTAGAACAGAGAGAATACCAAGAGTAGAATGGAGTAGAGTTGAGTAGAGTGGAATAGTCAGAGTCGGGTAGTGCAGAATATAGATGAATAGATCCAATTCAAGCCGAATCGATTCGAATGGAGAGGAAAGGAGACAAATCGTGATGAATCGAATCGATTAGAATAGATTAGAGTAGGGTAGGGTAGAACAGAATAGAATAGAGTAGAAAAGAGTAGAATGGTGTGGAAGGGAGTTGAATGGAGCCAAATAGAGACAAATAAAGTAGAAAGGGTTGAGTAGAGCTGAACAGGGCTGAATAAGGTTCACTCGAGCCTAATTATGCTGAATTGAGCAGAATCGAGACGAATTGACCCAATTCAAGCCAAATAGAGCTAAATCGAGCCGATTCAAGCCTAATCACATGGAATCGCGTCAAAATGCGTTGAATCGAATAGATTAGAGTAGAGGAGGGTACGGCAGGAGAGGCTAGACTACAACACAACAGAACACAATAGAAAGAAGAGAACAGAATTAAGTAGAGTCGGGTCCAGTAGAATAGAGTCAAATTGAGTTGAAGAGAGCCGAAAAGAGCCAAACAGAGCTGAATACAGCCGAATTGACCAAATTCAAGGTGAATCGAGATGAATCATGTCGAGTCGTTTGAAACGTGTCGAATCGAATCAAATAGATTAGTGTGGGGAAGGTAAGGTTGGGGTGGGGGGTACAGAAGAATAGAATAGAGTAGAATAAAACAGTACAGAAAGAATCTAGTAGACTAGAGTCAAATAGAGTCGAATACTGCCAAAAAGAGCCAAATAGAGTGGAAAAGAGCCGAATAGAACCGAATCGAGTTTAATGGAGCAGAAAGGAGATGAATCGAGCCGATATGACCCGAATCAGGTCGAATCCCATTCAAGTGTGTCGAACAGCATAGAACAGATTACAGTAGGCTAAGTTAGGGTACGGTAGGGTAGAATAGAGTGCAGTAGAACAGAAGAGAACTGAACTGAAAGAATAGGGTCGAGACGAGCAGAGTATAGAAGAGTAGAGTAGAGCAGAGTCGAACATTGCCGATAGAGCCAAATAGAGCCCAAAAGAGCTAAATGGATAGAAACCAAGACGAATCACGCCGAATCCCGTGGAATCGTGCCGTATCGCGTCGAATCCCGTCGAATTGCATTGAATCTGATCAATTCCAATCCAATCAAATAGAATAGACTAGAGTAGGATAGAGTACAATACAATACAGTAGAGAATAGTTTAGGATGGAGTAGAATGGTGTAGCATGGAGTCGAGTGGAGTCGAAAAGAGATAATAGAGTTGAGTAGAGTCTAATAGAGCCGAATAGAGCTGAATAGAGCCTATTCGAGCTGACTAGAGCCGAATGGAGCCGATTAGAGCTGAACCGAACCGATTTGAGCCGATTGGGGATGAATGGAGTGGAAAGGAGCCGATTTGGAGCCGAATCGCATCGAGATGCGTGGAATCGAATCCAGTAGAATAGATTAGATTAGGGTAGGATGGAATAGAGTAGACTTGAACACAGTAGAAGAGAATGGAAAGGATACAATAGAATAGAGTAGAAAAGGGTAGAGCAGAGCAGAATAGTGTAGAGTAGAATAGAGTAGAGTAGAACAGAGTCGAATCAAGCTGAATGGAGACGAAACGAGACAAATCGCGTCGAATGGTGTCGAATCCCATCGAATCAATTACAGTAGGGTATAGTAGAAGTGCGTAGAATGGAGTAGAATGGTGTGAAATGGAATCGAGTAGAGTAGAAAAGAGCTGAAGAGAGCCGAAGAGGGCCAAAGAGGGCGAAATCGAGCTGAATTGAGAGAAATCGAGCCGAATCCAGTGAATCGAGCCTAATGAGCCAAATCGAGCCTAATCGAGCTGAATCGACACTATTCGAGACAAATGGGAGCCGAATGGACATGAATCACACCGATTCGGCCCCTAGTCGCGTCAAAATTTCTCGAATTCAATTGAATAGACTAGAGTAGGGGAGGTTCAGGTAGGCTAGAGTAGGGTAGAATAGAGTAGAATAGAATAAAACAGAACAGAACACAACAAAATAGAACAGAACAACACAGAACGAATACAGAAAAGAGTAGGCTAGAGTAGAATAGAGGGGAATAGAGTAGAGTAGAATAGATTTGAACAGAGCCGAATCACGTCGAAATGGGTTGAATCAAATCCAATCAAGTGGATTACAATACCTTAGAGTTGGGTAGCACAGGGTAGTGGTAGAATAGAGTAGAATCGTACAGAACAGAGTAGAAACAATACAATAGAGTAGAGAAGAGTAGAATAGAGCTGAATAGAGCCAAATGCAGACAAAATGAGAGGAATCGTGTAGAAGCAAGTAGAGTAAATTAGAGTGGTGTTGGGTAGGGTAGAGCAGAATAGAGTAGAACAGTGTGGAATGAATAGAATGGAGTAGAATGGAGTCAAGTAGAAACGAATAGAGTAGAAAAGAGTCGAATAGAGCAGAATAGGGCCGAAGAAGGCCAAATCGAGCAGATTCGAAGCGATTCAAGCCAAAACAAGCTGAATGGAGCCTAACTGAGCCGAATAGAGCCGAATCGAGCCGATTCAAGCTTCATCGCCTCGAATCGCGTTCAACGCGTCAAATGCAATCGAGACGTATAGATTAGAGAAGGGGAGGGGAGGGTAGAATAGAACAGAGTAGAGTGGAATAGAAGAGATTAGAACAGAATAGAAGGAATAGAATCGAGTAGAATCGAGTGGAAAAGAGTAGAGTCGAATACAGTCGAATAGAGCCGAATAAGCTGAATAGAGACGAATGGAGCTGAATACAGCCGAAAAGAGCTGTATACTGCCGAATCACACCTAATCGAGCGGAATCAAGCAGAATCGCACTGACTGTCACCGAACAGCGTCGAATCGAATCAGGTCGAATCGAGTCGAGTCACATCGTTTTGATCAAACAAGGTCAAATCGCTTCATATCGTGTCGAATCCCATCGAATCACGTCGAATAACTTCGAATTGCGTCAAACCTCAGAGAATCCTACTGAATCACGTCGAGTCGCATGGAATCTCATCAAATCCCCTTCAGATCTTGCCGAATCCAGTCAAGTCCTATCAAATCGCTTTGCACGGAACCGAATTGAATCCAATAGATTAAAGTAGGGTAGGTTCGGGTGGGGTGCCGTTGGGTCGGGTAGAGTAGAATAGAATAGAGTACAACAGAATAGGAGAGAATAGAACAGAACAGAAAGATACAACAGAATAGAATAGAGTCAAAGAGAGAGAACATAGCCGAATTGAGCCGAGTGGAGACAAAACGAGACGAATCACGTCCGGTTGCTTCGAATCGCGTCAAATCAAATCGAATCGAATAGAAGAGATTAGGGTAGGGAAGGGTAGAATAGAAGAGAGGAAAATAGTGAGGAATGGAGTTGAACGGAGTCCCAATAGAGACGGATAGATATGAATAGAGTACAAAAGAGTCTAATAGAGCAGAATAGGGCCGAATAGGCCCAAATAAGGCCTAATTGAGCAGAATCCAGCAGAATCGATGGAATTCAAGCCTAATCGAGCCGAATGGAGTGAAATGGAGCCAAGACGAGCCGAATAGAGTCGATTCGAACTGAATCGAGCTAATTCAAGATTAATCACGTCAAATCGCGTGGAAATACGTCACATCGAATCTACAGAAATAGATTAGGGAAGGGGAGGGGAGGGGCGGGTGGGTAGAACAGAACAGAATAGTACAGAATAGAATATAGTACAGTAGGGTAGAGTAGAGAGAGTAAAGCAGACAAGAGTAGAGCAGAGTAGAATTGAGTCAAATAGAGTCAAAGAGTGCAGGATATAGCTGAATAGAGCCAATTCTGGCCGAATCGAGTCAAATGGAAACAAAACGAGATGAATCACACCGAATTGCTTCGAATCGCATCCAATCGAATAGATTAGAGTATCGTAGGGTAGAGTAGGATAGCGTAGAATGGAGAAGAGTGGAGTCAAATGGAGTCGAACAGAGACAAATAGAGTAGAAAAGAGTCGAATCGAGCCAAATAGGGCCGAATAAGGCTGAACCGAGTGGAAACGAGCTGAATTGAAGCGATTCGAGCCAAATCGAGCTGAATCGAGCTGATGTTGCAGAATCGAGCCGACTCAAGCGTGATGGTGTCCGGTCGCATCGAAATGCTTTGAATCGAATCAAATGGAATTGATTAGAATAGGTTAGGGTAGGGTAGTTTATGATAGGAAGACTAGGGTAGATGCAAGTAGACTACATTAGAGTAGACAAGAGAAGGCTAGAGTAGAAGCCTAGACTAGTAAGCTGGACTAGTCAGCTAGACTAGTGGCATAGAGCAGTAGCCTAGACAACTAGTCTTGAATAGTACCCTAAGTCAGTAATCTGAACGAGTACCCTTGCCTGAACTCTTAGCCTAATCTAGTACCCTTGCCTTAACTAGTAGTCCTAACAAGTACCCTTGCCTTAACCAGTAGTCTTCACTAGTACCCTTGCCTTCACTAGTAGTACATCCTTAACAAGTAGCCTGAACTGGTACCCTTGCCTTAACCAGTACCCTCAACAAGTACCCATGCCTTAACTAGTAGCCTGGCCTTAACTAGTGCCCTTGCATAACTAGTACCCTGGCCTTAACTAGTAGCCTGAACTAGTACACTTGCCTTAAGGAGTACCCTTGCCCGAACTACTCCCCTTAATTAGGACCCTTATTGAGTAACCCTAAGTAGTAGAGTATGGTACGGTGGGGTAGCATAGGGTAGGGAAGCATACGGTGGAACAGAGAAAATAGAAGGAAATAGAATAGAACAGCATAGGTCAGGGTAGGTTAGCTTAGTGCAGGGTATGGTAGAGTAGCATAGGATGGAATCGAGAAAATAGAAAAGGAGACTAGAAAAGAGCAGACTAGATTAGGATAGGCTAGGGTGGGGGAGGGTTTTGTAGAATACAGTAGTGTAGAATGGAATAGAATGGTGTGGAATGGAGTCAAATGGATTCAAACAGAGATGAATAGAGTAGAAAAGAGTTGAATAGAGCCGAATAACGCTGAATAGGACCACATATGACCAAAATGAGCCGAATCGAGTCGAGTCGACCAGATTCGGGATGAATGGAGCCTGGTGGAGCTGAAATGAGCCAAATAGAGACAATCTGAACCCAGGAAAATCAAGCCAAAACACACTTAATTGCATCCTATTGCATCGGATCTCGTCGAATTCCATCAAATCCCACCAAAACGCATCAAATCTCGCGGAATCTCACCGAATCCCATCGAATTGTCTCAAATCGGGTCGAATGGTGTCAAACGGAATGGAATCGAATTAAATTGAATAGATTGGAGTAGTGTAGGTTAGACTGGGATTCAGTAGGGAAGGGCACAGAAGAATAGAATAGAGTAGAACAGAAGAGAATACCAAGAGTAGAATGGAGTAGAGTTGAGTAGAGTGGAATAGTCAGAGTCGGGTAGTGCAGAATATAGATGAATAGATCCAATTCAAGCCGAATCGATTCGAATGGAGAGGAAAGGAGACAAATCGTGATGAATCGAATCGATTAGAATAGATTAGAGTAGGGTAGGGTAGAACAGAATAGAATAGAGTAGAAAAGAGTAGAATGGTGTGGAAGGGAGTTGAATGGAGCCAAATAGAGACAAATAAAGTAGAAAGGGTTGAGTAGAGCTGAACAGGGCTGAATAAGGTTCACTCGAGCCTAATTATGCTGAATTGAGCAGAATCGAGACGAATTGACCCAATTCAAGCCAAATAGAGCTAAATCGAGCCGATTCAAGCCTAATCACATGGAATCGCGTCAAAATGCGTTGAATCGAATAGATTAGAGTAGAGGAGGGTACGGCAGGAGAGGCTAGACTACAACACAACAGAACACAATAGAAAGAAGAGAATAGAATTAAGTAGAGTCGGGTCCAGTAGAATAGAGTCAAATTGAGTTGAAGAGAGCCGAAAAGAGCCAAACAGAGCTGAATACAGCCGAATTGACCAAATTCAAGGTGAATCGAGATGAATCATGTCGAGTCGTTTGAAACGTGTCGAATCGAATCAAATAGATTAGTGTGGGGAAGGTAAGGTTAGGGTGGGGTACAGAAGAATAGAATAGAGTAGAATAGAACAGAACAGAAAGAATCGAGTAGACTAGAGTCAAATAGAGTCGAATACTGCCAAAAAGAGCCAAATAGAGTGGAAAAGAGCCGAATAGAACCGAATCGAGTTTAATGGAGCAGAAAGGAGATGAATCGAGCCGATATGACCCGAATCAGGTCGAATCCCATTCAAGTGTGTCGAACAGCATAGAACAGATTACAGTAGGCTAAGTTAGGGTACGGTAGGGTAGAATAGAGTGCAGTAGAACAGAAGAGAACTGAACTGAAAGAATAGGGTCGAGACGAGCAGAGTATAGAAGAGTAGAGTAGAGCAGAGTCGAACATTGCCGAATAGAGCCAAATAGAGCCCAAAAGAGCTAAATGGATAGAAACCAAGATGAATCACGCCGAATCCCGTGGAATCGTGCCGTATCGCGTCGAATCCCGTCGAATTGCATTGAATCTGATCAATTCCAATCCAATCAAATAGAATAGACTAGAGTAGGATAGAGTACAATACAATACAGTAGAGAATAGTTTAGGATGGAGTAGAATGGTGTAGCATGGAGTCGAGTGGAGTCGAAAAGAGATAATAGAGTTGAGTAGAGTCTAATAGAGCCGAATAGAGCTGAATAGAGCCTATTCGAGCTGACTAGAGCCGAATGGAGCCGATTAGAGCTGAACCGAACCGATTTGAGCCGATTGGGGATGAATGGAGTGGAAAGGAGCCGATTTGAGCCGAATCGCATCGAGATGCGTGGAATCGAATCCAGTAGAATAGATTAGATTAGGGTAGGATGGAATAGAGTAGACTTGAACACAGTAGAAGAGAATGGAAAGGATACAATAGAATAGAGTAGAAAAGGGTAGAGCAGAGCAGAATAGTGTAGAGTAGAATAGAGTAGAGTAGAACAGAGTCGAATCAAGCTGAATGGAGACGAAACGAGACAAATCGCGTCGAATGGCGTCGAATCCCATCGAATCAATTACAGTAGGGTATAGTAGAAGAGCGTAGAATGGAGTAGAATGGTGTGCAATGGAATCGAGTAGAGTAGAAAAGAGCTGAAGAGAGCCGAAGAGGGCCAAAGAGGGCGAAATCGAGCTGAATTGAGCGAAATCGAGCCGAATCCAGTGAATCGAGCCTAATGGAGCCAAATCGAGCCTAATCGAGCTGAATCGACACTATTCGAGACAAATGGGAGCCGAATGGACATGAATCACACCGATTCGGCCCCTAGTCGCGTCAAAATTTCTCGAATTCAATTGAATAGACTAGAGTAGGGGAGGTTCGGGTAGGCTAGAGTAGGGTAGAATAGAGTAGAATAGAATAAAACAGAACAGAACACAACAAAATAGAACAGAACAACACAGAACGAATACAGAAAAGAGTAGGCTAGAGTAGAATAGAGGGGAATAGAGTAGAGTAGAATAGATTTGAACAGAGCCGAATAACGTCGAAATGGGTTGAATCAAATCCAATCAAGTGGATTACAATACCTTAGAGTTGGGTAGCACAGGGTAGGGTAGAATAGAGTAGAATCGTACAGAACAGAGTAGAAACAATACAATAGAGTAGAGAAGAGTAGAATAGAGCTGAATAGAGCCAAATGCAGACAAAATGAGAGGAATCGTGTAGAAGCAAGTAGAGTAAATTAGAGTGGTGTTGGGTAGGGTAGAGCAGAATAGAGTAGAATAGTGTAGAATAGGGTGGAATGAATAGAATGGAGTAGAATGGAGTCAAATAGAAACGAATAGAGTAGAAAAGAGTCGAATAGAGCAGAATAGGGCCGAAGAAGGCCAAATCGAGCAGATTCGAAGCGATTCAAGCCAAAACAAGCTGAATGGAGCCTAACTGAGCCGAATAGAGCCAAATCGAGCCGAATCGAGCCGATTCAAGCTTCATCGCCTCCAATCGCGTTCAACGCGTCAAATCCAATCGAGACGTATAGATTAGAGAAGGGGAAGGGAGGGGAGGGTAGAATAGAACAGAGTAGAGTGGAATAGAAGAGATTAGAACAGAATAGAAGGAATAGAATCAAGTAGAATAGAGTGGAAAAGAGTAGTCGAATACAGTCGAATAGAGCCGAATAAGCTGAATAGAGACGAATGGAGCTGAATACAGCTGAAAAGAGCTGTATACTGCCAAATCACACCTAATCGAGCGGAATCAAGCAGAATCGCACTGTCACCGAACAGCATCGAATCGAATCAGGTCGAATCGAGTCGAGTCACATCGTTTTGAATCAAACAAGGTCAAATCGCTTCATATCGTGTCGAATCCCATCGAATCACGTCGAATAACTTCGAATTGCGTCAAACCTCAGAGAATCCTACTGAATCACATCGAGTCGCATGGAATCTCATCAAATCCCTTCAGATTTGCCAAATCCAGTCAAGTCCTATAAAATCGCGTTGCACGGAATCGAATTGAATCCAATAGATTAAAGTAGGGAAGGTTCGGGTGGGGTGCCGTTGGGTCGGGTAGGGTAGAATAGAATAGAGTACAACAGAATAGGAGAGAATAGAACAGAACAGAAAGAATACAACAGAATAGAATAGAGTCAAAGAGAGAGAACATAGCCGAATTGAGCTGAGTGGAGACAAAACGAGACGAATCACGTCCGGTTGCTTCGAATCGCGTCAAATCAAATCGAATCGATTAGAAGAGATTAGGGTAGGGAAGGGTAGAATAGAAGAGAGGAAAATAGTGAGGAATGGAGTTGAACGGAGTCCAATAGAGACGGATAGATATGAATAGAGTACAAAAGAGTCTAATAGAGCAGAATAGGGCCGAATAGGCCCAAATAAGGCCTAATCGAGCAGAATCCAGCAGAATCGATGGAATTCGAGCCTAATCGAGCCGAATGGAGTGAAATGGAGCCAAGTCGAGCCGAATAGAGCCGATTCGAACTGAATCGAGCTGATTCAAGCCTAATCGCGTCAAATCGCGTGGAAATACGTCACATCGAATCTAATCAAATAGATTAGGGAAGGGGAGGGTAGGGGCGGGTGGGTAGAATAGAACAGAATAGTACAGAATAGAATATAGTACAGTAGGGTAGAGTAGAGAGAGTAAAGCAGACAAGAGTAGAGCAGAGTAGAATTGAGTCAAATAGAGTCAAAGAGTGCAGGATATAGCTGAATAGAGCCAATTCTGGCCGAATCGAGTCAAATGGAAACAAAACGAGATGAATCACACCGAATTGCTAAGAATCGCATCCAATCGAATAGATTAGAGTATCGTAGGGTAGAGTAGAACACAATAGAGTAGAATAGCGTAGAATGGAGAAGAGTGGAGTCAAATGGAGTCGAACAGAGACAAATAGAGTAGAAAAGAGTCGAATCGAGCCAAATAGGGCCGAATAAGGCTGAACCGAGTGGAAACGAGCTGAATTGAAGCGATTCGAACCAAATCGAGCTGAATCGAGCTGATGTTGTGGAATCGAGCCGACTGAAGCGTGATGGTGTCCGGTCGCATCGAAATGCTTTGAATCGAATCAAATGGAATCGATTAGAATAGGTTAGGGTAGGGTAGTTTATGATAGGAAGACTAGGGTAGATGCAAGTAGACTACATTAGAGTAGACAAGAGAAGGCTAGAGTAGAAGCCTAGACTAGTAAGCTGGACTAGTCAGCTAGACTAGTGGCATAGAGCAGTAGCCTAGACAACTAGTCTTGAATAGTACCCTAAGTCAGTAATCTGAACGAGTACCCTTGCCTGAACTCTTAGCCTAATCTAGTACCCTTGCCTTAACTAGTAGTCCTAACAAGTACCCTTGCCTTAACCAGTAGTCTTCACTAGTACCCTTGCCTTCACTAGTAGTACATCCTTAACAAGTAGCCTGAACTGGTACCCTTGCCTTAACCAGTACCCTCAACAAGTACCCATGCCTTAACTAGTAGCCTGGCCTTAACTAGTGCCCTTGCATAACTAGTACCCTGGCCTTAACTAGTAGCCTGAACTAGTACACTTGCCTTAAGGAGTACCCTTGCCCGAACTACTCCCCTTAATTAGGACCCTTATTGAGTAACCCTAAGTAGTAGAGTATGGTACGGTGGGGTAGCATAGGGTAGGGAAGCATACGGTGGAACAGAGAAAATAGAAGGAAATAGAATAGAACAGCATAGGTCAGGGTAGGTTAGCTTAGTGCAGGGTATGGTAGAGTAGCATAGGATGGAATCGAGAAAATAGAAAAGGAGACTAGAAAAGAGCAGACTAGATTAGGATAGGCTAGGGTGGGGGAGGGTTTTGTAGAATACAGTAGTGTAGAATGGAATAGAATGGTGTGGAATGGAGTCAAATGGATTCAAACAGAGATGAATAGAGTAGAAAAGAGTTGAATAGAGCCGAATAACGCTGAATAGGACCACATATGACCAAAATGAGCCGAATCGAGTCGAGTCGACCAGATTCGGGATGAATGGAGCCTGGTGGAGCTGAAATGAGCCAAATAGAGACAATCTGAACCCAGGAAAATCAAGCCAAAACACACTTAATTGCATCCTATTGCATCGGATCTCCTCGAATTCCATCAAATCCCACCAAAACGCATCAAATCTCGCGGAATCTCACCGAATCCCATCGAATTGTCTCAAATCGGGTCGAATGGTGTCAAACGGAATGGAATCGAATTAAATTGAATAGATTGGAGTAGTGTAGGTTAGACTGGGATTCAGTAGGGAAGGGCACAGAAGAATAGAATAGAGTAGAACAGAAGAGAATACCAAGAGTAGAATGGAGTAGAGTTGAGTAGAGTGGAATAGTCAGAGTCGGGTAGTGCAGAATATAGATGAATAGATCCAATTCAAGCCGAATCGATTCGAATGGAGAGGAAAGGAGACAAATCGTGATGAATCGAATCGATTAGAATAGATTAGAGTAGGGTAGGGTAGAACAGAATAGAATAGAGTAGAAAAGAGTAGAATGGTGTGGAAGGGAGTTGAATGGAGCCAAATAGAGACAAATAAAGTAGAAAGGGTTGAGTAGAGCTGAACAGGGCTGAATAAGGTTCACTCGAGCCTAATTATGCTGAATTGAGCAGAATCGAGACGAATTGACCCAATTCAAGCCAAATAGAGCTAAATCGAGCCGATTCAAGCCTAATCACATGGAATCGCGTCAAAATGCGTTGAATCGAATAGATTAGAGTAGAGGAGGGTACGGCAGGAGAGGCTAGACTACAACACAACAGAACACAATAGAAAGAAGAGAATAGAATTAAGTAGAGTCGGGTCCAGTAGAATAGAGTCAAATTGAGTTGAAGAGAGCCGAAAAGAGCCAAACAGAGCTGAATACAGCCGAATTGACCAAATTCAAGGTGAATCGAGATGAATCATGTCGAGTCGTTTGAAACGTGTCGAATCGAATCAAATAGATTAGTGTGGGGAAGGTAAGGTTAGGGTGGGGTACAGAAGAATAGAATAGAGTAGAATAGAACAGAACAGAAAGAATCGAGTAGACTAGAGTCAAATAGAGTCGAATACTGCCAAAAAGAGCCAAATAGAGTGGAAAAGAGCCGAATAGAACCGAATCGAGTTTAATGGAGCAGAAAGGAGATGAATCGAGCCGATATGACCCGAATCAGGTCGAATCCCATTCAAGTGTGTCGAACAGCATAGAACAGATTACAGTAGGCTAAGTTAGGGTACGGTAGGGTAGAATAGAGTGCAGTAGAACAGAAGAGAACTGAACTGAAAGAATAGGGTCGAGACGAGCAGAGTATAGAAGAGTAGAGTAGAGCAGAGTCGAACATTGCCGAATAGAGCCAAATAGAGCCCAAAAGAGCTAAATGGATAGAAACCAAGACGAATCACGCCGAATCCCGTGGAATCGTGCCGTATCGCGTCGAATCCCGTCGAATTGCATTGAATCTGATCAATTCCAATCCAATCAAATAGAATAGACTAGAGTAGGATAGAGTACAATACAATACAGTAGAGAATAGTTTAGGATGGAGTAGAATGGTGTAGCATGGAGTCGAGTGGAGTCGAAAAGAGATAATAGAGTTGAGTAGAGTCTAATAGAGCCGAATAGAGCTGAATAGAGCCTATTCGAGCTGACTAGAGCCGAATGGAGCCGATTAGAGCTGAACCGAACCGATTTGAGCCGATTGGGGATGAATGGAGTGGAAAGGAGCCGATTTGAGCCGAATCGCATCGAGATGCGTGGAATCGAATCCAGTAGAATAGATTAGATTAGGGTAGGATGGAATAGAGTAGACTTGAACACAGTAGAAGAGAATGGAAAGGATACAATAGAATAGAGTAGAAAAGGGTAGAGCAGAGCAGAATAGTGTAGAGTAGAATAGAGTAGAGTAGAACAGAGTCGAATCAAGCTGAATGGAGACGAAACGAGACAAATCGCGTCGAATGGCGTCGAATCCCATCGAATCAATTACAGTAGGGTATAGTAGAAGAGCGTAGAATGGAGTAGAATGGTGTGCAATGGAATCGAGTAGAGTAGAAAAGAGCTGAAGAGAGCCGAAGAGGGCCAAAGAGGGCCAAATCGAGCTGAATTGAGCGAAATCGAGCCGAATCCAGTGAATCGAGCCTAATGGAGCCAAATCGAGCCTAATCGAGCTGAATCGACACTATTCGAGACAAATGGGAGCCGAATGGACATGAATCACACCGATTCGGCCCCTAGTCGTGTCAAAATTTCTCGAATTCAATTGAATAGACTAGAGTAGGGGAGGTTCGGGTAGGCTAGAGTAGGGTAGAATAGAGTAGAATAGAATAAAACAGAACAGAACACAACAAAATAGAACAGAACAACACAGAACGAATACAGAAAAGAGTAGGCTAGAGTACAATAGAGGGGAATAGAGTAGAGTAGAATAGATTTGAACAGAGCCGAATCACGTCGAAATGGGTTGAATCAAATCCAATCAAGTGGATTACAATACCTTAGAGTTGGGTAGCACAGGGTAGGGTAGAATAGAGTAGAATCGTACAGAACAGAGTAGAAACAATACAATAGAGTAGAGAAGAGTAGAATAGAGCTGAATAGAGCCAAATGCAGACAAAATGAGAGGAATCGTGTAGAAGCAAGTAGAGTAAATTAGAGTGGTGTTGGGTAGGGTAGAGCAGAATAGAGTAGAATAGTGTAGAATAGGGTGGAATGAATAGAATGGAGTAGAATGGAGTCAAATAGAAACGAATAGAGTAGAAAAGAGTCGAATAGAGCAGAATAGGGCCGAAGAAGGCCAAATCGAGCAGATTCGAAGCGATTCAAGCCAAAACAAGCTGAATGGAGCCTAACTGAGCCGAATAGAGCCAAATCGAGCCGAATCGAGCCGATTCAAGCTTCATCGCCTCCAATCGCGTTCAACGCGTCAAATCCAATCGAGACGTATAGATTAGAGAAGGGGAGGGGAGGGGAGGGTAGAATAGAACAGAGTAGAGTGGAATAGAAGAGATTAGAACAGAATAGAAGGAATAGAATCAAGTAGAATAGAGTGGAAAAGAGTAGTCGAATACAGTCGAATAGAGCCGAATAAGCTGAATAGAGACGAATGGAGCTGAATACAGCTGAAAAGAGCTGTATACTGCCAAATCACACCTAATCGAGCGGAATCAAGCAGAATGGCACTGTCACCGAACAGCATCGAATCGAATCAGGTCGAATCGAGTCGAGTCACATCGTTTTGAATCAAACAAGGTCAAATCGCTTCATATCGTGTCGAATCCCATCGAATCACGTCGAATAACTTCGAATTGCGTCAAACCTCAGAGAATCCTACTGAATCACATCGAGTCGCATGGAATCTCATCAAATCCCTTCAGATTTGCCAAATCCAGTCAAGTCCTATCAAATCGCGTTGCACGGAATCGAATTGAATCCAATAGATTAAAGTAGGGAAGGTTCGGGTGGGGTGCCGTTGGGTCGGGTAGGGTAGAATAGAATAGAGTACAACAGAATAGGAGAGAATAGAACAGAACAGAAAGAATACAACAGAATAGAATAGAGTCAAAGAGAGAGAACATAGCCGAATTGAGCTGAGTGGAGACAAAACGAGACGAATCACGTCCGGTTGCTTCGAATCGCGTCAAATCAAATCGAATCGATTAGAAGAGATTAGGGTAGGGAAGGGTAGAATAGAAGAGAGGAAAATAGTGAGGAATGGAGTTGAACGGAGTCCAATAGAGACGGATAGATATGAATAGAGTACAAAAGAGTCTAATAGAGCAGAATAGGGCCGAATAGGCCCAAATAAGGCCTAATCGAGCAGAATCCAGCAGAATCGATGGAATTCGAGCCTAATCGAGCCGAATGGAATGAAATGGAGCCAAGTCGAGCCGAATAGAGCCGATTCGAACTGAATCGAGCTGATTCAAGCCTAATCGCGTCAAATCGCGTGGAAATACGTCACATCGAATCTAATCAAATAGATTAGGGAAGGGGAGGGTAGGGGCGGGTGGGTAGAATAGAACAGAATAGTACAGAATAGAATATAGTACAGTAGGGTAGAGTAGAGAGAGTAAAGCAGACAAGAGTAGAGCAGAGTAGAATTGAGTCAAATAGAGTCAAAGAGTGCAGGATATAGCTGAATAGAGCCAATTCTGGCCGAATCGAGTCAAATGGAAACAAAACGAGATGAATCACACCGAATTGCTAAGAATCGCATCCAATCGAATAGATTAGAGTATCGTAGGGTAGAGTAGAACACAATAGAGTAGAATAGCGTAGAATGGAGAAGAGTGGAGTCAAATGGAGTCGAACAGAGACAAATAGAGTAGAAAAGAGTCGAATCGAGCCAAATAGGGCCGAATAAGGCTGAACCGAGTGGAAACGAGCTGAATTGAAGCGATTCGAACCAAATCGAGCTGAATCGAGCTGATGTTGTGGAATCGAGCCGACTGAAGCGTGATGGTGTCCGGTCGCATCGAAATGCTTTGAATCGAATCAAATGGAATCGATTAGAATAGGTTAGGGTAGGGTAGTTTATGATAGGAAGACTAGGGTAGATGCAAGTAGACTACATTAGAGTAGACAAGAGAAGGCTAGAGTAGAAGCCTAGACTAGTAAGCTGGACTAGTCAGCTAGACTAGTGGCATAGAGCAGTAGCCTAGACAACTAGTCTTGAATAGTACCCTAAGTCAGTAATCTGAACGAGTACCCTTGCCTGAACTCTTAGCCTAATCTAGTACCCTTGCCTTAACTAGTAGTCCTAACAAGTACCCTTGCCTTAACCAGTAGTCTTCACTAGTACCCTTGCCTTCACTAGTAGTACGTCCTTAACAAGTAGCCTGAACTGGTACCCTTGCCTTAACCAGTACCCTCAACAAGTACCCATGCCTTAACTAGTAGCCTGGCCTTAACTAGTGCCCTTGCATAACTAGTACCCTGGCCTTAACTAGTAGCCTGAACTAGTACACTTGCCTTAAGGAGTACCCTTGCCCGAACTACTCCCCTTAATTAGGACCCTTATTGAGTAACCCTAAGTAGTAGAGTATGGTACGGTGGGGTAGCATAGGGTAGGGAAGCATACGGTGGAACAGAGAAAATAGAAGGAAATAGAATAGAACAGCATAGGTCAGGGTAGGTTA
Organism: Loxodonta africana; assembly: GCF_030014295.1. NCBI lineage: Eukaryota > Metazoa > Chordata > Mammalia > Proboscidea > Elephantidae > Loxodonta > Loxodonta africana. Next base: position 43,435 of record NW_026974905.1, on the reverse strand, counting down.
GCTTAGTGCAGGGTATGGTAGAGTAGCATAGGATGGAATCGAGAAAATAGAAAAGGAGACTAGAAAAGAGCAGACTAGATTAGGATAGGCTAGGGTGGGGGAGGGTTTTGTAGAATACAGTAGTGTAGAATGGAATAGAATGGTGTGGAATGGAGTCAAATGGATTCGAACAGAGATGCAGAGAGTAGAAAAGAGTTGAATAGAGCCGAATAACGCTGAATAGGACCACATATGACCAAAATGAGCCGAATCGAGTCGAGTCGATCAGATTCGGGATGAATGGAGCCTAGTGGAGCTGAAATGAGCCAAATAGAGACAATCTGAACCCAGCAAAATCGAGCCAAAACACACTTAATTGCATCCTATTGCATCGGATCTCGTCGAATTCCATCAAATCCCACCAAAACGCATCAAATCTCGCGGAATCTCACCGAATCCCATCGAATTGTCTCAAATCGGGGCGAATGGTGTCAAACTGAATGGAATCGAATTAAATTGAATAGATTGGAGTAGTGTAGGTTAGACTGGGATTCAGTAGGGAAGGGCACAGAAGAATAGAATAGAGTAGAACAGAAGAGAATACCAAGAGTAGAATGGAGTAGAGTTGAGTAGAGTGGAATAGTCAGAGTCGGGTAGTGCAGAATATAGATGAATAGATCCAATTCAAGGCGAATCGATTCGAATGGAGAGGAAAGGAGACAAATCGTGATGAATCGAATGGATTAGAATAGATTAGAGTAGAGTAGGGTAGAACAGAATAGAATAGAGTAGAAAAGAGTAGAATGGTGTGGAAGGGAGTTGAATGGAGCCAAATAGAGACAAATAAAGTAGAAAGGGTTGAGTAGAGCTGAACAGGGCTGAATAAGGTTCACTCGAGCCTATTATGCTGAATTGAGCAGAATCGAGACGAATTGCAACAATTCAAGCCAAATAGAGCTAAATCGAGCCGATTCAAGCCTAATCACATGGAATCGCGTCAAAATGCGTTGAATCGAATAGATTAGAGTAGAGGAGGGTACGGCAGGAGAGGCTAGACTACAACACAACAGCACACAATAGAAAGAAGAGAATAGAATTAAGTAGAGTCGGGTCCAGTAGAATAGAGTCAAATTGAGTTGAAGAGAGCCGAAAAGAGCCAAACAGAGCTGAATACAGCCGAATTGACCAAATTCAAGGTGAATCGAGATGAATCATGTCGAGTCGTTTGAAATGTGTCGAATCGAATCAAATAGATTAGTGTGGGGAAGGTAAGGCTACGGTAGGGTAGAGAAGAATAGACTAGAATAGAACAGAACAGAAAGAATCGAGTAGACTAGAGTCAAATAGAGTCGAATACTGCCAAAAAGAGCCGAATAGAACCGAATCGAGTTTAATGGAGCAGAAAGGGGATGAATCGAGCTGATATGACCCGAATCAGGTCGAATCCCATTCAAGAGTGTCGAATAGCATAGAACAGATTACAGTAGGCTAAGTTAGGGTAGGGTAGGGTAGAATAGAGTGCAGTAGAACAGAACAGAAGAGAACTGAACTGAAAGAATAGGGTCGAGACTAGCAGAGTATAGAAGAGTAGAGTAGAGTCGAACATTGCCGAATAGAGCCAAATAGAGCCCAAAAGAGCTAAATGGATAGAAAAAAAGACAAATCACGCCGAATCCTGTGGAATCGTGCCGTATCGCGTCGAATCCCGTCGAATTGCATTGAATCTGATCAATTCCAATCCAATCAAATAGAATAGACTACAGTAGGGTAGAGTACAATACAATACAGTAGAGAATAGTTTAGGATGGAGTAGAATGGTGTAGCATGGAGTCGAGTGGAGTCGAAAAGAGATAATAGAGTTGAGTAGAGTCTAATAGAGCCGAATAGAGCTGAATAGAGCCTATTCGAGCTGACTGGAGCCGAATGGAGCCGATTAGAGCTGAATCGAACCGATTTGAGCCGATTGGGGATGAATGGAGTGGAAAGGAGCCGATTTGAGCCGAATCGCATCGAGATGCGTGGAACCGAATCCAGTAGAATAGATTAGATTAGGGTAGGATGGAATAGAGTAGACTTGAACACAGTAGAAGAGAATGGAAAGGATACAATAGAATAGAGTAGAAAAGGGTAGAGCAGAGCAGAATAGTGTAGAGTAGAATAGAGTAGAGTAGAACAGAGTCGAATCAAGCTGAATGGAGACAAAACGAGACAAATCGCGTCGAATGGCGTCGAATCCCATCGAATCAATTACAGTAGGGTATAGTAGAAGAGCGTAGAATGGAGTAGAATGGTGTGCAATGGAATCGAGTAGAGTAGAAAAGAGCTGAAGAGAGCCGAAGAGGGCCAAAGAGGGCCAAATCGAGCTGAATTGAGAGAAATCGAGCCGAATCCAGTGAATCGAGCCTAATGGAGCCAAATCGAGCCTAATCGAGCTGAATCGACACTATTCGAGACAAATGGGAGCCGAATGGACATGAATCACACCGATTCGGCCCCTAGTCGCGTCAAAATTTCTCGAATTCAATTGAATAGACTAGAGTAGGGGAGGTTCGGGTAGGCTAGAGTAGGGTAGAATAGAGTAGAATAGAATAAAACAGAACAGAACACAACAAAATAGAACAGAACAACACAGAACGAATACAGAAAAGAGTAGGCTAGAGTAGAATAGAGGGGAATAGAGTAGAGTAGAATAGATTTGAACAGAGCCGAATCACGTCGAAATGGGTTGAATCAAATCCAATCAAGTGGATTACAATACCTTAGAGTTGGGTAGCACAGGGTAGGGTAGAATAGAGTAGAATCGTACAGAACAGAGTAGAAACAATACAATAGAGTAGAGAAGAGTAGAATAGAGCTGAATAGAGCCAAATGCAGACAAAATGAGAGGAATCGTGTAGAAGCAAGTAGAGTAAATTAGAGTGGTGTTGGGTAGGGTAGAGCAGAATAGAGTAGAACAGTGTGGAATGAATAGAATGGAGTAGAATGGAGTCAAGTAGAAACGAATAGAGTAGAAAAGAGTCGAATAGAGCAGAATAGGGCCGAAGAAGGCCAAATCGAGCAGATTCGAAGCGATTCAAGCCAAAACAAGCTGAATGGAGCCTAACTGAGCCGAATAGAGCCGAATCGAGCCGATTCAAGCTTCATCGCCTCGAATCGCGTTCAACGCGTCAAATGCAATCGAGACGTATAGATTAGAGAAGGGGAGGGGAGGGTAGAATAGAACAGAGTAGAGTGGAATAGAAGAGATTAGAACAGAATAGAAGGAATAGAATCGAGTAGAATCGAGTGGAAAAGAGTAGAGTCGAATACAGTCGAATAGAGCCGAATAAGCTGAATAGAGACGAATGGAGCTGAATACAGCCGAAAAGAGCTGTATACTGCCGAATCACACCTAATCGAGCGGAATCAAGCAGAATCGCACTGACTGTCACCGAACAGCGTCGAATCGAATCAGGTCGAATCGAGTCGAGTCACATCGTTTTGAATCAAACAAGGTCAAATCGCTTCATATCGTGTCGAATCCCATCGAATCACGTCGAATAACTTCGAATTGCGTCAAACCTCAGAGAATCCTACTGAATCACGTCGAGTCGCATGGAATCTCATCAAATCCCTTCAGATCTTGCCGAATCCAGTCAAGTCCTATCAAATCGCTTTGCACGGAACCGAATTGAATCCAATAGATTAAAGTAGGGTAGGTTCGGGTGGGGTGCCGTTGGGTCGGGTAGAGTAGAATAGAATAGAGTACAACAGAATAGGAGAGAATAGAACAGAACAGAAAGAATACAACAGAATAGAATAGAGTCAAAGAGAGAGAACATAGCCGAATTGAGCCGAGTGGAGACAAAACGAGACGAATCACGTCCGGTTGCTTCGAATCGCGTCAAATCAAATCGAATCGAATAGAAGAGATTAGGGTAGGGAAGGGTAGAATAGAAGAGAGGAAAATAGTGAGGAATGGAGTTGAACGGAGTCCAATAGAGACGGATAGATATGAATAGAGTACAAAAGAGTCTAATAGAGCAGAATAGGGCCGAATAGGCCCAAATAAGGCCTAATTGAGCAGAATCCAGCAGAATCGATGGAATTCAAGCCTAATCGAGCCGAATGGAGTGAAATGGAGCCAAGTCGAGCCGAATAGAGTCGATTCGAACTGAATCGAGCTAATTCAAGATTAATCACGTCAAATCGCGTGGAAATACGTCACATCGAATCTACTGAAATAGATTAGGGAAGGGGAGGGGAGGGGCGGGTGGGTAGAACAGAACAGAATAGTACAGAATAGAATATAGTACAGTAGGGTAGAGTAGAGAGAGTAAAGCAGACAAGAGTAGAGCAGAGTAGAATTGAGTCAAATAGAGTCAAAGAGTGCAGGATATAGCTGAATAGAGCCAATTCTGGCCGAATCGAGTCAAATGGAAACAAAACGCGATGAATCACACCGAATTGCTTCGAATCGCATCCAATCGAATAGATTAGAGTATCGTAGGGTAGAGTAGGATAGCGTAGAATGGAGAAGAGTGGAGTCAAATGGAGTCGAACAGAGACAAATAGAGTAGAAAAGAGTCGAATCGAGCCAAATAGGGCCGAATAAGGCTGAACCGAGTGGAAACGAGCTGAATTGAAGCGATTCGAGCCAAATCGAGCTGAATCGAGCTGATGTTGCAGAATCGAGCCGACTCAAGCGTGATGGTGTCTGGTCGCATCGAAATGCTTTGAATCGAATCAAATGGAATTGATTAGAATAGGTTAGGGTAGGGTAGTTTATGATAGGAAGACTAGGGTAGATGCAAGTAGACTACATTAGAGTAGACAAGAGAAGGCTAGAGTAGAAGCCTAGACTAGTAAGCTGGACTAGTCAGCTAGACTAGTGGCATAGAGCAGTAGCCTAGACAACTAGTCTTGAATAGTACCCTAAGTCAGTAATCTGAACGAGTACCCTTGCCTGAACTCTTAGCCTAATCTAGTACCCTTGCCTTAACTAGTAGTCCTAACAAGTACCCTTGCCTTAACCAGTAGTCTTCACTAGTACCCTTGCCTTCACTAGTAGTACATCCTTAACAAGTAGCCTGAACTGGTACCCTTGCCTTAACCAGTACCCTCAACAAGTACCCATGCCTTAACTAGTAGCCTGGCCTTAACTAGTGCCCTTGCATAACTAGTACCCTGGCCTTAACTAGTAGCCTGAACTAGTACACTTGCCTTAAGGAGTACCCTTGCCCGAACTACTCCCCTTAATTAGGACCCTTATTGAGTAACCCTAAGTAGTAGAGTATGGTACGGTGGGGTAGCATAGGGTAGGGAAGCATACGGTGGAACAGAGAAAATAGAAGGAAATAGAATAGAACAGCATAGGTCAGGGTAGGTTAGCTTAGTGCAGGGTATGGTAGAGTAGCATAGGATGGAATCGAGAAAATAGAAAAGGAGACTAGAAAAGAGCAGACTAGATTAGGATAGGCTAGGGTGGGGGAGGGTTTTGTAGAATACAGTAGTGTAGAATGGAATAGAATGGTGTGGAATGGAGTCAAATGGATTCAAACAGAGATGAATAGAGTAGAAAAGAGTTGAATAGAGCCGAATAACGCTGAATAGGACCACATATGACCAAAATGAGCCGAATCGAGTCGAGTCGACCAGATTCGGGATGAATGGAGCCTGGTGGAGCTGAAATGAGCCAAATAGAGACAATCTGAACCCAGCAAAATCAAGCCAAAACACACTTAATTGCATCCTATTGCATCGGATCTCGTCGAATTCCATCAAATCCCACCAAAACGCATCAAATCTCGCGGAATCTCACCGAATCCCATCGAATTGTCTCAAATCGGGTCGAATGGTGTCAAACGGAATGGAATCGAATTAAATTGAATAGATTGGAGTAGTGTAGGTTAGACTGGGATTCAGTAGGGAAGGGCACAGAAGAATAGAATAGAGTAGAACAGAAGAGAATACCAAGAGTAGAATGGAGTAGAGTTGAGTAGAGTGGAATAGTCAGAGTCGGGTAGTGCAGAATATAGATGAATAGATCCAATTCAAGGCGAATCGATTCGAATGGAGAGGAAAGGAGACAAATCGTGATGAATCAAATCGATTAGAATAGATTAGAGTAGGGTAGGGTAGAACAGAATAGAATAGAGTAGAAAAGAGTAGAATGGTGTGGAATGGAGTTGAATGGAGCCAAATAGAGACAAATAAAGTAGAAAGGGTTGAGTAGAGCTGAACAGGGCTGAATAAGGTTCACTCGAGCCTAATTATGCTGAATTGAGCAGAATCGAGACGAATTGACCCAATTCAAGCCAAATAGAGCTAAATCGAGCCGATTCAAGCCTAATCACATGGAATCGCGTCAAAATGCGTTGAATCGAATAGATTAGAGTAGAGGAGGGTACGGCAGGAGAGGCTAGACTACAACACAACAGAACACAATAGAAAGAAGAGAACAGAATTAAGTAGAGTCGGGTCCAGTAGAATAGAGTCAAATTGAGTTGAAGAGAGCCGAAAAGAGCCAAACAGAGCTGAATACAGCCGAATTGACCAAATTCAAGGTGAATCGAGATGAATCATGTCGAGTCGTTTGAAACGTGTCGAATCGAATCAAATAGATTAGTGTGGGGAAGGTAAGGTTGGGGTGGGGTACAGAAGAATAGAATAGAGTAGAATAAAACAGAACAGAAAGAATCGAGTAGACTAGAGTCAAATAGAGTCGAATACTGCCAAAAAGAGCCAAATAGAGTGGAAAAGAGCCGAATAGAACCGAATCGAGTTTAATGGAGCAGAAAGGAGATGAATCGAGCCGATATGACCCGAATCAGGTCGAATCCCATTCAAGTGTGTCGAACAGCATAGAACAGATTACAGTAGGCTAAGTTAGGGTAGGGTAGGGTAGAATAGAGTGCAGTAGAACAGAAGAGAACTGAACTGAAAGAATAGGGTCGAGACGAGCAGAGTATAGAAGAGTAGAGTAGAGCAGAGTCGAACATTGCCGAATAGAGCCAAATAGAGCCCAAAAGAGCTAAATGGATAGAAACCAAGACGAATCACGCCGAATCCCGTGGAATCGTGCCGTATCGCGTCGAATCCCGTCGAATTGCATTGAATCTGATCAATTCCAATCCAATCAAATAGAATAGACTAGAGTAGGATAGAGTACAATACAATACAGTAGAGAATAGTTTAGGATGGAGTAGAATGGTGTAGCATGGAGTCGAGTGGAGTCGAAAAGAGATAATAGAGTTGAGTAGAGTCTAATAGAGCCGAATAGAGCTGAATAGAGCCTATTCGAGCTGACTAGAGCGGAATGGAGCCGATTAGAGCTGAATCGAACCGATTTGAGCCGATTGGGGATGAATGGAGTGGAAAGGAGCCGATTTGAGCCGAGTCGCATCGAGATGCGTGGAATCGAATCCAGTAGAATAGATTAGATTAGGGTAGGATGGAATAGAGTAGACTTGAACACAGTAGAAGAGAATGGAAAGGATACAATAGAATAGAGTAGAAAAGGGTAGAGCAGAGCAGAATAGTGTAGAGTAGAATAGAGTAGAGTAGAACAGAGTCGAATCAAGCTGAATGGAGACGAAACGAGACAAATCGCGTCGAATGGCGTCGAATCCCATCGAATCAATTACAGTAGGGTATAGTAGAAGTGCGTAGAATGGAGTAGAATGGTGTGCAATGGAATCGAGTAGAGTAGAAAAGAGCTGAAGAGAGCCGAAGAGGGCCAAAGAGGGCGAAATCGAGCTGAATTGAGTGAAATCGAGCCGAATCCAGTGAATCGAGCCTAATGGAGCCAAATCGAGCCTAATCGAGCTGAATCGACACTATTCGAGACAAATGGGAGGCGAATGGACATGAATCACACCGATTCGGCCCCTAGTCGCGTCAAAATTTCTCGAATTCAATTGAATAGACTAGAGTAGGGGAGGTTCGGGTAGGCTAGAGTAGGGTAGAATAGAGTAGAATAGAATAAAACAGAACAGAACACAACAAAATAGAACAGAACAACACAGAACGAATACAGAAAAGAGTAGGCTAGAGTAGAATAGAGGGGAATAGAGTAGAGTAGAATAGATTTGAACAGAGCCGAATCACGTCGAAATGGGTTGAATCAAATCCAATCAAGTGGATTACAATACCTTAGAGTTGGGTAGCACAGGGTAGGGTAGAATAGAGTAGAATCGTACAGAACAGAGTAGAAACAATACAATAGAGTAGAGAAGAGTAGAATAGAGCTGAATAGAGCCAAATGCAGACAAAATGAGAGGAATCGTGTAGAAGCAAGTAGAGTAAATTAGAGTGGTGTTGGGTAGGGTAGAGCAGAATAGAGTAGAACAGTGTGGAATGAATAGAATGGAGTAGAATGGAGTCAAGTAGAAACGAATAGAGTAGAAAAGAGTCGAATAGAGCAGAATAGGGCCGAAGAAGGCCAAATCGAGCAGATTCGAAGCGATTCAAGCCAAAACAAGCTGAATGGAGCCTAACTGAGCCGAATAGAGCCGAATCGAGCCGATTCAAGCTTCATCGCCTCGAATCGCGTTCAACGCGTCAAATCCAATCGAGACGTATAGATTAGAGAAGGGGAGGGGAGGGTAGAATAGAACAGAGTAGAGTGGAATAGAAGAGATTAGAACAGAATAGAAGGAATAGAATCGAGTAGAATCGAGTGGAAAAGAGTAGAGTCGAATACAGTCGAATAGAGCCGAATAAGCTGAATAGAGACGAATGGAGCTGAATACAGCCGAAAAGAGCTGTATACTGCCGAATCACACCTAATCGAGCGGAATCAAGCAGAATCGCACTGACTGTCACCGAACAGCGTCGAATCGAATCAGGTCGAATCGAGTCGAGTCACATCGTTTTGAATCAAACAAGGTCAAATCGCTTCATATCGTGTCGAATCCCATCGAATCACGTCGAATAACTTCGAATTGCGTCAAACCTCAGAGAATCCTACTGAATCACGTCGAGTCGCATGGAATCTCATCAAATCCCTTCAGATCTTGCCGAATCCAGTCAAGTCCTATCAAATCGCTTTGCACGGAACCGAATTGAATCCAATAGATTAAAGTAGGGTAGGTTCGGGTGGGGTGCCGTTGGGTCGGGTAGAGTAGAATAGAATAGAGTACAACAGAATAGGAGAGAATAGAACAGAACAGAAAGAATACAACAGAATAGAATAGAGTCAAAGACAGAGAACATAGCCGAATTGAGCCGAGTGGAGACAAAACGAGACGAATCACGTCCGGTTGCTTCGAATCGCGTCAAATCAAATCGAATCGAATAGAAGAGATTAGGGTAGGGAAGGGTAGAATAGAAGAGAGGAAAATAGTGAGGAATGGAGTTGAACGGAGTCCAATAGAGACGGATAGATATGAATAGAGTACAAAAGAGTCTAATAGAGCAGAATAGGGCCGAATAGGCCCAAATAAGGCCTAATTGAGCAGAATCCAGCAGAATCGATGGAATTCAAGCCTAATCGAGCCGAATGGAGTGAAATGGAGCCAAGTCGAGCCGAATAGAGTCGATTCGAACTGAATCGAGCTAATTCAAGATTAATCACGTCAAATCGCGTGGAAATACGTCACATCGAATCTACTGAAATAGATTAGGGAAGGGGAGGGGAGGGGCGGGTGGGTAGAACAGAACAGAATAGTACAGAATAGAATATAGTACAGTAGGGTACAGTAGAGAGAGTAAAGCAGACAAGAGTAGAGCAGAGTAGAATTGAGTCAAATAGAGTCAAAGAGTGCAGGATATAGCTGAATAGAGCCAATTCTGGCCGAATCGAGTCAAATGGAAACAAAACGAGATGAATCACACCGAATTGCTTCGAATCGCATCCAATCGAATAGATTAGAGTATCGTAGGGTAGAGTAGGATAGCGTAGAATGGAGAAGAGTGGAGTCAAATGGAGTCGAACAGAGACAAATAGAGTAGAAAAGAGTCGAATCGAGCCAAATAGGGCCGAATAAGGCTGAACCGAGTGGAAACGAGCTGAATTGAAGCGATTCGAGCCAAATCGAGCTGATGTTGCAGAATCGAGCCGACTGAAGCGTGATGGTGTCTGGTCGCATCGAAATGCTTTGAATCGAATCAAATGGAATTGATTAGAATAGGTTAGGGTAGGGTAGTTTATGATAGGAAGACTAGGGTAGATGCAAGTAGACTACATTAGAGTAGACAAGAGAAGGCTAGAGTAGAAGCCTAGACTAGTAAGCTGGACTAGTCAGCTAGACTAGTGGCATAGAGCAGTAGCCTAGACAACTAGTCTTGAATAGTACCCTAAGTCAGTAATCTGAACGAGTACCCTTGCCTGAACTCTTAGCCTAATCTAGTACCCTTGCCTTAACTAGTAGTCCTAACAAGTACCCTTGCCTTAACCAGTAGTCTTCACTAGTACCCTTGCCTTCACTAGTAGTACATCCTTAACAAGTAGCCTGAACTGGTACCCTTGCCTTAACCAGTACCCTCAACAAGTACCCATGCCTTAACTAGTAGCCTGGCCTTAACTAGTGCCCTTGCATAACTAGTACCCTGGCCTTAACTAGTAGCCTGAACCAGTACACTTGCCTTAAGGAGTACCCTTGCCCGAACTACTCCCCTTAATTAGGACCCTTATTGAGTAACCCTAAGTAGTAGAGTATGGTACGGTGGGGTAGCATAGGGTAGGGAAGCATACGGTGGAACAGAGAAAATAGAAGGAAATAGAATAGAACAGCATAGGTCAGGGTAGGTTAGCTTAGTGCAGGGTATGGTAGAGTAGCATAGGATGGAATCGAGAAAATAGAAAAGGAGACTAGAAAAGAGCAGACTAGATTAGGATAGGCTAGGGTGGGGGAGGGTTTTGTAGAATACAGTAGTGTAGAATGGAATAGAATGGTGTGGAATGGAGTCAAATGGATTCGAACAGAGATGCAGAGAGTAGAAAAGAGTTGAATAGAGCCGAATAACGCTGAATAGGACCACATATGACCAAAATGAGCCGAATCGAGTCGAGTCGATCAGATTCGGGATGAATGGAGCCTAGTGGAGCTGAAATGAGCCAAATAGAGACAATCTGAACCCAGCAAAATCGAGCCAAAACACACTTAATTGCATCCTATTGCATCGGATCTCGTCGAATTCCATCAAATCCCACCAAAACGCATCAAATCTCGCGGAATCTCACCGAATCCCATCGAATTGTCTCAAATCGGGTCGAATGGTGTCAAACGGAATGGAATCGAATTAAATTGAATAGATTGGAGTAGTGTAGGTTAGACTGGGATTCAGTAGGGAAGGGCACAGAAGAATAGAATAGAGTAGAACAGAAGAGAATACCAAGAGTAGAATGGAGTAGAGTTGAGTAGAGTGGAATAGTCAGAGTCGGGTAGTGCAGAATATAGATGAATAGATCCAATTCAAGCCGAATCGATTCGAATGGAGAGGAAAGGAGACAAATCGTGATGAATCGAATCGATTAGAATAGATTAGAGTAGGGTAGGGTAGAACAGAATAGAATAGAGTAGAAAAGAGTAGAATGGTGTGGAATGGAGTTGAATGGAGCCAAATAGAGACAAATAAAGTAGAAAGGGTTGAGTAGAGCTGAACAGGGCTGAATAAGGTTCACTCGAGCCTAACTATGCTGAATTGAGCAGAATCGAGACGAATTGACCCAATTCAAGCCAAATAGAGCTAAATCGAGCCGATTCAAGCCTAATCACATGGAATCGCGTCAAAATGCGTTGAATCGAATAGATTAGAGTAGAGGAGGGTACGGCAGGAGAGGCTAGACTACAACACAACAGAACACAATAGAAAGAAGAGAATAGAATTAAGTAGAGTCGGGTCCAGTAGAATAGAGTCAAATTGAGTTGAAGAGAGCCGAAAAGAGCCAAACAGAGCTGAATACAGCCGAATTGACCAAATTCAAGGTGAATCGAGATGAATCATGTCGAGTCGTTTGAAACGTGTCGAATCGAATCAAATAGATTAGTGTGGGGAAGGTAAGGTTAGGGTGGGGTACAGAAGAATAGAATAGAGTAGAATAGAACAGAACAGAAAGAATCGAGTAGACTAGAGTCAAAGAGTCGAATACTGCCAAAAAGAGCCAAATAGAGTGGAAAAGAGCCGAATAGAACCGAATCGAGTTTAATGGAGCAGAAAGGAGATGAATCGAGCCGATATGACCCGAATCAGGTCGAATCCCATTCAAGTGTGTCGAACAGCATAGAACAGATTACAGTAGGCTAAGTTAGGGTAGGGTAGGGTAGAATAGAGTGCAGTAGAACAGAAGAGAACTGAACTGAAAGAATAGGGTCGAGACGAGCAGAGTATAGAAGAGTAGAGTAGAGCAGAGTCGAACATTGCCGAATAGAGCCAAATAGAGCCCAAAAGAGCTAAATGGATAGAAACCAAGACGAATCACGCCGAATCCCGTGGAATCGTGCCGTATCGCGTCGAATCCCGTCGAATTGCATTGAATCTGATCAATTCCAATCCAATCAAATAGAATAGACTAGAGTAGGATAGAGTACAATACAATACAGTAGAGAATAGTTTAGGATGGAGTAGAATGGTGTAGCATGGAGTCGAGTGGAGTCGAAAAGAGATAATAGAGTTGAGTAGAGTCTAATAGAGCCGAATAGAGCTGAATAGAGCCTATTCGAGCTGACTAGAGCCGAATGGAGCCGATTAGAGCTGAACCGAACCGATTTGAGCCGATTGGGGATGAATGGAGTGGAAAGGAGCCGATTTGAGCCGAATCGCATCGAGATGCGTGGAATCGAATCCAGTAGAATAGATTAGATTAGGGTAGGATGGAATAGAGTAGACTTGAACACAGTAGAAGAGAATGGAAAGGATACAATAGAATAGAGTAGAAAAGGGTAGAGCAGAGCAGAATAGTGTAGAGTAGAATAGAGTAGAGTAGAACAGAGTCGAATCAAGCTGAATGGAGACGAAACGAGACAAATCGCGTCGAATGGCGTCGAATCCCATCGAATCAATTACAGTAGGGTATAGTAGAAGAGCGTAGAATGGAGTAGAATGGTGTGCAATGGAATCGAGTAGAGTAGAAAAGAGCTGAAGAGAGCCGAAGAGGGCCAAAGAGGGCCAAATCGAGCTGAATTGAGCGAAATCGAGCCGAATCCAGTGAATCGAGCCTAATGGAGCCAAATCGAGCCTAATCGAGCTGAATCGACACTATTCGAGACAAATGGGAGCCGAATGGACATGAATCACACCGATTCGGCCCCTAGTCGCGTCAAAATTTCTCGAATTCAATTGAATAGACTAGAGTAGGGGAGGTTCGGGTAGGCTAGAGTAGGGTAGAATAGAGTAGAATAGAATAAAACAGAACAGAACACAACAAAATAGAACAGAACAACACAGAACGAATACAGAAAAGAGTAGGCTAGAGTAGAATAGAGGGGAATAGAGTAGAGTAGAATAGATTTGAACAGAGCCGAATCACGTCGAAATGGGTTGAATCAAATCCAATCAAGTGGATTACAATACCTTAGAGTTGGGTAGCACAGGGTAGGGTAGAATAGAGTAGAATCGTACAGAACAGAGTAGAAACAATACAATAGAGTAGAGAAGAGTAGAATAGAGCTGAATAGAGCCAAATGCACACAAAATGAGAGGAATCGTGTAGAAGCAAGTAGAGTAAATTAGAGTGGTGTTGGGTAGGGTAGAGCAGAATAGAGTAGAATAGTGTAGAATAGTGTGGAATGAATAGAATGGAGTAGAATGGAGTCAAATAGAAACGAATAGAGTAGGAAAGAGTCGAATAGAGCAGAATAGGGCCGAAGAAGGCCAAATCGAGCAGATTCGAAGCGATTCAAGCCAAAACAAGCTGAATGGAGCCTAACTGAGCCGAATAGAGCCAAATCGAGCCGAATCGAGCCGATTCAAGCTTCATCGCCTCGAATCGCGTTCAACGCGTCAAATCCAATCGAGACGTATAGATTAGAGAAGGGGAGGGGAGGGGAGGGGAGAATAGAACAGAGTAGAGTGGAATAGAAGAGATTAGAACAGAATAGAAGGAATAGAATCGAGTAGAATCGAGTGGAAAAGAGTAGAGTCGAATACAGTCGAATAGAGCCGAATAAGCTGAATAGAGACGAATGGAGCTGAATACAGCCGAAAAGAGCTGTATACTGCCGAATCACACCTAATCGAGCGGAATCAAGCAGAATCGCACTGACTGTCACCGAACAGCGTTGAATCGAATCAGGTCGAATCGAGTCGAGTCACATCCTTTTGATTCAAACAAGGTCAAATTGCTTCATATCGTGTCGAATCCCATCGAATCACGTCGAATAACTTCGAATTGCGTCAAACCTCAGAGAATCCTACTGAATCACATCGAGTCGCATGGAATCTCATCAAATCCCTTCAGATTTGCCAAATCCAGTCAAGTCCTATAAAATCGCGTTGCACGGAATCGAATTGAATCCAATAGATTAAAGTAGGGAAGGTTCGGGTGGGGTGCCGTTGGGTCGGGTAGGGTAGAATAGAATAGAGTACAACAGAATAGGAGAGAATAGAACAGAACAGAAAGAATACAACAGAATAGAATAGAGTCAAAGAGAGAGAACATAGCCGAATTGAGCCGTGTGGAGACAAAACGAGATGAATCACGTCCGGTTGCTTCGAATCGCGTCAAATCAAATCGAATCGATTAGAAGAGATTAGGGTAGGGAAGGGTAGAATAGAAGAGAGGAAAATAGTGAGGAATGGAGTTGAACGGAGTCCAATAGCGACGGATAGATATGAATAGAGTACAAAAGAGTCTAATAGAGCAGAATAGGGCCGAATAGGCCCAAATAAGGCCTAATCGAGCAGAATCCAGCAGAATCGATGGAATTCGAGCCTAATCGAGCCGAATGGAGTGAAATGGAGCCAAGTCGAGCCGAATAGAGCCGATTCGAACTGAATCGAGCTGATTCAAGCCTAATCGCGTCAAATCGCGTGGAAATACGTCACATCGAATCTAATCAAATAGATTAGGGAAGGGGAGGGGAGGGGCGGGTGGGTAGAATAGAACAGAATAGTACAGAATAGAATATAGTACAGTAGGGTAGAGTAGAGAGAGTAAAGCAGACAAGAGTAGAGCAGAGTAGAATTGAGTCAAATAGAGTCAAAGAGTGCAGGATATAGCTGAATAGAGCCAATTCTGGCCGAATCGAGTCAAATGGAAACAAAACGAGATGAATCACACCGAATTGCTAAGAATCGCATCCAATCGAATAGATTAGAGTATCGTAGGGTAGAGTAGAACACAATAGAGTAGAATAGCGTAGAATGGAGAAGAGTGGAGTCAAATGGAGTCGAACAGAGACAAATAGAGTAGAAAAGAGTCGAATCGAGCCAAATAGGGCCGAATAAGGCTGAACCGAGTGGAAACGAGCTGAATTGAAGCGATTCGAGCCAAATCGAGCTGAATCGAGCTGATGTTGCAGAATCGAGCCGACTCAAGCGTGATGGTGTCTGGTCGCATCGAAATGCTTTGAATCGAATCAAATGGAATCGATTAGAATAGGTTAGGGTAGGGTAGTTTATGATAGGAAGACTAGGGTAGATGCAAGTAGACTACATTAGAGTAGACAAGAGAAGGCTAGAGTAGAAGCCTAGACTAGTAAGCTGGACTAGTCAGCTAGACTAGTGGCATAGAGCAGTAGCCTAGACAACTAGTCTTGAATAGTACCCTAAGTCAGTAATCTGAACGAGTACCCTTGCCTGAACTCTTAGCCTAATCTAGTACCCTTGCCTTAACTAGTAGTCCTAACAAGTACCCTTGCCTTAACCAGTAGTCTTCACTAGTACCCTTGCCTTCACTAGTAGTACGTCCTTAACAAGTAGCCTGAACTGGTACCCTTGCCTTAACCCGTACCCTCAACAAGTACCCATGCCTTAACTAGTAGCCTGGCCTTAACTAGTGCCCTTGCATAACTAGTACCCTGGCCTTAACTAGTAGCCTGAACTAGTACACTTGCCTTAAGGAGTACCCTTGCCCGAACTACTCCCCTTAATTAGGACCCTTATTGAGTAACCCTAAGTAGTAGAGTATGGTACGGTGGGGTAGCATAGGGTAGGGAAGCATACGGTGGAACAGAGAAAATAGAAGGAAATAGAATAGAACAGCATAGGTCAGGGTAGGTTAGCTTAGTGCAGGGTATGGTAGAGTAGCATAGGATGGAATCGAGAAAATAGAAAAGGAGACTAGAAAAGAGCAGACTAGATTAGGATAGGCTAGGGTGGGGGAGGGTTTTGTAGAATACAGTAGTGTAGAATGGAATAGAATGGTGTGGAATGGAGTCAAATGGATTCGAACAGAGATGCAGAGAGTAGAAAAGAGTTGAATAGAGCCGAATAACGCTGAATAGGACCACATATGAGCAAAATGAGCCGAATCGAGTCGAGTCGATCCGATTCGGGATGAATGGAGCCTAGTGAAGCTGAAATGAGCCAAATAGAGACAATCTGAACCCAGCAAAATCGAGCCAAAACACACTTAATTGCATCCTATTGCATCGGATCTCGTCGAATTCCATCAAATCTAACCAAAACGCATCAAATCTCACGGAATCTCACCGAATCCCGTCGAATTGTCTCAAATCGGGTCGAATGGTGTCAAACTGAATGGAATCGAATTAAATTGAATAGATTAGAGTAGTGTAGGTTAGACTGGGATTCAGTAGGGAAGGGCACAGAAGAATAGAATAGAGTAGAACAGAAGAGAATACCAAGAGTAGAATGGAGTAGAGTTGAGTAGAGTGGAATAGTCAGAGTCGGGTAGTGCAGAATATAGATGAATAGATCCAATTCAAGCCGAATCGATTCGAATGGAGAGGAAAGGAGACAAATCGTGATGAATCGAATCGATTAGAATAGATTAGAGTAGGGTAGGGTAGAACAGAATAGAATAGAGTAGAAAAGAGTAGAATGGTGTGGAAGGGAGTTGAATGGAGCCAAATAGAGACAAATAAAGTAGAAAGGGTTGAGTAGAGCTGAACAGGGCTGAATAAGGTTCACTCGAGCCTAATTATGCTGAATTGAGCAGAATCGAGACGAATTGACCCAATTCAAGCCAAATAGAGCTAAATCGAGCCGATTCAAGCCTAATCACATGGAATCGCGTCGAAATGCGTTGAATCGAATAGATTAGAGTAGAGGAGGGTACGGCAGGAGAGGCTAGACTACAACACAACAGAACACAATAGAAAGAAGAGAATAGAATTAAGTAGAGTCGGGTCCAGTAGAATAGAGTCAAATTGAGTTGAAGAGAGCCGAAAAGAGCCAAACAGAGCTGAATACAGCCGAATTGACCAAATTCAAGGTGAATCGAGATGAATCATGTCGAGTCGTTTGAAACGTGTCGAATCGAATCAAATAGATTAGTGTGGGGAAGGTAAGGTTAGGGTAGGGTAGAGAAGAATAGAATAGAGTAGAATAGAACAGAACAGAAAGAATCGAGTAGACTAGAGTCAAATAGAGTCGAATACTGCCAAAAAGAGCCGAATAGAGTGGAAAAGAGCCGAATAGAACCGAATCGAGTTTAATGGAGCAGAACGGAGATGAATCGAGCCAATATGACCCGAATCAGGTCGAATCCCATTCAAGTGTGTCGAATAACATAGAACAGATTACAGTAGGCTAAGTTAGGGTAGGGAAGGGTAGAATAGAGTGCAGTAGAACAGAACAGAAGAGAACTGAAAGAATAGGGTCGAGACGAGCAGAGTATAGAAGAGTAGAGTAGAGCAGAGTCGAACATTGCCGAATAGAGCCAAATAGAGCCCAAAAGAGCTAAATGGATAGAAACCAAGACGAATCACGCCGAATCCCGTGGAATCGTGCCGTATCGCGTCGAATCCCGTCGAATTGCATTGAATCTGATCAATTCCAATCCAATCAAATAGAATAGACTACAGTAGGGTAGAGTACAATACAATACAGTAGAGAATAGTTTAGGATGGAGTAGAATGGTGTAGCATGGAGTCGAGTGGAGTCGAAAAGAGATAATAGAGTTGAGTAGAGTCTAATAGAGCCGAATAGAGCTGAATAGAGCCTATTGGAGCTGACTGGAGCCGAATGGAGCCGATTAGAGCTGAATCGAACCGATTTGAGCCGATTGGGGATGAATGGAGTGGAAAGGAGCCGATTTGGGCCGAATCGCATCGAGATGCGTGGGATCGAATCCAGTAGAATAGATTAGATTAGGGTAGGATGGAATAGAGTAGACTTGAACACAGTAGAAGAGAATGGAAAGGATACAATAGAATAGAGTAGAAAAGGGTAGAGCAGAGCAGAATAGTGTAGAGTAGAATAGAGTAGAGTAGAACAGAGTCGAATCAAGCTGAATGGAGACGAAACGAGACAAATCGCGTCGAATGGCGTCGAATCCCATCGAATCAATTACAGTAGGGTATAGTAGAAGAGCGTAGAATGGAGTAGAATGGTGTGCAATGGAATCGAGTAGAGTAGAAAAGAGCTGAAGAGAGCCGAAGAGGGCCAAAGAGGGCCAAATCGAGCTGAATTGAGCGAAATCGAGCCGAATCCAGTGAATCGAGCCTAATGGAGCCAAATCGAGCCTAATCGAGCTGAATCGACACTATTCGAGACAAATGGAGCCGAATGGACATGAATCACACCGATTCGGCCCCTAATCGCGTCAAACTTTCTCGAATTCAATTGAATAGACTAGAGTAGGGGAGGTTCGGGTAGGCTAGAGTAGGCTAGAGTAGGGTAGAATAGAATAAAACAGAACAGAACACAACAAAATAGAACAGAACAACACAGAACGAATACAGAAAAGAGTAGGCTAGAGTAGAATAGAGGGGAATAGAGTAGAGTAGAATAGATTTGAACAGAGCCAAATCGAGCCGAATCGCGTCGAAATGGGTTGAATCAAATCCAATCAAGTGGATTACAATACCTTAGAGTTGGGTAGCATAGGGTAGGGTAGAATAGAGTAGAATAGTACAGAACAGAGTAGAAACAATACAATAGAGTAGAGAAGAGTAGAATAGAGCTGAATAGAGCCAAATGCAGACAAAATGAGAGGAATCGTGTAGAAGCAAGTAGAGTAAATTAGAGTGGTGTTGGGTAGGGTAGAGCAGAATAGAGTAGAATAGTGTAGAATAGTGTGGAATGAATAGAATGGAGTAGAATGGAGTCAAATAGAAACGAATAGAGTAGAAAAGAGTCGAATAGAGCAGAATAGGGCCGAAGAAGGCCAAATCGAGCAGATTCGAAGCGATTCAAGCCAAAACAAGCTGAATGGAGCCTAACTGAGCCGAATAGAGCCAAATCGAGCCGAATCGAGCCGATTCAAGCTTCATCGCCTCCAATCGCGTTCAACGCGTCAAATCCAATCGAGACGTATAGATTAGAGAAGGGGAGGGGAGGGGAGGGGAGAATAGAACAGAGTAGAGTGGAATAGAAGAGATTAGAACAGAATAGAAGGAATAGAATCAAGTAGAATAGAGTGGAAAAGAGTAGTCGAATACAGTCGAATAGAGCCGAATAAGCTGAATAGAGACGAATGGAGCTGAATACAGCCGAAAAGAGCTGTATACTGCCGAATCACACCTAATCGAGCGGAATCAAGCAGAATCGCACTGTCACCGAACAGCATCGAATCGAATCAGGTCGAATCGAGTCGAGTCACATCGTTTTGAATCAAACAAGGTCAAATCGCTTCATATCGTGTCGAATCCCATCGAATCACGTCGAATAACTTCGAATTGCGTCAAACCTCAGAGAATCCTACTGAATCACATCGAGTCGCATGGAATCTCATCAAATCCCTTCACATTTGCCAAATCCAGTCAAGTCCTATAAAATCGCGTTGCACGGAATCGAATTGAATCCAATAGATTAAAGTAGGGAAGGTTCGGGTGGGGTGCCGTTGGGTCGGGTAGGGTAGAATAGAATAGAGTACAACAGAATAGGAGAGAATAGAACAGAACAGAAAGAATACAACAGAATAGAATAGAGTCAAAGAGAGAGAACATAGCCGAATTGAGCCGTGTGGAGACAAAACGAGATGAATCACGTCCGGTTGCTTCGAATCGCGTCAAATCAAATCGAATCGATTAGAAGAGATTAGGGTAGGGAAGGGTAGAATAGAAGAGAGGAAAATAGTGAGGAATGGAGTTGAACGGAGTCCAATAGAGACGGATAGATATGAATAGAGTACAAAAGAGTCTAATAGAGCAGAATAGGGCCGAATAGGCCCAAATAAGGCCTAATCGAGCAGAATCCAGCAGAATCGATGGAATTCGAGCCTAATCGAGCCGAATGGAGTGAAATGGAGCCAAGTCGAGCCGAATAGAGCCGATTCGAACTGAATCGAGCTAATTCAAGATTAATCACGTCAAATCGCGTGGAAATACGTCACATCGAATCTACTGAAATAGATTAGGGAAGGGGAGGGGAGTGGCGGGTGGGTAGAACAGAACAGAATAGTACAGAATAGAATATAGTACAGTAGGGTACAGTAGAGAGAGTAAAGCAGACAAGAGTAGAGCAGAGTAGAATTGAGTCAAATAGAGTCAAAGAGTGCAGGATATAGCTGAATAGAGCCAATTCTGGCCGAATCGAGTCAAATGGAAACAAAACGAGATGAATCACACCGAATTGCTAAGAATCGCATCCAATCGAATAGATTAGAGTATCGTAGGGTAGAGTAGGATAGCGTAGAATGGAGAAGAGTGGAGTCAAATGGAGTCGAACAGAGACAAATAGAGTAGAAAAGAGTCGAATCGAGCCAAATAGGGCCGAATAAGGCTGAACCGAGTGGAAACGAGCTGAATTGAAGCGATTCGAGCCAAATCGAGCTGATGTTGCAGAATCGAGCCGACTGAAGCGTGATGGTGTCTGGTCGCATCGAAATGCTTTGAATCGAATCAAATGGAATTGATTAGAATAGGTTAGGGTAGGGTAGTTTATGATAGGAAGACTAGGGTAGATGCAAGTAGACTACATTAGAGTAGACAAGAGAAGGCTAGAGTAGAAGCCTAGACTAGTAAGCTGGACTAGTCAGCTAGACTAGTGGCATAGAGCAGTAGCCTAGACAACTAGTCTTGAATAGTACCCTAAGTCAGTAATCTGAACGAGTACCCTTGCCTGAACTCTTAGCCTAATCTAGTACCCTTGCCTTAACTAGTAGTCCTAACAAGTACCCTTGCCTTAACCAGTAGTCTTCACTAGTACCCTTGCCTTCACTAGTAGTACATCCTTAACAAGTAGCCTGAACTGGTACCCTTGCCTTAACCAGTACCCTCAACAAGTACCCATGCCTTAACTAGTAGCCTGGCCTTAACTAGTGCCCTTGCATAACTAGTACCCTGGCCTTAACTAGTAGCCTGAACCAGTACACTTGCCTTAAGGAGTACCCTTGCCCGAACTACTCCCCTTAATTAGGACCCTTATTGAGTAACCCTAAGTAGTAGAGTATGGTACGGTGGGGTAGCATAGGGTAGGGAAGCATACGGTGGAACAGAGAAAATAGAAGGAAATAGAATAGAACAGCATAGGTCAGGGTAGGTTAGCTTAGTGCAGGGTATGGTAGAGTAGCATAGGATGGAATCGAGAAAATAGAAAAGGAGACTAGAAAAGAGCAGACTAGATTAGGATAGGCTAGGGTGGGGGAGGGTTTTGTAGAATACAGTAGTGTAGAATGGAATAGAATGGTGTGGAATGGAGTCAAATGGATTCGAACAGAGATGCAGAGAGTAGAAAAGAGTTGAATAGAGCCGAATAACGCTGAATAGGACCACATATGACCAAAATGAGCCGAATCGAGTCGAGTCGATCAGATTCGGGATGAATGGAGCCTAGTGGAGCTGAAATGAGCCAAATAGAGACAATCTGAACCCAGCAAAATCGAGCCAAAACACACTTAATTGCATCCTATTGCATCGGATCTCGTCGAATTCCATCAAATCCCACCAAAACGCATCAAATCTCGCGGAATCTCACCGAATCCCATCGAATTGTCTCAAATCGGGTCGAATGGTGTCAAACGGAATGGAATCGAATTAAATTGAATAGATTAGAGTAGTGTAGGTTAGACTGGGATTCAGTAGGGAAGGGCACAGAAGAATAGAATAGAGTAGAACAGAAGAGAATACCAAGAGTAGAATGGAGTAGAGTTGAGTAGAGTGGAATAGTCAGAGTCGGGTAGTGCAGAATATAGATGAATAGATCCAATTCAAGCCGAATCGATTCGAATGGAGAGGAAAGGAGACAAATCGTGATGAATCGAATCGATTAGAATAGATTAGAGTAGGGTAGGGTAGAACAGAATAGAATAGAGTAGAAAAGAGTAGAATGGTGTGGAATGGAGTTGAATGGAGCCAAATAGAGACAAATAAAGTAGAAAGGGTTGAGTAGAGCTGAACAGGGCTGAATAAGGTTCACTCGAGCCTAACTATGCTGAATTGAGCAGAATCGAGACGAATTGACCCAATTCAAGCCAAATAGAGCTAAATCGAGCCGATTCAAGCCTAATCACATGGAATCGCGTCAAAATGCGTTGAATCGAATAGATTAGAGTAGAGGAGGGTACGGCAGGAGAGGCTAGACTACAACACAACAGAACACAATAGAAAGAAGAGAATAGAATTAAGTAGAGTCGGGTCCAGTAGAATAGAGTCAAATTGAGTTGAAGAGAGCCGAAAAGAGCCAAACAGAGCTGAATACAGCCGAATTGACCAAATTCAAGGTGAATCGAGATGAATCATGTCGAGTCGTTTGAAACGTGTCGAATCGAATCAAATAGATTAGTGTGGGGAAGGTAAGGTTAGGGTGGGGTACAGAAGAATAGAATAGAGTAGAATAGAACAGAACAGAAAGAATCGAGTAGACTAGAGTCAAATAGAGTCGAATACTGCCAAAAAGAGCCAAATAGAGTGGAAAAGAGCCGAATAGAACCGAATCGAGTTTAATGGAGCAGAAAGGAGATGAATCGAGCCGATATGACCCGAATCAGGTCGAATCCCATTCAAGTGTGTCGAACAGCATAGAACAGATTACAGTAGGCTAAGTTAGGGTAGGGTAGGGTAGAATAGAGTGCAGTAGAACAGAAGAGAACTGAACTGAAAGAATAGGGTCGAGACGAGCAGAGTATAGAAGAGTAGAGTAGAGTAGAGTCGAACATTGCCGAATAGAGCCAAATAGAGCCCAAAAGAGCTAAATGGATAGAAACCAAGACGAATCACGCCGAATCCCGTGGAATCGTGCCGTATCGCGTCGAATCCCGTCGAATTGCATTGAATCTGATCAATTCCAATCCAATCAAATAGAATAGACTAGAGTAGGATAGAGTACAATACAATACAGTAGAGAATAGTTTAGGATGGAGTAGAATGGTGTAGCATGGAGTCGAGTGGAGTCGAAAAGAGATAATAGAGTTGAGTAGAGTCTAATAGAGCCGAATAGAGCTGAATAGAGCCTATTCGAGCTGACTAGAGCCGAATGGAGCCGATTAGAGCTGAACCGAACCGATTTGAGCCGATTGGGGATGAATGGAGTGGAAAGGAGCCGATTTGAGCCGAATCGCATCGAGATGCGTGGAATCGAATCCAGTAGAATAGATTAGATTAGGGTAGGATGGAATAGAGTAGACTTGAACACAGTAGAAGAGAATGGAAAGGATACAATAGAATAGAGTAGAAAAGGGTAGAGCAGAGCAGAATAGTGTAGAGTAGAATAGAGTAGAGTAGAACAGAGTCGAATCAAGCTGAATGGAGACGAAACGAGACAAATCGCGTCGAATGGCGTCGAATCCCATCGAATCAATTACAGTAGGGTATAGTAGAAGAGCGTAGAATGGAGTAGAATGGTGTGCAATGGAATCGAGTAGAGTAGAAAAGAGCTGAAGAGAGCCGAAGAGGGCCAAAGAGGGCCAAATCGAGCTGAATTGAGCGAAATCGAGCCGAATCCAGTGAATCGAGCCTAATGGAGCCAAATCGAGCCTAATCGAGCTGAATCGACACTATTCGAGACAAATGGGAGCCGAATGGACATGAATCACACCGATTCGGCCCCTAGTCGCGTCAAAATTTCTCGAATTCAATTGAATAGACTAGAGTAGGGGAGGTTCGGGTAGGCTAGAGTAGGGTAGAATAGAGTAGAATAGAATAAAACAGAACAGAACACAACAAAATAGAACAGAACAACACAGAACGAATACAGAAAAGAGTAGGCTAGAGTAGAATAGAGGGGAATAGAGTAGAGTAGAATAGATTTGAACAGAGCCGAATCACGTCGAAATGGGTTGAATCAAATCCAATCAAGTGGATTACAATACCTTAGAGTTGGGTAGCACAGGGTAGGGTAGAATAGAGTAGAATCGTACAGAACAGAGTAGAAACAATACAATAGAGTAGAGAAGAGTAGAATAGAGCTGAATAGAGCCAAATGCACACAAAATGAGAGGAATCGTGTAGAAGCAAGTAGAGTAAATTAGAGTGGTGTTGGGTAGGGTAGAGCAGAATAGAGTAGAATAGTGTAGAATAGGGTGGAATGAATAGAATGGAGTAGAATGGAGTCAAATAGAAACGAATAGAGTAGGAAAGAGTCGAATAGAGCAGAATAGGGCCGAAGAAGGCCAAATCGAGCAGATTCGAAGCGATTCAAGCCAAAACAAGCTGAATGGAGCCTAACTGAGCCGAATAGAGCCAAATCGAGCCGAATCGAGCCGATTCAAGCTTCATCGCCTCGAATCGCGTTCAACGCGTCAAATCCAATCGAGACGTATAGATTAGAGAAGGGGAGGGGAGGGGAGGGGAGAATAGAACAGAGTAGAGTGGAATAGAAGAGATTAGAACAGAATAGAAGGAATAGAATCGAGTAGAATCGAGTGGAAAAGAGTAGAGTCGAATACAGTCGAATAGAGCCGAATAAGCTGAATAGAGACGAATGGAGCTGAATACAGCCGAAAAGAGCTGTATACTGCCGAATCACACCTAATCGAGCGGAATCAAGCAGAATCGCACTGACTGTCACCGAACAGCGTTGAATCGAATCAGGTCGAATCGAGTCGAGTCACATCCTTTTGATTCAAACAAGGTCAAATTGCTTCATATCGTGTCGAATCCCATCGAATCACGTCGAATAACTTCGAATTGCGTCAAACCTCAGAGAATCCTACTGAATCACATCGAGTCGCATGGAATCTCATCAAATCCCTTCAGATTTGCCAAATCCAGTCAAGTCCTATAAAATCGCGTTGCACGGAATCGAATTGAATCCAATAGATTAAAGTAGGGAAGGTTCGGGTGGGGTGCCGTTGGGTCGGGTAGGGTAGAATAGAATAGAGTACAACAGAATAGGAGAGAATAGAACAGAACAGAAAGAATACAACAGAATAGAATAGAGTCAAAGAGAGAGAACATAGCCGAATTGAGCCGTGTGGAGACAAAACGAGATGAATCACGTCCGGTTGCTTCGAATCGCGTCAAATCAAATCGAATCGATTAGAAGAGATTAGGGTAGGGAAGGGTAGAATAGAAGAGAGGAAAATAGTGAGGAATGGAGTTGAACGGAGTCCAATAGCGACGGATAGATATGAATAGAGTACAAAAGAGTCTAATAGAGCAGAATAGGGCCGAATAGGCCCAAATAAGGCCTAATCGAGCAGAATCCAGCAGAATCGATGGAATTCGAGCCTAATCGAGCCGAATGGAGTGAAATGGAGCCAAGTCGAGCCGAATAGAGCCGATTCGAACTGAATCGAGCTGATTCAAGCCTAATCGCGTCAAATCGCGTGGAAATACGTCACATCGAATCTAATCAAATAGATTAGGGAAGGGGAGGGGAGGGGCGGGTGGGTAGAATAGAACAGAATAGTACAGAATAGAATATAGTACAGTAGGGTAGAGTAGAGAGAGTAAAGCAGACAAGAGTAGAGCAGAGTAGAATTGAGTCAAATAGAGTCAAAGAGTGCAGGATATAGCTGAATAGAGCCAATTCTGGCCGAATCGAGTCAAATGGAAACAAAACGAGATGAATCACACCGAATTGCTAAGAATCGCATCCAATCGAATAGATTAGAGTATCGTAGGGTAGAGTAGAACACAATAGAGTAGAATAGCGTAGAATGGAGAAGAGTGGAGTCAAATGGAGTCGAACAGAGACAAATAGAGTAGAAAAGAGTCGAATCGAGCCAAATAGGGCCGAATAAGGCTGAACCGAGTGGAAACGAGCTGAATTGAAGCGATTCGAGCGAAATCGAGCTGAATCGAGCTGATGTTGTGGAATCGAGCCGACTGAAGCGTGATGGTGTCCGGTCGCATCGAAATGCTTTGAATCGAATCAAATGGAATCGATTAGAATAGGTTAGGGTAGGGTAGTTTATGATAGGAAGACTAGGGTAGATGCAAGTAGACTACATTAGAGTAGACAAGAGAAGGCTAGAGTAGAAGCCTAGACTAGTAAGCTGGACTAGTCAGCTAGACTAGTGGCATAGAGCAGTAGCCTAGACAACTAGTCTTGAATAGTACCCTAAGTCAGTAATCTGAACGAGTACCCTTGCCTGAACTCAGCCTAATCTAGTACCCTTGCCTTAACTAGTAGTCCTAACAAGTACCCTTGCCTTAACCAGTAGTCTTCACTAGTACCCTTGCCTTCACTAGTAGTACGTCCTTAACAAGTAGCCTGAACTGGTACCCTTGCCTTAACCCGTACCCTCAACAAGTACCCATGCCTTAACTAGTAGCCTGGCCTTAACTAGTGCCCTTGCATAACTAGTACCCTGGCCTTAACTAGTAGCCTGAACTAGTACACTTGCCTTAAGGAGTACCCTTGCCCGAACTACTCCCCTTAATTAGGACCCTTATTGAGTAACCCTAAGTAGTAGAGTATGGTACGGTGGGGTAGCATAGGGTAGGGAAGCATACGGTGGAACAGAGAAAATAGAAGGAAATAGAATAGAACAGCATAGGTCAGGGTAGGTTAGCTTAGTGCAGGGTATGGTAGAGTAGCATAGGATGGAATCGAGAAAATAGAAAAGGAGACTAGAAAAGAGCAGACTAGATTAGGATAGGCTAGGGTGGGGGAGGGTTTTGTAGAATACAGTAGTGTAGAATGGAATAGAATGGTGTGGAATGGAGTCAAATGGATTCGAACAGAGATGCAGAGAGTAGAAAAGAGTTGAATAGAGCCGAATAACGCTGAATAGGACCACATATGAGCAAAATGAGCCGAATCGAGTCGAGTCGATCCGATTCGGGATGAATGGAGCCTAGTGGAGCTGAAATGAGCCAAATAGAGACAATCTGAACCCAGCAAAATCGAGCCAAAACACACTTAATTGCATCCTATTGCATCGGATCTCGTCGAATTCCATCAAATCTAACCAAAACGCATCAAATCTCACGGAATCTCACCGAATCCCGTCGAATTGTCTCAAATCGGGTCGAATGGTGTCAAACTGAATGGAATCGAATTAAATTGAATAGATTAGAGTAGTGTAGGTTAGACTGGGATTCAGTAGGGAAGGGCACAGAAGAATAGAATAGAGTAGAACAGAAGAGAATACCAAGAGTAGAATGGAGTAGAGTTGAGTAGAGTGGAATAGTCAGAGTCGGGTAGTGCAGAATATAGATGAATAGATCCAATTCAAGCCGAATCGATTCGAATGGAGAGGAAAGGAGACAAATCGTGATGAATCGAATCGATTAGAATAGATTAGAGTAGGGTAGGGTAGAACAGAATAGAATAGAGTAGAAAAGAGTAGAATGGTGTGGAAGGGAGTTGAATGGAGCCAAATAGAGACAAATAAAGTAGAAAGGGTTGAGTAGAGCTGAACAGGGCTGAATAAGGTTCACTCGAGCCTAATTATGCTGAATTGAGCAGAATCGAGACGAATTGACCCAATTCAAGCCAAATAGAGCTAAATCGAGCCGATTCAAGCCTAATCACATGGAATCGCGTCAAAATGCGTTGAATCGAATTGATTAGAGTAGAGGAGGGTACGGCAGGAGAGGCTAGACTACAACACAACAGAACACAATAGAAAGAAGAGAATAGAATTAAGTAGAGTCGGGTCCAGTAGAATAGAGTCAAATTGAGTTGAAGAGAGCCGAAAAGAGCCAAACAGAGCTGAATACAGCCGAATTGACCAAATTCAAGGTGAATCGAGATGAATCATGTCGAGTCGTTTGAAACGTGTCGAATCGAATCAAATAGATTAGTGTGGGGAAGGTAAGGTTAGGGTAGGGTAGAGAAGAATAGAATAGAGTAGAATAGAACAGAACAGAAAGAATCGAGTAGACTAGAGTCAAATAGAGTCGAATACTGCCAAAAAGAGCCGAATAGAGTGGAAAAGAGCCGAATAGAACCGAATCGAGTTTAATGGAGCAGAACGGAGATGAATCGAGCCAATATGACCCGAATCAGGTCGAATCCCATTCAAGTGTGTCGAATAACATAGAACAGATTACAGTAGGCTAAGTTAGGGTAGGGAAGGGTAGAATAGAGTGCAGTAGAACAGAACAGAAGAGAACTGAAAGAATAGGGTCGAGACGAGCAGAGTATAGAAGAGTAGAGTAGAGCAGAGTCGAACATTGCCGAATAGAGCCAAATAGAGCCCAAAAGAGCTAAATGGATAGAAACCAAGACGAATCACGCCGAATCCCGTGGAATCGTGCCGTATCGCGTCGAATCCCGTCGAATTGCATTGAATCTGATCAATTCCAATCCAATCAAATAGAATAGACTACAGTAGGGTAGAGTACAATACAATACAGTAGAGAATAGTTTAGGATGGAGTAGAATGGTGTAGCATGGAGTCGAGTGGAGTCGAAAAGAGATAATAGAGTTGAGTAGAGTCTAATAGAGCCGAATAGAGCTGAATAGAGCCTATTCGAGCTGACTGGAGCCGAATGGAGCCGATTAGAGCTGAATCGAACCGATTTGAGCCGATTGGGGATGAATGGAGTGGAAAGGAGCCGATTTGGGCCGAATCGCATCGAGATGCGTGGGATCGAATCCAGTAGAATAGATTAGATTAGGGTAGGATGGAATAGAGTAGACTTGAACACAGTAGAAGAGAATGGAAAGGATACAATAGAATAGAGTAGAAAAGGGTAGAGCAGAGCAGAATAGTGTAGAGTAGAATAGAGTAGAGTAGAACAGAGTCGAATCAAGCTGAATGGAGACAAAACGAGACAAATCGCGTCGAATGGCGTCGAATCCCATCGAATCAATTACAGTAGGGTATAGTAGAAGAGCGTAGAATGGAGTAGAATGGTGTGCAATGGAATCGAGTAGAGTAGAAAAGAGCTGAAGAGAGCCGAAGAGGGCCAAAGAGGGCCAAATCGAGCTGAATTGAGCGAAATCGAGCCGAATCCAGTGAATCGAGCCTAATGGAGCCAAATCGAGCCTAATCGAGCTGAATCGACACTATTCGAGACAAATGGAGCCGAATGGACATGAATCACACCGATTCGGCCCCTAATCGCGTCAAACTTTCTCGAATTCAATTGAATAGACTAGAGTAGGGGAGGTTCGGGTAGGCTAGAGTAGGCTAGAGTAGGGTAGAATAGAATAAAACAGAACAGAACACAACAAAATAGAACAGAACAACACAGAACGAATACAGAAAAGAGTAGGCTAGAGTAGAATAGAGGGGAATAGAGTAGAGTAGAATAGATTTGAACAGAGCCAAATCGAGCCGAATCGCGTCGAAATGGGTTGAATCAAATCCAATCAAGTGGATTACAATACCTTAGAGTTGGGTAGCATAGGGTAGGGTAGAATAGAGTAGAATAGTACAGAACAGAGTAGAAACAATACAATAGAGTAGAGAAGAGTAGAATAGAGCTGAATAGAGCCAAATGCAGACAAAATGAGAGGAATCGTGTAGAAGCAAGTAGAGTAAATTAGAGTGGTGTTGGGTAGGGTAGAGCAGAATAGAGTAGAATAGGGTAGAATAGTGTGGAATGAATAGAATGGAGTAGAATGGAGTCAAATAGAAACGAATAGAGTAGAAAAGAGTCGAATAGAGCAGAATAGGGCCGAAGAAGGCCAAATCGAGCAGATTCGAAGCGATTCAAGCCAAAACAAGCTGAATGGAGCCTAACTGAGCCGAGTAGAGCCAAATCGAGCCGAATCGAGCCGATTCAAGCTTCATCGCCTCCAATCGCGTTCAACGCGTCAAATCCAATCGAGACGTATAGATTAGAGAAGGGGAGGGGAGGGGAGGGGAGAATAGAACAGAGTAGAGTGGAATAGAAGAGATTAGAACAGAATAGAAGGAATAGAATCAAGTAGAATAGAGTGGAAAAGAGTAGTCGAATACAGTCGAATAGAGCCGAATAAGCTGAATAGAGACGAATGGAGCTGAATACAGCTGAAAAGAGCTGTATACTGCCGAATCACACCTAATCGAGCGGAATCAAGCAGAATCGCACTGTCACCGAACAGCATCGAATCGAATCAGGTCGAATCGAGTCGAGTCACATCGTTTTGAATCAAACAAGGTCAAATCGCTTCATATCGTGTCGAATCCCATCGAATCACGTCGAATAACTTCGAATTGCGTCAAACCTCAGAGAATCCTACTGAATCACATCGAGTCGCATGGAATCTCATCAAATCCCTTCACATTTGCCAAATCCAGTCAAGTCCTATAAAATCGCGTTGCACGGAATCGAATTGAATCCAATAGATTAAAGTAGGGAAGGTTCGGGTGGGGTGCCGTTGGGTCGGGTAGGGTAGAATAGAATAGAGTACAACAGAATAGGAGAGAATAGAACAGAACAGAAAGAATACAACAGAATAGAATAGAGTCAAAGAGAGAGAACATAGCCGAATTGAGCCGTGTGGAGACAAAACGAGATGAATCACGTCCGGTTGCTTCGAATCGCGTCAAATCAAATCGAATCGATTAGAAGAGATTAGGGTAGGGAAGGGTAGAATAGAAGAGAGGAAAATAGTGAGGAATGGAGTTGAACGGAGTCCAATAGAGACGGATAGATATGAATAGAGTACAAAAGAGTCTAATAGAGCAGAATAGGGCCGAATAGGCCCAAATAAGGCCTAATCGAGCAGAATCCAGCAGAATCGATGGAATTCGAGCCTAATCGAGCCGAATGGAGTGAAATGGAGCCAAGTCGAGCCGAATAGAGCCGATTCGAACTGAATCGAGCTGATTCAAGCCTAATCGCGTCAAATCGCGTGGAAATACGTCACATCGAATCTAATCAAATAGATTAGGGAAGGGGAGGGGAGGGGCGGGTGGGTAGAATAGAACAGAATAGTACAGAATAGAATATAGTACAGTAGGGTAGAGTAGAGAGAGTAAAGCAGACAAGAGTAGAGCAGAGTAGAATTGAGTCAAATAGAGTCAAAGAGTGCAGGATATAGCTGAATAGAGCCAATTCTGGCCGAATCGAGTCAAATGGAAACAAAACGAGATGAATCACACCGACTTGCTAAGAATCGCATCCAATCGAATAGATTAGAGTATCGTAGGGTAGAGTAGAACACAATAGAGTAGAATAGCGTAGAATGGAGAAGAGTGGAGTCAAATGGAGTCGAACAGAGACAAATAGAGTAGAAAAGAGTCGAATCGAGCCAAATAGGGCCGAATAAGGCTGAACCGAGTGGAAACGAGCTGAATTGAAGCGATTCGAGCCAAATCGAGCTGATGTTGCGGAATCGAGCCGACTCAAGCGTGATGGTGTCCGGTCGCATCGAAATGCTTTGAATCGAATCAAATGGAATCGATTAGAATAGGTTAGGGTAGGGTAGTTTATGATAGGAAGACTAGGGTAGATGCAAGTAGACTACATTAGAGTAGACAAGAGAAGGCTAGAGTAGAAGCCTAGACTAGTAAGCTGGACTAGTCAGCTAGACTAGTGGCATAGAGCAGTAGCCTAGACAACTAGTCTTGAATAGTACCCTAAGTCAGTAATCTGAACGAGTACCCTTGCCTGAACTCTTAGCCTAATCTAGTACCCTTGCCTTAACTAGTAGTCCTAACAAGTACCCTTGCCTTAACCAGTAGTCTTCACTAGTACCCTTGCCTTCACTAGTAGTACGTCCTTAACAAGTAGCCTGAACTGGTACCCTTGCCTTAACCCGTACCCTCAACAAGTACCCATGCCTTAACTAGTAGCCTGGCCTTAACTAGTGCCCTTGCATAACTAGTACCCTGGCCTTAACTAGTAGCCTGAACTAGTACACTTGCCTTAAGGAGTACCCTTGCCCGAACTACTCCCCTTAATTAGGACCCTTATTGAGTAACCCTAAGTAGTAGAGTATGGTACGGTGGGGTAGCATAGGGTAGGGAAGCATACGGTGGAACGAAGGAAATAGAATAGAACAGCATAGGTCAGGGTAGGTTAGCTTAGTGCAGGGTATGGTAGAGTAGCATAGGATGGAATCGAGAAAATAGAAAAGGAGACTAGAAAAGAGCAGACTAGATTAGGATAGGCTAGGGTGGGGGAGGGTTTTGTAGAATACAGTAGTGTAGAATGGAATAGAATGGTGTGGAATGGAGTCAAATGGATTCGAACAGAGATGCAGAGAGTAGAAAAGAGTTGAATAGAGCCGAATAACGCTGAATAGGACCACATATGACCAAAATGAGCCGAATCGAGTCGAGTCGATCAGATTCGGGATGAATGGAGCCTAGTGGAGCTGAAATGAGCCAAATAGAGACAATCTGAACCCAGCAAAATCGAGCCAAAACACACTTAATTGCATCCTATTGCATCGGATCTCATCGAATTCCATCAAATCCCACCAAAACGCATCAAATCTCACGGAATCTCACCGAATCCCGTCGAATTGTCTCAAATCGGGTCGAATGGTGTCAAACTGAATGGAATCGAATTAAATTGAATAGATTAGAGTAGTGTAGGTTAGACTGGGATTCAGTAGGGAAGGGCACAGAAGAATAGAATAGAGTAGAACAGAAGAGAATACCAAGAGTAGAATGGAGTAGAGTTGAGTAGAGTGGAATAGTCAGAGTCGGGTAGTGCAGAATATAGATGAATAGATCCAATTCAAGCCGAATCGATTCGAATGGAGAGGAAAGGAGACAAATCGTGATGAATCGAATCGATTAGAATAGATTAGAGTAGGGTAGGGTAGAACAGAATAGAATAGAGTAGAAAAGAGTAGAATGGTGTGGAAGGGAGTTGAATGGAGCCAAATAGAGACAAATAAAGTAGAAAGGGTTGAGTAGAGCTGAACAGGGCTGAATAAGGTTCACTCGAGCCTAATTATGCTGAATTGAGCAGAATCGAGACGAATTGACCCAATTCAAGCCAAATAGAGCTAAATCGAGCCGATTCAAGCCTAATCACATGGAATCGCGTCAAAATGCGTTGAATCGAATTGATTAGAGTAGAGGAGGGTACGGCAGGAGAGGCTAGACTACAACACAACAGAACACAATAGAAAGAAGAGAATAGAATTAAGTAGAGTCGGGTCCAGTAGAATAGAGTCAAATTGAGTTGAAGAGAGCCGAAAAGAGCCAAACAGAGCTGAATACAGCCGAATTGACCAAATTCAAGGTGAATCGAGATGAATCATGTCGAGTCGTTTGAAACGTGTCGAATCGAATCAAATAGATTAGTGTGGGGAAGGTAAGGTTAGGGTAGGGTAGAGAAGAATAGAATAGAGTAGAATAGAACAGAACAGAAAGAATCGAGTAGACTAGAGTCAAATAGAGTCGAATACTGCCAAAAAGAGCCGAATAGAGTGGAAAAGAGCCGAATAGAACCGAATCGAGTTTAATGGAGCAGAACGGAGATGAATCGAGCCAATATGACCCGAATCAGGTCGAATCCCATTCAAGTGTGTCGAATAACATAGAACAGATTACAGTAGGCTAAGTTAGGGTAGGGAAGGGTAGAATAGAGTGCAGTAGAACAGAACAGAAGAGAACTGAAAGAATAGGGTCGAGACGAGCAGAGTATAGAAGAGTAGAGTAGAGTAGAGTCGAACATTGCCGAATAGAGCCAAATAGAGCCCAAAAGAGCTAAATGGATAGAAACCAAGACGAATCACGCCGAATCCCGTGGAATCGTGCCGTATCGCGTCGAATCCCGTCGAATTGCATTGAATCTGATCAATTCCAATCCAGTCAAATAGAATAGACTACAGTAGGGTAGAGTACAATACAATACAGTAGAGAATAGTTTAGGATGGAGTAGAATGGTGTAGCATGGAGTCGAGTGGAGTCGAAAAGAGATAATAGAGTTGAGTAGAGTCTAATAGAGCCGAATAGAGCTGAATAGAGCCTATTCGAGCTGACTGGAGCCGAATGGAGCCGATTAGAGCTGAATCGAACCGATTTGAGCCGATTGGGGATGAATGGAGTGGAAAGGAGCCGATTTGGGCCGAATCGCATAGAGATGCGTGGAATCGAATCCAGTAGAATAGATTAGATTAGGGTAGGATGGAATAGAGTAGACTTGAACACAGTAGAAGAGAATGGAAAGGATACAATAGAATAGAGTAGAAAAGGGTAGAGCAGAGCAGAATAGTGTAGAGTAGAATAGAGTAGAACAGAGTCGAATCAAGCTGAATGGAGACGAAACGAGACAAATCGCGTCGAATGGCGTCGAATCCCATCGAATCAATTACAGTAGGGTATAGTAGAAGAGCGTAGAATGGAGTAGAATGGTGTGCAATGGAATCGAGTAGAGTAGAAAAGAGCTGAAGAGAGCCGAAGAGGGCCAAAGAGGGCCAAATCGAGCTGAATTGAGCGAAATCGAGCCGAATCCAGTGAATCGAGCCTAATGGAGCCAAATCGAGCCTAATCGAGCTGAATCGACACTATTCGAGACAAATGGAGCCGAATGGACATGAATCACACCGATTCGGCCCCTAGTCGCGTCAAAATTTCTCGAATTCAATTGAATAGACTAGAGTAGGGGAGGTTCGGGTAGGCTAGAGTAGGGTAGAATAGAGTAGAATAGAATAAAAGAGAACAGAACACAACAAAATAGAACACAACAACACAGAACGAATACAGAAAAGAGTAGGCTAGAGTAGAGTAGAGGGGAATAGAGTAGAGTAGAATAGATTTGAACAGAGCCAAATCGAGGCGAAACGCGTTGAAATGGGTTGAATCAAATCCAATCAAGTGGATTACAATACCTTAGAGTTGGGTAGCATAGGGTAGGGTAGAATAGAGTAGAATAGTACAGAACAGAGTAGAAACAATACAATAGAGTAGAGAAGAGTAGAATAGAGCTGAATAGAGCCAAATGCAGACAAAATGAGAGGAATCGTGTAGAAGCAATTAGAGTAAATTAGAGTGATGTTGGGTAGGGTAGAGCAGAATAGAGTAGAATAGTGTGGAATGAATAGAATGGAGTAGAATGGAGTCAAGTAGAAACGAATAGAGTAGAAAAGAGTCGAATAGAGCAGAATAGGGCCGAAGAAGGCCGAATCGAGCAGATTCGAAGCGATTCAAGCCAAAACAAGCTGAATGGAGCCTAACTGAGCCGAATAGAGCCAAATCGAGCCGAATCGAGCCGATTCAAGCTTCATCGCCTCGAATCGCGTTCAACGCGTCAAATCCAATCGAGACGTATAGATTAGAGAAGGGGAGGGGAGGGGAGGGGAGAATAGAACAGAGTAGAGTGGAATAGAAGAGATTAGAACAGAATAGAAGGAATAGAATCGAGTAGAATCGAGTGGAAAAGAGTAGAGTCGAATACAGTCGAATAGAGCCGAATAAGCTGAATAGAGACGAATGGAGCTGAATACAGCCGAAAAGAGCTGTATACTGCCGAATCACACCTAATCGAGCGGAATCAAGCAGAATCGCACTGACTGTCACCGAACAG
Organism: Loxodonta africana; assembly: GCF_030014295.1. Lineage (NCBI taxonomy): Eukaryota > Metazoa > Chordata > Mammalia > Proboscidea > Elephantidae > Loxodonta > Loxodonta africana. The sequence continues at coordinate 7,652 of NW_026974905.1, read as the reverse complement.
CGTTGAATCGAATCATGTCGAATCGAGTCGAGTCACATCGTTTTGAATCAAACAAGGTCAAATTGCTTCATATCGTGTCGAATCCCATCGAATCACGTCGAATAACTTCGAATTGCGTCAAACCTCAGAGAATCCTACTGAATCACGTCGAGTCGCATGGAATCTCATCAAATCCCTTCAGATTTGCCGAATCCAGTCAAGTCCTATCAAATCGCGTTGCACGGAATCGAATTGCATCCAATAGATTAAAGTAGGGAAGGTTCGGGTGGGGTGCCATTGGGTCGGGTAGGGTAGAATAGAATAGAGTACAACAGAATAGGAGAGAATAGAACAGAACAGAAAGAATACAACAGAATAGAATAGAGTCAAAGAGAGAGAACATAGCCGAATTGAGCCGAGTGGAGACAAAACGAGACGAATCACGTCCGGTTGCTTCGAATCGCGTCAAATCAAATCGAATCGATTAGAAGAGATTAGGGTAGGGAAGGGTAGAATAGAAGAGAGGAAAATAGTGAGGAATGGAGTTGAACGGAGTCCAATAGAGACGGATAGATATGAATAGAGTACAAAAGAGTCTAATAGAGCAGAATAGGGCCGAATAGGCCCAAATAAGGCCTAATCGAGCAGAATCCAGCAGAATCGATGGAATTCGAGCCTAATCGAGCCGAATGGAGTGAAATGGAGCCAAGTCGAGCCGAATAGAGCCGATTCGAACTGAATCGAGCTGATTCAAGCCTAATCGCGTCAAATCGCGTGGAAATACGTCACATCGAATCTAATCAAATAGATTAGGGAAGGGTAGGGGAGGGGCGGGTGGGTAGAATAGAACAGAATAGTACAGAAAAGAATATAGTACAGTAGGGTAGAGTAGAGAGAGTAAAGCAGACAAGAGTAGAGCAGAGTAGAATTGAGTCAAATAGAGTCAAAGAGTGCAGGATATAGCTGAATAGAGCCAATTCTGGCCGAATCGAGTCAAATGGAAACAAAACGAGATGAATCACACCGAATTGCTTCGAATCGCATCCAATCGAATAGATTAGAGTATCGTAGGGTAGAGTAGAACAGAATAGAGTAGAATAGCATAGAATGGAGAAGAGTGGAGTCAAATGGAGTCGAACAGAGACAAATAGAGTAGAAAAGAGTCGAATCGAGCCAAATAGGGCCGAATAAGGCTGAACCGAGTGGAAACGAGCTGAATTGAAGCGATTCGAGCCAAATCGAGCTGAATCGAGCCGACTCAAGCATGATGGTCTCCAGTGGCATCGAAATGCTTTGAATCGAATCAAATGGAATCGATTAGAATAGGTTAGGGTAGGGTAGTTTATGATAGGAAGACTAGGGTAGATGCAAGTAGACTACATTAGAGTAGACAAGAGAAGGCTAGAGTAGAAGCCTAGACTAGTAAGCTGGACTAGTCAGCTAGGCTACTGGCATAGAGCAGTAGCCTAGACAACTAGTCTTGAATAGTACCCTAAGTCAGTAATCTGAACGAGTACCCTTGCCTGAACTCTTAGCCTAATCTAGTATCCTTGCCTTAACTAGTAGTCCTAACAAGTACCCTTGCCTTAACCAGTAGTCTTCACTAGTACCCTTGCCTTCACTAGTAGTATGTCCTTAACAAGTAGCCTGAACTGGTACCCTTGCCTTAACCAGTACCCTCAACAAGTACCCATGCCTTAACTAGTAGCCTGGCCTTAACTAGTGCCCTTGCATAACTAGTACCCTGGCCTTAACTAGTAGCCTGAACTAGTACACTTGCCTTAAGGAGTACCCTTGCCCGAACTACTCCCCTTAATTAGGACCCTTATTGAGTAACCCTAAGTAGTAGAGTATGGTACGGTGGGGTAGCATAGGGTAGGGAAGCATATGGTGGAACAGAGAAAATAGAAGGAAATAGAATAGAACAGCATAGGTCAGGGTAGGTTAGCTTAGTGCAGGGTATGGTAGAGTAGCATAGGATGGAATCGAGAAAATAGAAAAGGAGACTAGAAAAGAGCAGACTAGATTAGGATAGGCTAGGGTGGGGGAGGGTTTTGTAGAATACAGTAGTGTAGAATGGAATAGAATGGTGTGGAATGGAGTCAAATGGATTGGAACAGAGATGCAGAGAGTAGAAAAGAGTTGAATAGAGCCGAATAACGCTGAATAGGACCACATATGACCAAAATGAGCCGAATCGAGTCGAGTCGATCAGATTCGGGATGAATGGAGCCTAGTGGAGCTGAAATGAGCCAAATAGAGACAATCTGAACCCAGCAAAATCGAGCCAAAACACACTTAAGTGCATCCTATTGCATTGGATCTCGTCGAATTCCATCAAATCCCACCAAAACGCATCAAATCTCGCGGAATCTCACCGAATCCCGTCGAATCGTCTCAAATCGGGTCGAATGGTGTCAAACTGAATAGAATCGAATTAAATTGAATAGATTAGAGTAGTGTAGGTTAGACTGGGATTCAGTAGGGAAGGGCACAGAAGAATAGAATAGAGTAGAACAGAAGAGAATACCAAGAGTAGAATGGAGTAGAGTTGAGTAGAGTGGAATAGTCAGAGTCGGGTAGTGCAGAATATAGATGAATAGATCCAATTCAAGCCGAATCGATTCGAATGGAGAGGAAAGGAGACAAATCGTGATGAATCGAATCGATTAGAATAGATTAGAGTAGGGTAGGGTAGAACAGAATAGAATAGAGTAGAAAAGAGTAGAATGGTGTGGAAGGGAGTTGAATGGAGCCAAATAGAGACAAATAAAGTAGAAAGGGTTGAGTAGAGCTGAACAGGGCTGAATAAGGTTCACTCGAGCCTAATTATGCTGAATTGAGCAGAATCGAGACGAATTGACCCAATTCAAGCCAAATAGAGCTAAATCGAGCCGATTCAAGCCTAATCACATGGAATCGCGTCAAAATGCGTTGAATCGAATAGATTAGAGTAGAGGAGGGTACGGCAGGAGAGGCTAGACTACAACACAACAGAACACAATAGAAAGAAGAGAATAAAGTAGAGTCGGGTCCAGCAGAATAGAGTCAAATTGAGTTGAAGAGAGCCGAAAAGAGCCAAACAGAGCTGAATACAGCCGAATTGACCAAATTCAAGGTGAATCGAGATGAATCATGTCGAGTCGTTTGAAACGTGTCGAATCGAATCAAATAGATTAGTGTGGGGAAGGTAAGGTTAGGGTAGGGTAGAGAAGAATAGAATAGAGTAGAATAGAACAGAACAGAAAGAATCGAGTAGACTAGAGTCAAATAGAGTCGAATACTGCCAAAAAGAGCCGAATAGAGTGGAAAAGAGCCGAATAGAACCGAATCGAGTTTAATGGAGCAGAAAGGAGATGAATCGAGCCGATATGACCCGAATCAGGTCGAATCCCATTCAAGTGTGTCGAATAGCATAGAACAGATTACACTAGGCTAAGTTAGGGTAGGGTAGGGTAGAATAGAGTGCAGTAGAACAGAACAGAAGAGAACTGAACTGAAAGAATAGGGTCGAGACTAGCAGAGTATAGAAGAGTAGAGTAGAGTCGAACATTGCCGAATAGAGCCAAATAGAGCCCAAAAGAGCTAAATGGATAGAAACCAAGACAAATCACGCCGAATCCCGTGGAATCGTGCCGTATCCCGTCGAATCCCGTCGAATTGCATTGAATCTGATCAATTCCAATCCAATCAAATAGAATAGACTACAGTAGGGTAGAGTACAATACAATACAGTAGAGAATAGTTTAGGATGGAGTAGAATGGTGTAGCATGGAGTCGAGTGGAGTCGAAAAGAGATAATAGAGTTGAGTAGAGTCTAATAGAGCCGAATAGAGCTGAATAGAGCCTATTCGAGCTGACTGGAGCCGAATGGAGCCGATTAGAGCTGAATCGAACCGATTTGAGCCGATTGGGGATGAATGGAGTGGAAAGGAGCCGATTTGAGCCGAATCGCATCGAGATGCGTGGAATCGAATCCAGTAGAATAGATTAGATTAGGGTAGGATGGAATAGAGTAGACTTGAACACAGTAGAAGAGAATGGAAAGGATACAATAGAATAGAGTAGAAAAGGGTAGAGCAGAGCAGAATAGTGTAGAGTAGAATAGAGTAGAACAGAGTCGAATCAAGCTGAATGGAGACGAAACGAGACAAATCGCGTCGAATGGCGTCGAATCCCATCGAATCAATTACAGTAGGGTATAGTAGAAGAGCGTAGAATGGAGTAGAATGGTGTGCAATGGAATCGAGTAGAGTAGAAAAGAGCTGAAGAGAGCCGAAGAGGGCCAAAGAGGGCCAAATCGAGCTGAATTGAGAGAAATCGAGCCGAATCCAGTGAATCGAGCCTAATGGAGCCAAATCGAGCCTAATCGAGCTGAATCGACACTATTCGAGACAAATGGAGCTGAATGGACATGAATCACACCGATTCGGCCCCTAGTCGCGTCAAAATTTCTCGAATTCAATTGAATAGACTAGAGTAGGGGAGGTTCGGGTAGGCTAGAGTAGGGTAGAATAGAGTAGAATAGAATAAAAGAGAACAGAACACAACAAAATAGAACACAACAACACAGAACGAATACAGAAAAGAGTAGGCTAGAGTAGAGTAGAGGGGAATAGAGTAGAGTAGAATAGATTTGAACAGAGCCAAATCGAGGCGAAACGCGTTGAAATGGGTTGAATCAAATCCAATCAAGTGGATTACAATACCTTAGAGTTGGGTAGCATAGGGTAGGGTAGAATAGAGTAGAATAGTACAGAACAGAGTAGAAACAATACAATAGAGTAGAGAAGAGTAGAATAGAGCTGAATAGAGCCAAATGCAGACAAAATGAGAGGAATCGTGTAGAAGCAAGTAGAGTAAATTAGAGTGGTGTTGGGTAGGGTAGAGCAGAATAGAGTAGAATAGTGTGGAATGAATAGAATGGAGTAGAATGGAGTCAAGTAGAAACGAATAGAGTAGAAAAGAGTCGAATAGAGCAGAATAGGGCCGAAGAAGGCCGAATCGAGCAGATTCGAAGCGATTCAAGCCAAAACAAGCTGAATGGAGCCTAACTGAGCCGAATAGAGCCAAATCGAGCCGAATCGAGCCGATTCAAGCTTCATCGCCTCGAATCGCGTTCAACGCGTCAAATCCAATCGAGACGTATAGATTAGAGAAGGGGAGGGGAGGGGAGGGGAGAATAGAACAGAGTAGAGTGGAATAGAAGAGATTAGAACAGAATAGAAGGAATAGAATCGAGTAGAATCGAGTGGAAAAGAGTAGAGTCGAATACAGTTGAATAGAGCCGAATAAGCTGAATAGAGACGAATGGAGCTGAATACAGCCGAAAAGAGCTGTATACTGCCGAATCACACCTAATCGAGCGGAATCAAGCAGAATCGCACTGACTGTCACCGAACAGCGTTGAATCGAATCATGTCGAATCGAGTCGAGTCACATCGTTTTGAATCAAACAAGGTCAAATTGCTTCATATCGTGTCGAATCCCATCGAATCACGTCGAATAACTTCGAATTGCGTCAAACCTCAGAGAATCCTACTGAATCACGTCGAGTCGCATGGAATCTCATCAAATCCCTTCAGATTTGCCGAATCCAGTCAAGTCCTATCAAATCGCGTTGCACGGAATCGAATTGCATCCAATAGATTAAAGTAGGGAAGGTTCGGGTGGGGTGCCATTGGGTCGGGTAGGGTAGAATAGAATAGAGTACAACAGAATAGGAGAGAATAGAACAGAACAGAAAGAATACAACAGAATAGAATAGAGTCAAAGAGAGAGAACATAGCCGAATTGAGCCGAGTGGAGACAAAACGAGACGAATCACGTCCGGTTGCTTCGAATCGCGTCAAATCAAATCGAATCAATTAGAAGAGATTAGGGTAGGGAAGGGTAGAATAGAAGAGAGGAAAATAGTGAGGAATGGAGTTGAACGGAGTCCAATAGAGACGGATAGATATGAATAGAGTACAAAAGAGTCTAATAGAGCAGAATAGGGCCGAATAGGCCCAAATAAGGCCTAATCGAGCAGAATCCAGCAGAATCGATGGAATTCGAGCCTAATCGAGCCGAATGGAGTGAAATGGAGCCAAGTCGAGCCGAATAGAGCCGATTCGAACTGAATCGAGCTGATTCAAGCCTAATCGCGTCAAATCGCGTGGAAATACGTCACATCGAATCTAATCAAATAGATTAGGGAAGGGTAGGGGAGGGGCGGGTGGGTAGAACAGAACAGAATAGTACAGAATAGAATATAGTACAGTAGGGTAGAGTAGAGAGAGTAAAGCAGACAAGAGTAGAGCAGAGTAGAATTGAGTCAAATAGAGTCAAAGAGTGCAGGATATAGCTGAATAGAGCCAATTCTGGCCGAATCGAGTCAAATGGAAACAAAACGAGATGAATCACACCGAATGGCTAAGAATCGCATCCAATCGAATAGATTAGAGTATCGTAGGGTAGAGTAGAACAGAATAGAGTAGAATAGCATAGAATGGAGAAGAGTGGAGTCAAATGGAGTCGAACAGAGACAAATAGAGTAGAAAAGAGTCGAATCGAGCCAAATAGGGCCGAATAAGGCTGAACCGAGTGGAAACGAGCTGAATTGAAGCGATTCGAGCCAAATCGAGCTGAATCGAGCTGATGTTGCGGAATCGAGCCGACTCAAGCGTGATGGTGTCCGGTCGCATCGAAATGCTTTGAATCGAATCAAATGGAATCGATTAGAATAGGTTAGGGTAGGGTAGTTTATGATAGGAAGACTAGGGTAGATGCAAGTAGACTACATTAGAGTAGACAAGAGAAGGCTAGAGTAGAAGCCTAGACTAGTAAGCTGGACTAGTCAGCTAGACTAGTGGCATAGAGCAGTAGCCTAGACAACTAGTCTTGAATAGTACCCTAAGTCAGTAATCTGAACGAGTACCCTTGCCTGAACTCTTAGCCTAATCTAGTACCCTTGCCTTAACTAGTAGTCCTAACAAGTACCCTTGCCTTAACCAGTAGTCTTCACTAGTACCCTTGCCTTCACTAGTAGTACGTCCTTAACAAGTAGCCTGAACTGGTACCCTTGCCTTAACCAGTACCCTCAACAAGTACCCATGCCTTAACTAGTAGCCTGGCCTTAACTAGTGCCCTTGCATAACTAGTACCCTGGCCTTAACTAGTAGCCTGAACTAGTACACTTGCCTTAAGGAGTACCCTTGCCCGAACTACTCCCCTTAATTAGGACCCTTATTGAGTAACCCTAAGTAGTAGAGTATGGTACGGTGGGGTAGCATAGGGTAGGGAAGCATATGGTGGAACAGAGAAAATAGAAGGAAATAGAATAGAACAGCATAGGTCAGGGTAGGTTAGCTTAGTGCAGGGTATGGTAGAGTAGCATAGGATGGAATAGAGAAAATAGAAAAGGAGACTAGAAAAGAGCAGACTAGATTAGGATAGGCTAGGGTGGGGGAGGGTTTTGTAGAATACAGTAGTGTAGAATGGAATAGAATGGTGTGGAATGGAGTCAAATGGATTCGAACAGAGATGCAGAGAGTAGAAAAGAGTTGAATAGAGCCGAATAACGCTGAATAGGACCACATATGACCAAAATGAGCCGAATCGAGTCGAGTCGATCAGATTCGGGATGAATGGAGCCTAGTGGAGCTGAAATGAGCCAAATAGAGACAATCTGA